>NW_026068085.1:3652021-3849624 GCF_014885135.2 Alexandromys fortis
AAAAAAAAAAAAAAAAAAAAAAAAAAAAAGTTAGGGAAAATGGTTTCAATGAAGAATTCTACGAGAATTTCAAAGAAAAGCTAACTTCAATACACCTCAAATTGTTCTGCACAATAGAAACAGAAAGGACAATGCCAAACTCTTTTTACAAGTCAACAGTTACCCTGGTACGAAAAGCACACAAAAATACAACTAAGGAAGAGAATTAAAGGACAATCTCACTCAAGAATATTGACAAAAAAATACTCCATTAAATACTGGCAAACTAAATCTAAGAACACATCAGAAAAATCGTTCACCACAATTAAGAAGGCTTCATCCCAGAGATTCAGGGATGGTTCTACATACTAAAATCTGTCAATGTAGCCCATCATATTAACAAACTGAAAGAAAAAACACACATAATCATCTCATTAGATGTTGAAAATGCTGCCTTTGACAAAATCCAGCACCTCTTTATGATAAAGGTTTTGGGGAGATCAGGGATAAAAAGAACTTACCTAAACATAATAAAGGCAATATAGAGCAAACCAACAACCAACATCAAAGTAAATGGAGAGAAACTCAAAGCAATTTCACTAAAATCGGTAACAAGACAAGGCTGTCCACTCTCTCCAGTACTATTTAATATAGTACTTGAAGTTCTAGCAAGAGCAATAAGACAACAAAAGGAGGTCAAGGAGATATAAATTGAAAAGGAAGAAGTCAGACTTTTGCTATTTGCAGATATTATGATAGTTTACATAAATGACCCCAAAAATTCTACCAGGAAACTCCTATAGCTGATAAACACCTTCAAAAATGTGGCAGGATACAAGATTAATTTTTAAAAAATCAGTAGCCCCTCCTATATATAGATGATAAATAGGTCAAGAAAGAAATCAGGGAAACATCACTTTTCACAATAGCCACAAACAAAATAAAATATCTTGGGGTAACTCTAACCAAACAAGTGAAAGACCTGTCTGAAAAGAACCTTTAAGTCTTTAAAGAAAGATTAAAGCAGATATCAGAAAATGGAAAGATGTCCTATGCTATTGGGTAGGTAAAATCAATATAGTAAAAATGGCAATCTTACCAAAAGCAATCTACAGATTAAATGCAATCTGCATCAAAATCCCAGCACAATTCTTCACAGACCTTAAAAGAACAATATTTAACTTCATATGGAAAAACAAAAAAAAACACAATAGACAAAATAATTCTGTACAAGAAAGGAACTTATAAAGGAAGCACCATCCCTAGTGAAAACAGCTTAGTATTGGCATAAATATGGACAGGTGGACGAATGGAATCAAATCAAAGACCCTGATATTAATCTACACACCTATGAACACCTTCCTTTTTTGATAAAGAAGCTAAAATTGTACAATGGAAAATGAAAGCATATTCAACAAATGATGTTAGCATAACTGGATGTCAATATGTAGAAAAATGCTAATAAATCCATATTTATCCCCATGCACAAAACTCAAGTCCAAATGGATCAAAGACCTCAATTTAAATTCAGCCACGCTGAATCTTATAGAAGAGAAATTGGAAAGTAGCCTTTAATGCAGTATCACTGGAGACCCCTTCCTAAATGAAATACCAGTAGCACAAACAGTGAGAGAAACAATTAATAAATTGGACTTCCTGAAACTGAGAAGTTTCTGTAAGGCAAAGGACACAGTCAATAAGACAAAATGAAAACCTACAGAAAGGGAAAAAATCTTTACCAACCCCACTTCAGACAGCAGGCTGAGCTCCAAAATAGACAAAGAACTCAGGAAACTAGGTATCAAGATATCAAATAACCCAATTAAAAATCGGGTACAGATCTAAATAGAGAATTCTCAACAGAGGAATCTCTAATGGCCAAAAGGGTTTAAGGAACTGCTCAACATCCTCTACCATCAGGGAAATGCAAATCAAAGCAACTCTGAGATACCATCTTACATCAGTCAGAATGCCTAAGATCAAAAACATTAATGAAAACTTATGCTGAAGAGGATGCAGAGTTTGCACTCCACTGCTGATGGGAGTGCAAACTTGTACAGCCATTTTGGAAATAAGTATGGTGGTGTCTCAAAAAAAAAAAAAAAAAAAAAAAAAACTGGGAATCAATCTACCTCAAGATCCAGCAATATCACTCTTGGACACATACCAAAGGATCCAGACCCATACCACAAAGACATTTGCTCAACTATGTTCATACCAATACTATTTGTAATAGCCAGAATCTGAAACAAACTAGATGCCCCTCGACCAAAGAATGGATAAAGAAAATGTGGTAAATTTAAACAATGGAATACTACTCAGTGGTAAAAAAACAATGAAGTCTTGAAATTTGCATCCAAATGGATGGAACTAGAAAACAACATCCTGAGTAAGAAAAACAAACATGGTATGTACTCACTCATGAGTGGATATTAAACATAAAACAAAAAATAATTAGCCTACAGTTCACAACCCAGAAAAGACAGGAAACAAGGAGAACCCTAAGAGAGACTACGTGGACCCTCCTTGGAGGAGAAGTAGACAAGATCTCCTTAATAAATTGACAGCTTGGGTGAAGGGAGGAGTGTGGTAGGGGAGTGTCGAGGGGGAAGAGAACATGAAGGATCCGGAAGATGAAATTGAGTAAAGGACAGAGAGGGAGAGCAAGGTTGGGGGGGACCAGACACTAGGGAAAGTCCCAGGAAACTATAAGGATGATTTCAGCTAAGAATCTAACAACAGTGGACAGGGTTCCTTAACTGCTCTACCCCCTTCAATCAGATTGATGACTACCTTAATTACCATCATAGAACGTCATCCAGTAACTGATAGAAGTAGATACTAGATCCATAGCTAAGCACTGGGACGGATTCCTGGAGTCCAGTCATAGAGAAGGAGGAGCAATATTTATGACCAAGGGTATGATGAGGATACCCACAGAAAGAGCTGACTCATGCTAGTGGGGACTCACTGACCTGGGGCTTGTAATGGTCTGCCCTGTCCTTTTAAGAGACAATCCCTACCCACTACCCATCCCTTCCACCTAGGCAAGTGGGTCTTCCTTTGGCTTCCAGCCTGAGATATTTCTTTCCCATCTCTCTCCTGAAGAGGTAGCTTCTCCTCTCCTCTCCCCTTCCTTTCTCTCTGTTTCTCTTTTTTCCTCTCCCTGCCTCTCTCTCCTCATCCCCCTTCTTCTTCCCTTTTCCCTTCCCCTTTCCTTCCATAATCCTGCACAGATGTAATTCTGTGTTAAATGTATATTCTACACATCCTCTATGTCTCTCTTGTTATTATATTTAAAACTCCCATGGCTCATGAACGGGTGGGGGGCTTCTCCATACAACAAATGACTGCTGCCACCTTAACTGAGGCCAGGTAACCTCACTGCCATCTTAACTGACAGCCAGGTCAGATGACCAAGTCCCACTATCTTTACTGAGGTATACCCTGCCTGGTCCCCCCATTTACTTATGTTTTTGTCTCTAAATTCTTCTTTCTGCCTCTGTTACATGTGTGTTTTATGCAGTGGCATGCCTTTCAAAGGACCCACCAAAAGCATCCACTTTGTCCAATTCCTGTTCACTGTGTATGTCCATATATGTAACTTAAATGCACCTATGTTTACTGTTAAATATTATAATTATCTGTTCATTATATCTCATTCCAGATTACAAAGCAATAAGTCTCATGTTTTAAATTGGTATGTACTTTTAGTCTCTTAGTCCAATCCTGCTTTATCTGTTATGTTGAGAGCCAGTACAGTCAAGCTTGGACTCAGCTCTCCAGGCAAGATTCTATACTGTAGTTATAACTCATCTATACCCAGTAAACAGCCCTCAATTGCTCAGAGATTTGTGGAATATGTCATTTAAATATTTAATTATTAAAGGACTTTTCATAATAAAAAGAGACAAGTTGGCTCCTAGCAGCAACACTCTATTTTCTCCAAAGAAGATAGAAGACAAATGGGCACAAAACAAGATCCATCTGCAATTTGCTTCACCTGCCAAGCGCCGGCCACTGGGAAAAACTACTTTTTATCTAAACTGAAGATCTCCAGACATTGACAGAATTGCAGGAATTGACAGCCTGGCTGCTCAGGTCAAGGTAGGCTTGTCTTCCTACAGATTTCTTAGCCCACAGGATCTTCTGGAGCCTGTCAGGCCCTGTGCCAAACAGCAAAAGGCAAAAATGACCCTCAGAAGCCATGGAGGATCCTGCGGAGTAGCTCTAGGTGCAAACTATGTAAGTTCTCCATCATTTTTAAATAATAACTCAAGTAAAAATTTATCCTTCTCAAAGATCTCTAATGCAGTTTGAGAGCTGAGAGATTTTATTGTTTAAAAGAACGGCCTCATCAAACAAATTTTAATAAAATACAAATACAAATTATTAAGGTATGTGCCTTCAAGTTATCAAAGTGTGAGGAAAAATACAAGCTATCAAATTTCTCTCATGCTGCCTTTCACAGTTTTGAAAATACTTTTCATTGTGCCAAAATATCTGTCACAGCCATTCTGTCTTAAATATGCTACTGTTTATACAAGGTATATGTCTAAAACTTATGTTTCACAAACCCCCAAAATTCTTGTGAGTGCCAGGGACCTTAAACAGATCAGATACACCCCTCTTAATTCCCATGCTCCTAATTTTTTTTTCCTAAATTTAACATTGTTCTCTGTTCTGCCAATACCTTAAACAGGTTTAAGAGACACCAGACATTTCCATACCACAAACACAGGACAGGAGCAAAGAGACTAGCTACTTCAGGATGTGATTAGCACCTAGCTTTCTCAGGTTCCCCCCACACACACCAAGATGATGCCCACAAATAAGCAGGAAGCAGTCTTGAAAATTCTCTGCCCCGATTCTTTAACCTGTTGTGCCTAACCTCCCACCTTTTTATTATAAAAAATAGATGGGAATGTAATGGTCTATTCTGTTCCTTTAAGAGACAAGCTCCACTCACCCCACACCCACACCCCACCCCTGTCTATGTAGGCAAGGAATGTTCCTTCTGCTTCCAGCCTGAGTTCTCTCTCTTTTCCATCTCTCCCAAAAAGTAGCTTCTCTCTTCTTCCCTCTCCCCCTCTCTGTTTCTCTTTTGCTCTCTCTGCCTCTCACTCTCTGCTCTTCCCCCTTCTCCCATTCCACTTCCCCATTTCTCTCTATAACCCACTAAATAAACACCCACTTTCTCTCTCTGCATGGCATGCCTAGTGCCTATCTGTCTCTGTATCTCACCCACTATGGCTCCTTGTGGACCCTCCGAGGTCTCTCACTTGCCACTTGGCTCCCTGCCTGGGACCTGCTGCCACCTCTTGGGGCACCATTTAATTTTTACCATTACAAGACTGACAGCACTGACAGCTGGGGAACCAGCATAAGACCTAACTAGGGCCTCTGAATGTGGACAGTTGTGTGGCCACTAGCAGTGAAATCAGTATTTATCCCTAGTGCATGATCTGACTCTTTGGAGTTCATTCGCTAGTAGATACAGGGGAAGGCCCTTGGTCCTGCCTCAAGTGATAAGACGTACTCTGTTGATTCCCCATAGGAGGTCTCACCCGGTGGGGGGAGGTAGGAGGATGGGAGGGGGCTCGAACTGGGATTGATATGTAAAATAAGATTGTTTTAGAAATGAAATAAGAAAGAAAAAAAGAGTCTATGAATTTGAAAGAGAGCAAGAGGCATATGGGGTAGTTGGAGAGAAGAAAGAGGGAAATTGATATAATTATAATCTCAAACATAAAAGATAATAAAAATTGTTGGAGCTGAAAAAAATGCCTTTGTCATCAGCTCATAAGATAAGCTTAATGGGCCAAGAAGCAGGAAAGCTACAGAGAATGTTGGAATCTTTCATTGTTACTTGTACAGGCAGAAGACCAGAAAGCCTGACTCTCTTGGTGACTATAAGCAAAGAATAGATGGCATAAGCTGTAGGAGTCAGAAACCTCATCACACTGTATGAATAAAGGGAAAGGGCAGGGAAGAGGTTATTTTATTATACAGGACAAGTGATGTCACACTGTGATACAGAAAACAGAAATGTCATTCAAATTCCTGACATACAATCTAAAATTCTAAGAAAACATTCAGAAGAACTATCTAGTCTTTGATTAAATGTCCAAGTTTCCTGTCACTCTCTTAGGCATGGAGATATTTAACTTTCATAGAGTGTCTCCATGTGTTACATATCAAACTTCAGAACACATGCTCTGTACCTTTAAGATGAGAACAAGTACAGAGAGACATCAGCTTGCTGGCACTAATGCAGGGAATGATGGGCAGAAAAAGTGTTTGCACTTACCAATGTGCGGTGCTTTGCTGCTCTTCTTCAGAGTTTCTGCTGTGCTTTAAGAAACACTTTAGTTTGGCCATTTTAAATGCAAGTATAAAATCTCTCCTTGCCTGAAAAAGAAATCAGTATAACCAGTCACTTTGTCCTTAGCTAGGACAGGAAGAGAAATAAGCACAGTTAAGTGTCTCAGTGCAGCTGGGCACCCCTAGGGTGAGAACATATTGCTGCCAGCTGGGTCCCAAGAAAGCCTACTTTTCCATGAGATAAAGAAGACATTTTAATAATAAGAAATGTTATTTACAGGACCTTCATCACCAGTTCTTCATCAAACAATGCTTGGAACTCTGATTTTTCTGTTATGTTTCGTCATAAGCTGGTAAAATTACTTTTTTCATGATTATAATTTCTCCTGCTAGGGCAGCTGTGTTTTCAAGAAGCTTTTGTAAGACCCAGATAGAGCTGCTCCTTTGGCAGAAATTAAGAATTACCTATAAAATATCCATTATAGAATTTCTTAAATTATTCCTTGGGACCAACCTTATAGAGTTGTTTTGAGTGTGTTAAAAATAAACTCTGGTAGGAGTTCCACAGGTACCCAATGGGCACAGTAGTTTTTCATATGACTCTACACATATTTTATTCTTTAATGATTTCATACATGTATATAATTTATTCTGATAATTTTCAACTCCTATTACTCTCTCTTATCCCTAACTCCATCTTGCCGAGCCGACTCTTCCTAATAAGGCCCCCTCTAACTTGTGTGATTTTGTTTGCTTTGCATTGTTTTTGTCCACAACTGAGTTTAACTAAAGCTGTGCAAATAAACAGGCATGGGAAGTCATTCCCAAAAGCATAGCCACTTGCTGGTGGCTCTGGCACTAAAGTTTAGACTTACCCGATCATATTAAGTTCTTCCATGAATTGAAATCATGCAGTTTACATAGTGCTTTCTGTAAAATTCTTGTAGCTTTACTGTATCTCTTTACATCTTTAATAATATTGAAAAATGTGTATGATAAAATCTAGACTTATACTAAAATATATTCATATATACTGACATATATATCACAGACACACACATATATATGTGTGTGTGTTTGTGTGTTACTATATATGCAATTTTTCACTGTGGGTACGCAGTCATTGCAGAATCTTTAAACAATTATCCTATGTATTTTTCTGTGTATTTATGATGACATCATTTTCATATATCAATTTCTTAAGGCACAGTCTGCACTTTGTTCTCTTCACTGGCCAGTTTCTACCCCTGTGCAATACTATACTGCCTTACATAATACAATTTTTCATTCATCTTGATTTCTGGTGAGTAACCCCATGCCCAGCTTGTTCTTCTCTTTCATAATTGTGTAAGCTAGTCTCAGCTCCTTTCCTTCATTCAAAGGTTATGATAATCTTGTCAAATTGAAAATCCTCAATTATTGAATTGCAATAAAAGAAATTAATTTGAGGATGAATGACTGCTTTACAATATTGAGTCTTCTTATCCTTGAACATGATTTCATCTCTCCCTTCATTTTGATATTCTCAAATGTCTTTCATAGAGTTTTATATTTTTTCATAATTGCATTTTATAATGGTTTGACTTACTACCAGGCACCTTAATTTTTATCACTGTGATTAGTATTATCTGCCTATTATGTTTAAACCCTCAAAGTCATATGAATTAGACATTGTCTATTATTGTATCCATATCATAACTAATCTAAGGTTCAGAAAGATGAAGTAAGGCCTGAGGACGTAGTTCAGTGTAGTCGAATGCTTGCCTAGCATATACATGGCCCTAGGTTCAATCCCCAGAACTGGTGGGGTGGGAGGCATGTTTGTGTAATTTGAGTTATTTTTCTCATGTCTTCAGTAGTTCATGAAGGTTATGAGACATAGTGAGAGAGTTCCACATCTAATGCTCTTATCCTGCAGTTTATAGACTGTCCCTTGATGTTTGTCTTTATTGACAACATGTTCAATGAAACAACATAAGGTAAAATAAACAGGAGTAATAACATTTATATCTCTTGTAAAAACACACTAAGAACAATACCTCCCACATTTCATGTCTCTGTGTAACCCAGGGAACTCCACTAAAATGTACATATTAATCCCATAGGTCTGGGGAGGAGTCTGAAGGCATTTGCAGATTCTTAAATACTTCTACAATAACTTCTAAACTTTTTCAAAATCATGCAATTTTGTTAGATTTGATAACTGCACTTTGAATAATTTAATATTATGGCTTCTTACTTAGATGTTATGTCTAAGTCACAACCCTATTGATTGTTCATTTGATAACTAAGGAGACTAAAATACAAAATGACTAATATTGTCGATGGCAGAAGTGAAACAGCACAGGTGCTGTGGGTCCTATGAACTTGCTAAAGAGTCACTCTAAAGAGTAAAGAAGCTACACAGATGAAGTACTGCTAAAACAGCTGCCTGCATTTGTCCTAAACAATGATCAAAACAACAAGAGACATGATAATGTGTAAGGGGAAACCTCAGGCTTCCTCATCCCCAAATGAAGAACTCCAGGCTATTAGGCAATACTAAGAATGGGAGAAATAATCTTGCCCGAAGAAGAGCACACTAATTGGTGATTAGCAACTGATCAGCCCAAAAGAAATACATACAAGTAACATTATATGGACTGTGACTGAACAGGTTATATTTTTGTATTTAGTAATAATACACAGACACACAGACACAGACAAACACGAAGACACACAGTCAGACATACGCACACACACACAGCAATAATTAAAGAAAAAAGGTCATAAGTTTCAGAAAACAAAAGGGATGAGGTGAAAGAAAGAAAAGGAAGGGAAATGATGCTATTATCCAATAATCTCAAAATATAATAGAAACTTTTTTAAGCAAAGGAGGCAGAGGAAGAAGAGAAGGCAAGAGAAGGAGGAAGAAAAAGAAGGAGGAGGAGCCGGAGTAGCTGAAGCAGCACTCTAACAATGTTGGGTGGGGAATTTCCACCAGGTGGCAGCAGAAGACAAAGACTTGCTGCTGCTTTAAGGCTGAAAGGCTGGCAGATGACTGCTGCCTATGCCAGGGGCATGACTCAGGACCTCACACTCTTTCTTGCAGCCCCTACAGACCTGCCCAAAAGAGCACTTTGTGTTTACAGTGTGTTTTCATTAGACGTATCTAGCTGCCACAGATAATAATACTCATAGCTTTCCCCAGAAACCTTGTCAAGAGACTTGAGACAAAGAATGGAAATAGAGATTTCCCTAGGTTGCTTTTCAGCATGGTGATTATACTGCGGGCGCCTCACTGAGAAAAGGAGGTACGATTTGAAACATTTGGTTGAAGATGAGAAGAGAAAAGAAGCCACAGTCCAATCCCAGATTCAGAAAAACAAGAGGGCTATTAGCTTCATCCCAGAGCCTATTGGGTTAGGGGTTAGGATTCAGTACACTCAAGCTTGCTTCAAGGGACTGTTAGCTTCATCCCAGAGTTCCAGCAGCCCTGCTACTGGATTCAGGGAAGCCACCCCAATGCAGAGGGCCACCAACTTTATTCCAGAGTCCAGGATGGGTGTCCTCTGCAGTACCCCATTGTGCTTCTTTCTCAACTCTTCTCTATAATAATAATAATAATAATAATAATAATAATAATAATAATAATAATAATAATAGTAAAATATGGGTTTTAATCATGAAAGGGAATCCATCTCTTCTTAATCTTTATCACTCTGATCTTGGTCAGGTGAAAACACTCCAGTACCGTGAACTGTTGAGACTAATCTCCCGAATAAGCCTGTGCATGAGGAGGCTCCTGCAGTGACCTTTAGTGTGCTTGGCAACTTTCTGTAATCCTGGCCAGGTCCTGCCTTATCCTGCAGCAACCTCCCTTCTACTGATGTGTACAGCCCAAGGGTGTCTTCCAAAGGGGACTAGCACAGTCTAGAGCAGTTCTTCACAAGGCAGTGATGTGGAGACAGTGGAACAGGAAAGTGTACCCAGGCCATGTTTCCCGGGGTTGAGGGAGAATTCACCAGTTCCTTGGGACTCAGGCGGACAGACTCCTGAGCATAACAGGGGCCAGAGGAAGAGTGTAGCCCTGAGTAAAGAATCATGTTGTTTAAGGATCCCTGCTTTTGTGTGTGTTCTGGGGAAAAGTAGGGAACAAACCACTGATGTTCCCTGTTCTTTAGTAGGACAATTGTCAAGATTCAGTCCAGGTATTTCTTTTTTACCTGTATCTCCAGACGGCGTTTCTCTTGGCCTATATGTTATCTTCCATTGAGTAGTATCCTAGGAATCCCCCTTCCTAGCTCTGCCTCTATTACAAAGTCCTATGAAAGAGTCAGACAGAGAAGTTTCCAGAGGTAGAACCTTTGGCCTCTTGAACTGTCACACTCCCTCAAAGCCAGAGGCTCTGTCAGTGTTAATGGAGCATGAACTCTGTCACTGGTCAACTTTGGTTCATCCATACACTTTAACCTCACTACTGTTCTGTGAGGAAAAATACATAAGTAAACAGCAGCACAGAATGGCCAGGTCACTTCAAAATCAGCTAAATGTACAGGTATAATACAAACATGTGACTAATGTTTTGGCCCTAATATAAGAGCTTTTAGACCCCAAATGCACTATTAACTAAGTGTGCTTTAAATTATTTATGAGAAAAGCTGCATTTTGGAAGAAAACATGAAAAATAAGAATCCAACTATCTAAAGACAAGTTTCTAGCCAAAAGAATGATACTATCTTAGGTGTTCTGCTATAGATCACAGGGTTATGTTTAAGGCTTCTGTTTAAGGTTTAAGGGTTGCAGTTCTGAGCACACCCCAAGGTACGGTGCCCTGCCTACTGGAACTATAGCTGTATTTCCTTGGCACTGCTTTGACCACACCTCTCATCAAATTCCACCTTATCACTCTGACACACCTAGGTCACAACTCGAATCACAGTTAATACTCTGAGGCAGGTTACCACTGTGAATCACTTTGCCTTTAAGGGAAACCTTGTCTTGAAAACAACAGCAACAACAACAAAGATATTCTTTCAAATGGATTCTACGTTAATCTTTAGACCATAGTCTTTCTGGGAATCTATGAAAAATTACTTATACACACACACATAGACACATACACACACATATATACATCCACACATGCACACACATATACACACATACACATATACATACAAACACACACTTATAAACATATACATATATACACACATACATATACCCCCCCCATATATATATATAATGTACACTCACATATACACACACTTATACACACACACACACACCAGAAATATATCTTTGAGAAAGTTTCTACATTCCCTAAACCCTATGAAGAAAGACCTGTAAGGGCTTTTCTGACCTAGATGACCACTACTTCAGTAAATTTAATTGGGAGGCACCTACATAATCCCATTGATAACACTTTATTTGGCAAACTAACACAAAGAAAGATGGAACTCAGACATCGTTCAAGTTTATACCTTTATATCTTTATGAATACATATTGTAGAATAATTATAGCAGATTAAATAGTCTTGTTCAGTGCCTAAAGTGAAGAGGAAGATTTGAAGAGAATTTCAGACAAAAAGAATGACATTTTCTTTTTTTGTTTTTTTTTTATTATTTATATTGAGCTCTATATTTTTCTCTGCTCCTATTCCTATCTCTCCCCTTGCCTTCAACCCTCTCCCATGGTCCCCATGCTCCCAATTTACTTAGGAGATCTTGTCTTTTTCTACTTCCCATGTAGATAAGATCTATGAATGTCTCTCTTAGTGTCCTCATTGTTGTCTAGGTTCTCTGGGATTGTGATTTGTGGGCTGGTTTTCTTTGCTCTATGTTTAAAAACCACTTATGAGTGAGTACATCTGATAATTGTCTTCCTGTATCTGGGTTACCTCACTCAAAATGATGTTTTCTAGCTCCATCCATTTGCCTGCAAAATTCAATATGCCATTATTTTTTTCTGCTGTGTAGTACTCCATTGTGTAAATGTATCACATTTTCCTTATCCATTATTCGATTGAGGGGCATTTAAGTTGTTTCCAGGTTCTCGCTATGACAAACAATGCTGCTATAAACATAGTTGAACACATGTCTTTGTGGCACAATTGAGCATCCTTTGGATATATACCCAAAAGTGTGGTATTACTGGGTCTTGAGGAAGATTGTTTCCTAATTTTCTGAGAAATTGCCACACTGACATCCAAAGGGGCTGTACCAGCTTGCATTCCCACTAGCAATGCAGGAGTATTCCTTTTACCCCACAACCTCTCCAGCATAAGTTGTCGGCATTGACCTGTTTCTGTAAATCCTGGTCTGGATCTGCTCCTGCAGCAGTCTCTAGTTTGGAGTCGGTCCTGCAAAGGTCACTGGCTGTGGTGTACTTTCTTGGAATTCCCAGGCTTGTCTGCCTCCAGACCCACAGAGAATCTGGATCAGGCTTATTCCTCAGAGGTCCCAGACTCACACTTGGATCCACAGAGGTTTCTGGTTCCTGCCTATTCCCTTTGATGTACCAGACTAACGCCCAGACCCCCAGAGGTCCTGGATCAAGCCTACTTACTCTGAGGTCCAAGACTCATGCCTGGCCCTACAGAGATCTCTGATTCCTGCCTACTCCCTTGGAGGTCCAAGAATGACATTTTCACAAGTGGATGAAGTCCAGAGGCCTACGCCTTAGAGGTGATAGTCCTGCTGTCTACACAGGACAAAGGTATCTGAGGATGTTGACTAAGGGGAACAGGAGGTGAGTTCCTAGCTTGGATCAGAAGGCAACAAAGCCTTGAGTCCCATCAACATAGTCCCTGACTTCAGGGCCTGCCTCTAGGAACAGTAGATTTCCAGCCTGACCAGAACTAGCTCGGCAGAGCTCTTTACCCTCCTGGAAAGTGTGTCAGAGATTCATGAATCCTGCACCTAAAGGTAGTATAACAAAGCTTTATAGTCAGGCAGAGTTTAGATGACAGGAAACCTCTCAATCTTGTAAAGACCAAGGAAGTTAGTCACCTTATTTAAATCCACATCCCTCACCTCACCATCTGTATGACTTTAAGAGATGCTTAATCTCATGCACCTCAGTTTTTACTTGAAGTGAAGACAATATCAATACAATTTAAGCAGTTGTAAAGACTCGGTTAAAGGTGACAAAAGTTAGCTAACCAGCCCGTTAAGGCAGTCATAGTATACTAGTCTAGTATTGCTGCTAATGTCAGGACCTCTGCTCCCTCACTTTATTTGTCTTCAAGGCAGACAGGCCCTAAATCCCACAGTTGGCTATCAGAAGTCAGAAGGACAATCTTTGAGATTAAAATGTTACAGATGCACAACTGACTTTTAACCTTTTTTTGCTGTTTTCAATTTCTACCCTTCCATCAAACCCATTACACCCCAAACTTCCAAACTTCCACCTGAAAATGCTCTCAGAACAGGATTATTAACAACCAATCACCAGTGAATTCAATTATTTAAAAGACAGTTAGTGTTTACATCTCAGTTCTCTTGTCTTGCATAACTGAAGGCTGTATCTCCCATTAAATTTATACACCAGAGATTCTGATCCTTTACTAACTGTGTCAGTTCAGCTACAGCCAAGCTCCCATAGGCATACAATTGTAGCCATTTAAACAAGATGGGAGTTTAGTTTTCAGCAGTCAAGGTCTTGTGTGGCAGTTTCCTGGCCATTGTGGATCAGGTGTCTTCCATCTTTGCCACTGTCCTAGGGATTTTTCCCTTCTCTGCTGTCACTTTCTGATCTCAGGAATCTGTTGGAGCTCTAAAGAAAAGTGGGTAGAGGGGATGCCTGCTGGTAGGGCCAACTCTCTTTAAGCCCACCTTTCTGAAGTCCTGTGCATTTCTTAGGTTTACAGTATGCCAGAGCGGACACACTGCCATCATTCATTACAAAAGGCATTTGGAAACACAGTCTCCTCCAGCTTTGTTGTAGGCTTCATAAAAGCCAATGTTTGTATACTAGGGGAATAGGGGAGACTGCACCAAGACGTAAGCCCACAGTGTGGCCTTAGTGACTGGGTAATTAATCACATATGGCTGTGATCACGGTAGTTGCAGTTCTCTGTACCTCAGAGACCAGTGGCCAATAAAATATTGAATGTAATTCTGCTGATAGTGGAGCTCAATTGTTAGGTCAATAAGCAAGCAAGATGTTTAAAAAATATTTTATCTTAGGGTTTTAAATTCCTACAATACAAAAAATTTTACATATTTGGAGCATTAAGGATTCTTATATTCGCTTGATAATCTATTTATGGGGTTATAGCTATTCCTTAACTGTGTTATAAATTAATTCTACAAGTAGCCAAAAACTCTTACAAAACAGAGACTGTTGCGGGAGCTCCTTCTGCTCCTCCAGCCAATAGCTGCTGATATACCAGCCCACTGGGGTGTGGTCTCTCTCTTTTTACAAAAGCTGCCACAGCCCTCTGCTTGCTCTCTAGCTTCCGGCTTCGCTTCTGGCGACTAGGCTCCCTTCCTAATTGCACAGAGGGCTGTTGTCTGGGACGGTGATCTGTAAGTTTTTCCCCCTTAAATAAATAACCATTCTATTAATCATAATTCCAAACTGGTGTGGGATTGTATGTGACTTATGCCTTCAAGAGACTATTTCTTTTCTAATATATATTAATTAGGGTTCACCTATATTCAAAATGATGAGTAGATATTCAGCCCATGGTTTAGAATTGGTAATGTACTGATGACTGTCTGCTGATGGAAGCATAAGTCTTATGGAACAATTCTTTAACCAGGAGTGAATCATTCAGTTGCTGCATGCAAACAGGAGCTAGAATTCCTCACTCAACATAGTTTATAAGGCTTTAAACAGGAACCATGCACAGTACAGTGTGGCGCCTGATGCCAGATACACTCTCCTAGTACTTTCCTTTAGATCTGTGATTCTTCCCAACATTGAGCTTTAGTCTCATTCATCTGAGCAGTAAACAGAAGAATTTTCTCAGATGAAGGCAGTAGTGAAGAGTGTCAGTGTTGGCTGTACAAACAGAACAGCTGAGTTTTGTGAGGAAAGAATCCTGGATACCTATTTCTAGGAATAAAAAACCCAGCTACCCTGCAGAGCATCTACCCTCTTAGGAAAAGACTTTAAAATAAATCATGGTATATATTTACTGTAAACAGCAAGGCAAAAATAGGCAGACCTTTTACTTAGAAGGAACAAAAAACAATTTTAAGATATATAAACCATGGGTGGCCATTTGTTGACTTATGGAAACCTCTAAGAAATAATTCCAAGGCAGTGGCAATAGTGCAATGTCCTAGTTTAGATCTGGCTATTTTCTGGTACAAAGCAGTCATATCCAATGATTCCTTGTGAGGAATATAAATGGTCGTGAACAGATTTATTCTGTCCTCAACCCCATAAATTACATCATGTACAATATACTTTTTTTTGAGACAGAGACTCACTGTGTAATCAAATTTTCCAATTTGATCTGGAACTTACCGTGTAGCTAAAGCTGACTTTAAACTTGCCTTGTTTCTTCTTCCCAGGGGCCAGGGGCCAGGTGTGCACTAGCATGCCCGGCTTTTCTATTTTAACTTAAACGTTCTCAGACTGATCTAGAACTCCTGGCCCTGGTTGATCCTCCTTCACATGCTGAGAACCTGAGCTCTACAAATGTGCCACCACAATTGCCAACCCAGGCACAATGCCAGTGCTTTTCTCTGTCCCCTGTTGTCACAGAATCCAAATCACAACAATACCATCTGTTTTTCCAATAGCTCAAAAACAACCAGTCAAGTGAAAATTAAAACAGATGCTCTTAAATGAGTAGTACACGGTACTAAGAATGAGCATGGAAGCCTTCAAGTTGAGGTTTTGAAAAATCGTTCATAGTAGTAGCAGCTGCTGTCGAGTATGCTGCCTGCTTTGAACCACACACTTTGTGAGGCATTTAGAGTTATATCCTCATTTAATTTTGTCATTGATGCTTAAAAGATACATTCATATTCCGATCTTTCAGAAGACAAAAGAAAGAAAAGCTTGAGGTCTTGCTGTATCAGAATTCAGTGTCATTGTTTAAAACTGGGCCTGCCTGCCTGACATCAAAACCGTGTTCTTTTCTCATGTTCATTTGTGAAGATTAAAATTCCTTTCTGCTGACAACTTTTAGCACATCTCCTTGGAAGAAAGGGGAAGAAATGTAAAGCCTGGTTTTATTGGTATTGTTTTGTGTTTTAATTAAGAAATTCCTTAAATTTAAGTGTAATTTAATTCTTATTATCAGGGTCAGATTTAAGTTGCAGCCAACATTTTCTGCCCATTTTCCTAGGTTATTATTGGTCTATCTTCTATTTGTATTTTACTTGAAAATCCCTCCAAATTCTTTGAGATTTAATGAATTAATCACACCTGACTCAGGTTATACTATGGTGTATTGCTATTGGTCCATTCTTCGAGAAAGTGAAAACTCCCTTAGCCAATAGGATGTGTTAAGTCACAGACTGGGAATGAACACTGAACAAGTTGAAAAAAGGGGGGACTTCCCAAGTATCATGCAGGGATAAGGAAAAGCCTCTGACCATCAGGGGGGAAACATCTTTCAGAAAGAGATTTCACACACTTCTAACAACTTGTCAGACTTTCTTACCGAATGAGACTGTATGATGGGCAGGCCTTGGACAGGACTGCTTAGGTATGCGTATTCTCATTCTTCTATTTAAACTCCTCCAGGAGTGCAGACAGGGAGTCACTGAGTCTCTCTGTCCCTTTTCCCAATCTGGTCATATTGAATAAACTTCCTTCTTTTCTTTCCCCCACCCACAAAAGAAAAGAAGAGGAGAGAAGAGGAGAGGAGAGGAGAGGAGAGGAGAGGAGAGGAGAGGAGAGGAGAGAAAAAAAGGAAAAAAGAAATAAAGGAAGAGAGAAAGAGAGAAAAGAAAATAGAGTTAGAGGAAAGAGCTTGTCTAGTTCGTTTTATGATGAATTTTTTGTAATTATCTGGAAAGAATTTCTACAGAATTATGGAAGAGATAACTGCTGAATTATAGATTTCAAATAAATTTTCTTCTTTTTTGTTCCTAAATACATTACTAATATAAAACCCCCAAAGCAATATTTTAATGGATATTTTAAAGGACAAGGGTGTTCCCCAAGCAAAAAATGAGTAGGCAGAGGCAGAGTCACATTTGAACTCTTTGGTTCCATGGTCTCTTCCTGTATTATAATCACTAATATAAATATCTTTAACTCCTCTGTGTCACTATTGCATTTGATTGAAGGAGAAGCTGATTTCTGTAAAACAATCCAATCACTGTGAGCCAATACTTTTTAATAATTAATCCAATCACTGTGAGCCAATACTTTTTAATAATTAATCCAATCACTGTGAGCCAATGGGCTCCAGTACCTTCATATGACTTTGTGTTTTCAGTTCCTTTGTACAGGGGTTATTTCTAGACAAGAGAATCATGGCATAGTTTGGCAATATATGGATTTGATGAAGTGCTATTGATATCTTTCCTATTTGTTTTGTGTGAATTTTACAGCATTGTCTTTTCAAATAGAACCATTAATTTCCTGACAGATTGCTTCATCTTGTGATAAATATTTGAAACATCAGAATTTCAACTTGGCCTTCAATATTCTCAATAATACCCATAATTCCTTGAGCAGTCATAAAAAGTTCAATGAAATGTCATGTTTTTCGTAGCAGTTTTTTCTCTTTTTTCATTTTTCTTTCTTTCTTTTTTTTTACCTTCTTTTTTTTTTGAGACAGGATTTCTCTGTGTAACAGCCATGGCTGTACTGGAACTTGCTCTGTAGACCAGGTTGGTCTCCAACTCACAGAGATATACCTCCTTCTGCCTTTGAAGTGCTGGGATCAAAGGTGTGTGCCATCATGCCCTTCTTCTTTATCTTGGAACTTATTTTCCTTCCACCTTTTATCCCTTTGCTCAGGTACATGTAGAGGAGCTGAGGACCACTCAGTGGTGGCTCCAGCCCACTCGGTGACCTGCACTGTGGGAGCTGCTGACTAGTCCTCAGTGACTGGCTGGGCAGCCTTTGGTAGGGAACTGCTGAATGGGTATGGAGGTCACCTGCACACCCTCAGACCAGACTGCCCCACTCTGGCTGAGCAGCAGTGAACGCAGGAGCTGACGTGGTCCATTTGCCCTGAAATTCTTCTTTGATTACAGTCTTCTCAGCAGCAGCCTGTCTTTCTTCTCAATCTCCTCTGGGTCTCTATGGAGGTTAAAGATCAGATATAACTTCTTAAGGTGCACACTGGAGGCAGTTCCACACATATGAAGTACTTCCCGGGCCAGAATTCATCACATCATACCCACTGAGTGAACTCTGTTGGTATGTGGATCATAATCCCCAGGTAATACAGATGATCCACAGCCTGTCATACAGAGCAATACTGGGAAGGCTGACATAAGACACTTCTGTTAGGGGTTGGTGATCAACCATGAGAGCAATCACTACTAGATGTTGTGGCTCCCTGAAGGCTGCTTGGATTTAGCTAGTGAAGGCTCTAGGCTTGAAGCAGCCAGCAATTGTCTGTTTGACAAACATCCATCAAAACAGGACCATATGATGGACGCAATGCCACCTTTGGTTTTCATCTCCACCTGATCCATACTTTGGGGACTTTTAACATTTGTATAATCTGGGGATATTACATTGATGAGAATTTCATAGGAATAATTTTTGCCTTTTCCCAGGAATGTTGCTTCTAAGGTTCCCCAGGAAAGTCCTGAGCATACTACCCTACCCATCCCCACCCCTCACTTTTAAGGCGCTATCCTTATCTACTTCATTGGAGGTTGTGACACACATAAAGAAGCCAAAGGTCCCTTTATGAGGCTATGAGATATTCAGGAACAAGAAAATCAAAGCAAAATAAACTTATAGAGGTCATCAAAATTCAGTGGGCTAGAGGAGTTGGCCACAGATCAGATTAGATTGTCAGCCTCTTCCCACTATACAGTCAGCCAATTACACGGCATATACAGCAACAAAGTTAGAATGACTGAAGTTACCTCAGCCCTACACAGAGACTTATACTGATGAGCAAAATATAGCATGGAAAGATGATAGAAGAATGAGATGTCTGGACCTCCCTTTCTTAGAAAAGTTTGCACATGCAGAACCATTGTAGTGTCATGTGATCAAGAAATAACAGAATGCCAGAATTAGACATGAGACAAATTATATAGAAATATAAAATATAAGCATTGTATTATGGTAGAATTTGAATAATAACTGCAGCAGCTTTCGCCTGAGGATTTCGGGGGAGGGCACTCTAACCATTAAGAGTTAATAATACACTGTTTGGGACATGGCACTATGCCTAGGCTGGCTTGAATATTTTGTTTTGGTCTATTGTCCTCATATCCACAAAAGCTACTAACTTTAGAACAGGCTAGCATATGCCCCTAGATTCTTATAAGTTGATTTATAGGGTTAATGAGTAAAAACGTCGAGTGTTTATAAATGATGTCAAAACTGGAGGGATAATGATTGAAAATGAAAACTATGTTCTGTCATAGTTTATTAATGATGACTAAAAGATGAGCAAAGGGAAATAAAACACATGTCCAAAACCAAAAATGAAATGATCTATGCTTTGGAACAACATGAATGTGCTCCTGCTGTTGTAACTAATTATGCTGGCTTGCCCTGTCTCTTGGGCACCCTATCCTTCTAAGAGACAAGCTCTGCCCACTCTCACAATGGGTCAAAAAATAAAATGCCTTCCTAGTATAGATTCTATAAAGTGTGTTATCAGTTGTGTTTCTCCTTCTTGATACTAAATATTCCATTCTCACTTTAAAAAAATAGGAGTTTTCCCTTGGTCTTTATTGGAATGGAACAGAACAAACTTTTTTTCTCAAATTATTTCTTGTAGTTTTTTTCCCAGTAAATAACTAAAACTAGGTAAACAATACCTGGGAAGCTCAGAGACCAGGGTGCTAGGCCAGTTTACCACCATGCTTCTTGTCCTGTTTTCCTCCCATCTACCTGGGCTTCCAGTTTCTCACTAGTCAAACAATCTGTAACAACAAAGAGAAAACGAGTTTGAAGGTCTTATAGAAGTATTCTAGAAATGAAAATAACACAATCTAAATTAGCATATTGTTTTAGTTTGCTTTTCAAGCACTAGAGAATACCAGGTTGCATTCCCAATTGATGTTACCTTTCTCTACATTTTAAAGTTTGAGACTGAGTGAAGGAAATTCCTCACTACCCTCTGAAGGGATGAGGTAGATGAGCCAAAGAAAGAACTTGACTTCTGAATAGTTTGGGATGATTGACCTGATAGGTCCATGGAGATTAATTCTTCCAGTTTCTGGAAGTTGGGGCCTACTGCTAGAAGGGATAATGACTGAGAGTGGAAAAGGTGAGGTATGAGAGCCTTCTTGATGAGCAACCATTCCAGATGCTGTATTGTGGGATGTCCCACAGTATTTATGCTGAGCCTATACCAACCTGTCTGATGCCATTATTTGAGAATGGCAAAGGTAGTGGGAGGCCCATTCTTGCTCTACGCAGAACATTCATGATTGACATCTCCTCTTGAACTCCCTGTCAACCAGGTTAGACACTCTAAATTCTCCTGTAGTTTGAGATACCTGCTAGTCTTACTTCCATCTCTAGAAAGATGTAGGCTGACACTACAGTCTGATGCTAACCACTTCTTCTTAACCTCCCCAGTCAAACTTTCCTCCTGTGTTCCCCAGTTAAGCTCCCACATATCTAAAACTATGTTAGCATTTGATGTTCAGATAAGAGCTGGTGCAGGTGGGAAGAGTCATTTGGAGACTTGGGCTATTCAATGAACCAGGAACCTTTAAAAAGTAGAGGCTCCTTTCCCATAGATACCACCTAAAGCTGAGGGTCATCTTTTTGCACATGATTACCTGGTTGAACTGCTTTTCTATTAATTTCTACAATGATTAAAGAAAATGGTTAGGCCCAGGTCCTTTCTAACATATACCTTCCCATTTCTTTTACACTATAATCAATTCATCAGAACCTTTACAAACCTTTTAGTCTAGGCACTGCTTCCTTCTCTAATCTTGTTTCTTCCTATTATATCCTTCAACCCTCTTGCTTGACATTCTTTGCCTTTCTCAATGGCATCGAAGAGCTCTCTCTTGATAGACCTTTTATGCTCTCTTTCTTTTTTTAATTTTTATTTAATTTTTATCTATTTAGTAAAGATTTCTGATTCTTCCCTGCCACTGCCTCCCATTTCCCTCACCCTCCCCCAATCAAGTCCCCCTCCCTTGTTAGCCCAAAGAGCAATCAAGTTTCCCTGCCCTGTGGGAAGTCCAAGGACCACCCACCTCCATCCAGGTCTAGTAAGGTGAGCATCCAAACTGCCTAGGCTCCCACAAAGCCAGTACGTGCAGTAGGATCAAAAACCCATTGCCATTGTTCTTGAGTTCTCAGTAGTCCTCATTGTCCACTATATTCAGCGAGTCCGGTTTTATCCCAGGCTTTTTCAGCTCCAGGCCAGCTGGCCTTGGTGAGTTCCCGATAGAACATCCCCATTGTCTCAGTGTGTGGGTGCACCCCTCGCGGTCCTGAGTTCCTTGCTCATTATGCTCTCTTTCTTATAAGCGAGCCAAGCCTCCCCCGATCAAGCTGCTTATTCAGTGTCAGAGCTCAGATCTAACATTACTGCCTCAGAGAAGGGCTCACAGACTTCTTACAAAGTCCTGCATCCTACCCTTCCTCTAGATCCTCATTCAACTTTCTTGACAAGTCCCTCCAATACTGTTTATATTACTGTCATCTCTCACTAAAGCTAAAACAAATACAAGCTGTCACCAGAAAGAAGTCTTGTGGCTCTGCCCCTGTACTCACTATGGTGTTTGTTTATAGCGGGAACCACACCAGCAGTTTGTTAAATTAATTGATACTCATTAAATGAAGTTTAACATTGGGTATGATCTTTATTCCAGTTCCACAACTTCAGGTAAATTCTAAGATGCTTTTTAGTACTGTGATAGTTTGAATGTAATTGACCTCCATAGTCTCATAGGAAGTGGCACTATTACTAGGTGTGGGTTTGTTGGAGTGGGTATGGCCTTATTGGAAGAAGTGTATCCCTGTAGGGGTGGTAGGCTTTAAGGTTTCCTATGCTCAGGATTCTTCCCTTTATCTCAGTCAACTTGCAGTTGCCTGCAAGATATGACTCTTAGCTACTACTCCAACACCATATCTGCCTAAATGCTACCATGCTCCCCATCATGATTATAATAGATGGAATCTCTGAACTGTAAGTGAACCACCTCAATAAAATGTTTTCTTTACAAGAGTTTCAATGGTCATGTGTCTCTTTACAGTAATAAAAACCTTTAAGTATTTTCACCTTAAGTACTTTATTTGATGGAATATAAACTAATATATAGACCATATTATAAGGCCTCAATCAAAACAAAATTATGTAAAAACACCTATATGCCAAGGGCAGAAACAAGAAACTATTGAAGTTGAATTTCAGGAACCAGTATTACAGAATGAGAAAGACAAGAGTACAAAAACCCTTTTCCGATTCTCCGTCTGTACCTGGGTGGTGGTGGTATCATAGTCTCTGATTGGCTGCCTCTGTAAGATAAGGATAAGAATATTTACTTTTAAGAGCCCTACTTAGATGACACACAACAGTCTTCAGCAGCCACAGTACAGTCTTTGTAATGTCCTTAGCCCATTGTTAAAAGCAAAAGGTTTTGATGGCTCAGTGAGAATCATTCAGGTACAGCTAGTCAACGCTTCTTTGAGGTCCTAGAAATCAATAGCTATTTGTCAGGATATCTGGAGTGAACTTGGAAGATTATCAGGAAGTTAACACAGTGCTGAACAAGAGAGTTCTTCTAGGCTAGCTAACGTGATCTCAAATTCTAACACATCCTCACCTGTCCTCTCACCCTCCAACATTACACCCATCAATCTTTGTTGAAATAAGGAGCGGCGGGGCTGCGTCCCCAACACCCCAGCCGCTTGGCTAGCTCATGCCCAAAATAACAACACACAAACTTTATTCATTTAACTGCTTGACCCATTTCTATCTAGCCTCTTCTAGGCTAACTCTCGCACCTGGACTAGCCCATTTCTAATGATTGTTTGTAAGCACCCCAAGGTGCGCTTAACGGGAAGAGTCTAGCCTATGTCCATCCTGGATCTGAGGAGCTTCATTGCATGCATCTGCCAGGGAGAGTGGAGCGTGGCGTCTCTCTAGGAGCAGAGCAGAGTCTCACCTCACTTCCTCTTCCGCCCAGCATCCTATCCTGTTTATTCCGCCCACCTATCTTTTAACCTATCAGGGCCAGCAGTTTCTTTATTGCTCAGCCAATGAAATCAACAGATTGATATGAAACTCCCACATCAAATCTTTCAATCAACCATACTGCATTCATGTATTTACTTCCCATCTTTGTAGCCACTGCCCTGCTGCTTTGGAGCCATGTTGTCCCTCGGCATTGCTCTCTGCTCAGTCTTGAAGAAGCTGGACAATGAATCCAAGCACTTCTTGACTGATGATGTTGCAGAAATGAATTTCATTTATCATAAATATTATGGATTTTATGAATACAAATTTAAACAACAGCTAAGCCATAGACAAACTGGGACTAGAATATTATCGACAGGGTTTAGCAGGATTATAGAGCAATTCAACTTCTGACTGCCTCTAGACCATTAAGGGATAAGGCTTGATCTGCATTCTCATAGCTTCCCACCCTGTGCTAGGCACTGGGGATAAATCATTGAATCAAACAATCAATCACATTTTCTATACACAGACTTTTTGAAAACTTATTCAGGGTTCATTTGTGTTATAACAAGCATTAGCACTTATTAATTTTGATGGCTAAATTCATTCATGTGTAGGTAGATTCATCTTTATCTGTTCATCTTTTGATAGAAACTGCTTTTCTTTCCAGCTCTTGTGAGTAATACTATTATGAACATCTGTGTACACTTTTTTCAATGAATACTTATTTTCAATTTTCTCAAATATGTATTTAAAAGAGAATGCCCCATTTTGTAATAATACCAGGTTTAACTGTTTTTATTTCATAATCACTATTTCGCTTCAACCATTTTACTTTCCAACCAGCAATGTATGTGTCTTCTAGCTTCTGTACCTCCCTCAGCAGCCGCTGCTCCTGCATTTTCAATTATTATCTTAGTAGGTGCATAATGGCTGTCGACTGATCTCCTCCCTTTCTCTATAAATAAACTGCCTACTTCTCTTTTGACAATTATTTTCTATTTCTGTCTGTATTCTGTGTATGTCAGTACTGTATCATCTTCATAGAAAGATTTAAATTGGAAGTAGACTCCTCCAACTTTACTTTTCTTTCTCAATGTTTGCTATTTGGTACCCACTATAGCTGAAAGCTAGAACTTTCTTTGGATATAGGCCAAACTTTGGGTAGCATTGTGAGATCAATAATATTAAACCTTTGACTCCATAAATATAGAATAGACTGTCTTTCTGTTTGTTTAGGTTTTTAAAATTTCTTTCAATGATTTTCTTTAAGTTTTCAGTGTGTAAGCTTTGCAGTAATTTGTTAAGGTTTTTTTCCTAATATTAATTTTTATTGATACTATAAAAATTGTAATGGCTCTCTTAATTGAATTTTCAGATTAGAATATTATCTAATGTAAAACTCATCTTGCTCTTCGCATCCTCCAGATGACAATCGAAAGACCCATGTGATGTCTTCAATATTCTATGTACATACTTGCATTATATGAACCTCTTTTAGGTGCACAAATCTATCTAATTCCTATCTCCTTTATTGTGGATAAACTCAGTGTTCAGTTTTCACTTCCCTCAGGATCTATGATAAACAGGACTGGTAAAGACCAGGGTTGAACCTGATTTGAAAGAAAGGGTGAGTGTGTCATAAATAAGGCTAGAAGAATTTGAAACCTTAGTAAGACAGCTTAGAGAGGGAAACCATGACGTGGCTATCTTTCAGGGAGATTACATCTCAGTCTCCCCCCTTTCTAAAATCTGCTCCTCTTCCTCCACCACAGTAGGTCCAATTGATAGTTCTCTAGCCAGTAACCCATCCTAACTCCCGTAACAGTTTTGTCAAAGCTCAAAAATAATTTAATTATTTAGTATGTCTCTCTGAGTTCTCTATTCCAACCTGTATTAGATCCTTGGGAAAACAAAGTTTTATATTGTGTGCTCCACAGCTGTGATGACTAACTATATTGCTACCCATCCTCTCATAGAATACAAACAGTTCTGCATATCCCATTTTGCCTTTGCCTGATTTTCAAGTGACTAGGGACTCAGAGGAAGTAGAATGTTTTCAATTATTTCTCACCTCATTACATATACTATCTAATTATTATTAAATTGAAGTTGTTTTGTTCACTATGTGAACATGAAGTTTTGATTACAAATGTAAATTTTTCTTCTTTTTCAATATATGATCCACTCATCACTTCAACTTCAGATGAACTAAATCAGGGAGCGTGCACTGTTCTCTTGGGAAAAGAGCTAGGCCTCACAGGACAGAAGGAGGGCCATTTCCCTACTCTCTTCTGGTGCACCAGATTTAGGATATACCAAGGGTGTCTCCAGTCCAATTCCCACCAACACAATGTCTCATGTAGGACACCCTCTGATGTGAGATCTGAAGCAACCCAAAACAGTTTATATTTAGAGCCAACTTTTAAAAATATGTTCTATGTAACTATAATTTTCTGCACTGAGATTTTAAGAAACCCATTGAAACCTCAAGACTGAAATACATTCATGAAACTATCTGTGATAAAAAACAAATGAATATTTGCATTCTTTATGGCACTCAGATGTTTGGAGGAATCAGAGGAAAAGTGTTGGACATGATTTCTTTTCATAGAAGGTTTCTCATTTCACAGTGTATATCACCAGGCCTGCCTCACACAGCAGCAGTTGATAATGCATTCCCCAAACCCCAGCTGCTCTCACATATATTAGACAATAAATAAGGTTAATTTTAGGGTAAAAAATCTATGTACATGTAGATATTTTCCCTATCCAACAAAAACTTTCTCCAATGCTCACAATTTTATTTGGTTTGGCCTGCCAGCCTCCCAGGTCTCCATTGAAATTTTTTTCTATTGGGAAATGAGTTCAGTTTCTTAGAAAATATTTTGTAAATATTTCCCCTGTGATCTATTGTAGGGACAGCAGTCAAAGGAATTTTAGATCTCTAAAATAACATGAACAGATAAACAGCTCAATTAACCTTTAGAAATTATAGTATTTTCATATTTTTAATCTCTAAGAGTTGGAGTAAAGATAGTTTGCTAGAGTAGCAATTGCATTAACAAAATAATGGTCTTACCAGAAAAATAAATAAAGTTAACTACTTAAGTGAAATATGATCACATGAGAAATCTATGTAAATCTGTCAATCAAGAAAGTTCAAAGATTCAAAGTTTGGCCTTATTTGCTGAGTTCATTTTTCCAGAGAAAGTATAACTGGGCCTTGCGGAGAGATGGCTGCATTCCTAAGTCATTATTACCTTAGAATAGTCATTAGAAAAAAATGCAGTTTTCTTCCTTGAGTGAACTGGCTAGGAAAAGCTGTGTTCTCAGACTGGAAGGACAGGCAGAACATATGGTTTGGCAGGAGGCTTGAGTCCTTTCCTTGGGTGTTCATATGAGCAACACAAAGTATACAAGCAATGGTTTACTGGGCCAGGCATCACAACTAATTACTTCCCTTGTGGAAAAGCTTTTGATTCCATTTCTTATTTTTTGTTGGAAAAGCCATTGGGTTTCATTAGAAGATTCACTCAAATTCCTAGGATGTTTTGTACCAGAGCCTGAGAGGAAGCTGACATTTCTTCCTTTTATTCATGACCATTTGATTCAAATGTAGTTCTTCAACTCTCAGTACACTGTAAACTCTTCAAACCTCTTGCAGCAAACATTCCAGATGATGAGAGTTGGTTGAAGAAATGTGCATTTCCCAGAAGCCTATGCAACTCTTCATCTCATTATTTCCTATCAGTTCCATCAAATTCCAAGGGTTTCTTTTCTAAATGACCCATTAAATGAGTTGTAATTTTTTTCTTTAATAATTGCAACATTTCTCTGCCTTTTTACTTTATTCTCTTTACCTGTACAGTAGCCTCTAAGGAGACTACTGCCAGAGAGATAACTTGACCCTAAGCATACCATTACATATATATATACATACATATATATATACATATACATATATATATATATATCCTTGAAGATTATTTTTTCTGTTTGTGAAATTTTAGATATTTTGATAGCCCACTCATGATTCTTTCCTGATAAGTATCAATAGATCCAGCATCAGTGGATCATACACCAAAATTATGTAGCCCCATTTCAAGGCGTATTTGTCCTGGGAAAAATGAGGTCACCCTAAGTTGAGAGGATGCACGAACAGAGGATTTTCCATCCATAAACTCAGCGTGAAGGGCCTTTGTCCTGTAGTTAAAGGGTAAACCCTGAGACCTTTCCCTGTACAGTACTCCCTTCTGTCCTCTATAGAATAGAAACACAATCTGAGTCAGATATAACTGCATTTTTAAGAACATAGAAAACCACATTTAATGAAATAAAATTTCCTTGGAATTTCCTCTGTAGTTCACTGTTGGAACTTAAGGCCTACCAGGCCAAAAGGAAGCAACCTGAAGTCTGCCTGGCACTCTCAGAGGTCCTAACCATGCCTACCTAGCCAATAAGGAGTAACCCAAGTGTTATTTCCTGAGTGCCTAGCAAAAGGTGCTGTCAGAGGTCCTGATCATGCCTAACCAATGAGGGACAAGCATGAGATGTCAACTATCAAAACGCATGGGTCCTAGGAGGGTATATAAGCCCCTTCCCATTGTTAAATAAACGAGTCTGCTATAAGTCTTCTACCTGACTCCCAGTGTCTGAGATGTTAACATTGCATGTTTTTACCCCCTCCTCTGAGGGAGACATTAGGGCCCAGCAACAGTTCACCTCTTTAAGTAGATGCTCTTTACACAAGCTTATGTGTACTCAGTCGGGAGCCAGAATTTTTACTGATCTACCCAAATCTTCTAATACTGAAAGGACCAAACATTAGACTGGTGAGTTTTTCTATTTGTTATTTTTTGAAGCTCTATTTTCCTAACACAAAAAAAATTAAAATCTTATGTGTAGTCATTAGTAAGTAGACACATTTTATTTTTGAAAAGTTACCTTTTGAATAAAGGTTTACAAATAGGGGCTTTAATTTTGATTTTTTTTCTTCAGTATAAAAAACTTGTCATGGTGGTATATTATAATGTAATCCTAACTTTTCATAGGATAATTAATTGTTGTTATGGAAAACTAATATCTAGTTACCACCCTGTAGATGTGGACAAATGTTACCAAGTATGTGTGTTATATTTTGTTGCTTTGTATGCTGCAACTAAGACAAGGACTACCAATTAACATAGGTGCATGCAATGTTTCTAAAATTCATAAAGTAAGCATGATAAATTGTCAGTGTAGTTTAGAATTTGCTAACTTTACTATATTCCTTTATTATATAGATTCAGGGAAGTCATAGAGATCATAAACTTAGTTTAAGTTAAGTTTAAAGCTATATTTTTTAATAAAGGACTTTAGACTCAAGATGGCCAAAGCACTGATATTATGTATTTGCTATAAAGAGAATTATAGGTTTTATTGTTCTGATATTAAAAGTTATTAGTAAAGATTTGTTCCCACTCCAGCAGATGATCAGCAGGTAAAACTCCTGTGGGCAGACCCCTCCAACTTCTCTACCACCAACTCCCTTGACATACAATTCCCATGGCTTCAGAAGACTCTGAGGCACAGGCTCTTTTGTACCAACAGGATGCAAAGATGAGTGACTGGTATCCCAGGTGCATAGCCCCAGCCTCAGTTCTCATATTCTGGGATAAATCCCATGCTCCTCTTCCACCCATTGAAGCCCCAGCAACCAGTCAGAAAGACTCCCGAAGGCAGACCCCTCCAGCATCCCTACCACCCATTCCCCAGTCCAACAACCCCAAAGCATCAGAGGCACAGACACACCTGCACTAACTGGAGGAAGAATCAACATCTGAACCTGCAATTACCCCAAACCAAGATGGGTAGATGGCAGAGTAAGAATACATTCAACAACATAAAGATTAATATTGCACCACCAGAAACTAGTGATTCTACAACAGCAAGACCTGAACATCCCAACACAGATGAAGCAGAAGAAAATGACTTTAAAAATAACTTTATGAAGATGATAGAGATCCTTAAAGAAGGAATGAATAATTTTCTTAAATAAATCAAGGAAAAGACAAATAAAAATTGGAAGAAATCAATAAGTCCCTTAAAGAAAGACAAGAAAAACAAACAGGTGAAGGAAACAGCTCAACACTTGAAAATTGAAATAGAGGCAAAAAAAAAAGAAAGAAAACACAAAATGAGGGAATTTTGGAAATGGAAAAGCTGGATTAATAAACAGAAGCTATAGGTGCAATCATAACCAACAGAATGCAGGAGATGGAAGGAAGATTCGCAGGCACTAAAGATACAATAAAGGAAAATGATTCATCGATCAAAAAAAAAAAAAAGAAAAACACCCATTAAATCCAAAAAACCAAAAAAAAGTCTAAACACAAAATATCCAGGAAATCTGAAACACCATGAACAGATCAAAACTATGAACAATAAGGATAGAAGAAGAAGTCCAACTCAAAGGCACAGAAAACATATTCAACAAAACCCTAGAAGAAAATTTACCCAATCTAAAGAAAGACATACCTAGGAAGATACAAAAAGCTTACAGAACACCAAGTTGACTGGACAAAAAAAAAAGGCCCAGCAGCACATAATAATCAAAACACTGCATAAAGAACAAAGAAAAAAAAATATTAAGAGCTGTAAAGCAAAAAGGTCAAGTAACATATTAAGGCAGACCTATCAGAGTAACACCTAACATCTCAATGGAAATGCTAAAAGTCAAAAGGTTCGGGAGAGACACTTTATAGACACTAAGATACTATGGTTGCCAGCCCAGACTACTACATCCAGCAAAACTTTCAAACACCATAGATGGAAAGAACAAGATTTTTCCATGACAAAACCAGATTTAAACAATACCTATCCAAAAATCCAGCCCTACTAAAAGTACTAAAAGGAAAACTCCAGCCTAAGGAAGTTAGTTTCAGCCATGAAAACACAGACAATAGATAATTTCACACCTGCAAGTCCCAAAAAAGAAACACACACACACACACACACACACACACACACACGCACTATCACCACCATCAATAAAAACAAAAAAATAATAGGAATTAACAATCACTGGTCATTAATATCCCCTAATACAAATGGACTAATTTGCCTATAAAAAGACAGAGGAATAGAAAGAAAACAGGATCCATCCTTCTGATCCATACAAGAAATACAGCTCAACTTCAAAGAGAGACATTACTTCAGAGTAAAGGCTTGGGAAAAGATTTTCCAATAATAAGGATCTAAGAAACAAGCTGATTTAACTATCTTAATATCTAATGAAATAGACTTCCAACTAAATTTATTCAGAAAAAGATAAAGATGGACATTTCATATTCATCACAGGAAAAAAAATCCATCAAGATAATGCCTCCATTATGAATTTATATGTCCCCAATACAAGGGCACACACATTTGTAAAAGAAACATTACTAATGCTTAAATCACACATCAACCCCCACACACTAATAGTGGGAGACTTCAACACCCTACTCTCACTAATGGAGGATCAACCAGAGAGAAACTTAACAGAGAAATAAGAGAACTAACAGTTCTTACAACTCAAATAGACTTAATAGACATCTATAGAACATTCCACCAAACACAAAAGAATATACCTTTTTCTCAGCACCTCATGGAACCTTCTTTAAAATCAACTATATAATTGGTCAAAAATCAAATCTTAACAGATACAAAAAAAATTGGAGTAAACCCTGTATCTTAGCAGATCACCATGACAAAGTTAGAAAACAACAACATAAATTGTAGAAACCCTACAAACTCATGAAAACTGAGTAAAACTCAACTGAATCTCTACTGGTTCAAGGAAGAGATAAAGAAATTAAAGACTTCTTAGAATTCAATGAAAATGAATGCACAACATACCCAAATTTATGGTACACTATGAAAGCAGTGTTAAGAAAGTTCATTGTACTAAATACCTACATAAAGAATTTGGGGATATCTTACACTAGTGACATAATAGCATACCTGAAAATTCTAGAGCAAAAAGAAGGACACTCATCCAGAAATATGAGATGCCAGAAAATAATCAAATTGAGGGCTGAAATCAATAAAAAAAAAAAGAAACAAAGACAGCAATAGTAAGAGTCAATGAAGCAAAGAGTTGGCTCTTGGAGAAAATCACAAGGTAGACAAACCTTTATCCAAACTAAGCAAAAGGCAGAGAGAGATTATACATATTAACAAAATCAGAAATGAAAGGGAAACATGACACCAGAAACTGAGGCAATCCAGAGAATCAATAGGTCATACTTCAAAAATCTGTACGCCACACAATTGGAAAATCTAAAAGAAATGGACAGTTTCTCGATAGGTACCACATACCAAAATTAAAGCAAGAACAGATACAAAACTTAAATAGATTTATAACCCCTGTAGAAATATAAGCAGTCATTAAAGTCTCCCAACCAAAACAAAGTCAGGGAAGGATGGTTTCAGTGTAGTTCTACCAGAATTTCAAAGAAGAGCTAATACATATACTCACCAAATTGTTCTACACAATAGGAACAGAAGGAACATTACCAAACTCTTTTTTGTAGGGATAAGCCCGCCCCTTGGGCGGCCCGCCTCGGGCGAATATTTACTGATAAATTGGGTGCTCAGAAGCCATGCGGCCCTTGCTTCCTGCTTCGGGTACTCCGCTGGAACCTTGGTTTCGTGAGTCTGGTTTTGTCATTAAACTTGTTCGAATACCTATTACTATTGGTCTTCATTAATCCAAACCGCCACATTTGGCGCCCAATGTGCTCTTTAGTCCGCTGCGCACAGCAGTCCACATTGCCATCAAGCAAGCTGTAAAGCTTTACTCCAAATGCTCCATTCAAAAGCTCTGTCTCCCACAGGAGCCAGACAGAGATCGCAATGGCGGCACAGCCCAGAAAGCCAGCATTTTAAAACAGCCAGTTTTTTCCTGCTGCTGAGTCAGGACAATTTCTTTACGGCACGCAACCCAGAAACAGCAAAAAGCTGTCTTAAATTCTCTCTCTCTCTCCTTTTTACGCCCTCTCGGGTTTTACGTGGAGTTCAGGTTTTACGTTGGGTGCCACTCTGTTGAATTAGGAGCAGCAGGGCTGCGTTCCCGGCACCCGGCCGCCTGCATGGCTAGCTTATGCCCGAAATAATTACAAGGAAACTGTATTATATTAAATACTGCCTGGCCCGGCTAGTTCCAGCTTCTTATTGGCTAGCTCTTACATATTGTTCTAACCCATTTCTAATATTCTGTGTTGCCCACCAGCTGGCTTACCAGGGAGGATCATGGCGACTCCTTACTCAGCTTCTTTTTCCCAGCATTCTCTTCTGTTTACTCCACCTACCTAATTTTCTGTCCTATGAGGGCGGAGGCAGTTTCTTTATTATTAACAAATGAAAGCAACAGATAAGATACAAGACCCACCTTCATCACTTTTTTTAATTAAAAATTTCTGCCTCCTCCCCACATCCCTTTTCCCCCCCACTCCCTATTCCCCTACCCCTCCCTGCCCAGTCCAAAGAGCCTTCAGGGTTCCCTGCCCTGTGGACAGTCCAAGGTCCTCCCCCCTCCATCCAGGTCTAGGAAGGTGAGCATCCAAACAGACTAGGCCCCCACAAAGCCAGTACATGCAGTAGGGTCAAAACCCAGTGCCATTGTCCTTGGTTTCTCAGCAGCCCTCATTGTCCACCATGTTCAGAGATTCTGGTTTTATCCCATGCTTTTTCAGTCCCAGTCCAGCTGGCCTTGGACTCCCATTAGATCATCCCCACCATCTCAGTGGGTGGGTGCACCCATCGCGGTCTTGACTTCCTTGCTCATGTTCTCCCTCCTTCTGCTCCTCATTTGGACCTTGGTAGCTCTCAGTCCAGTGCTCCAATGTGGGTCTCTGTCTCTTTCTCCATCCATCACCAGATGAAGGTTCTAGGGTGATATACAAGATATTCATTAGTATGGCTATAGGAACGGGCCATTTCAGGCTCTCTCTCTACAGCTGCCCAAGGACCTAGCTGAGGACATCTCTCTGGACACTTGAGAACCCCTCTAGAGTCAAGACTCTTGCCAACCCTAAAATGGCTCCCTTAATTAAGATATATACTTCCCTGCTCCCATATCCATCCTTCCTTTATCCCAACCATCCCATTCCTCCAAGCTCTCCCCATTCTCCCCTTCTAACTTTTCTCTCCCCATCTCCCCTTTCCCCATCCCACCCCACCCCCCAGTTACCAATTTTTGCCCAGCAATCCTGTCTACTTCCAATATCCAGGAGGATAACTATATGTTTTTCTTTGGGTTCACCTTCTTATTTAGCTTTTCTAGGATCGCAAATTATAGGCTCAATGTCCTTTATTTATGGCTAAAAACCAAATATGAGTGAGTACATCCCATGTTCCTCTTTTTGGGTCTAGGTTACCTCACTCAGGATAGTGTTTGCTATTTCCATTCATTTGCATGCAAAATTCAAGAAGTCATTGGTTTTTACCGCTGAGTGGTACGCTAATATGAATATATTTCACACTTTCTTCTTCCATTGAAGGGCATCTAGGTTGTTTCCAGGTTCTGGCTATTACAAATAATGCTGCTATGAACATAGTTGAACAAATACTTTTGTAGTATGATAGGGCATCTCTTGGGTATATTCCCAAGAGTGGTATTTCTGGGTCTTGGGGTAGGTTGATCCCAAATTTCCTGAGAAACCACCACACTGCTTTCCAAAGTGGTTGCACAAGTTTGCATTCCCACCAGCAATGGATGAATGTACCCCCTTACTCCACAACCTCTCCAGCAAAGGCTATCATTAATGTTTTTGATTTTAGCCATTCTGACAGGTGTAAGATGGTATCTCAAAGTTGTTTTGCATTTCCCAGATAGCTAAGGAGGTTGAGCATGACCTTAAGTGTCTTTTGACCATTTGAACTTCTTCTATTGAGAATTCTCTGTTCAGTTCAGTGCCCCATTTTTTTAATTTGGTTAATTAGCATTTTAAAGTCTAGTTTCTTGAGTTCTTCATATATTTTGGAGATCAGACCTTTGTCAGTTGCGGGGTTGGTGAAGATCTTCTCCCAGTCAGTGGGTTGCCTTTTTGTCTTAGTGACAGTGTCCTTTGCTTTACAGAAGCTTCTCAGTCTCAGGAGGTCCCATTTATTCAATGTTGCCCTTAATGCCTGTGCTGCTGACAAACATGAGTTTGTTGGCTTTCTGGGGGTAGCATTGTTGTTGAATTCTAACTTTAATCTGTGGTGATTCGATAAGACACAGGTGGTCACTAAATTTTTTTTGTATCTGTGGAGGTTTGCTTTGCTACCGAGTATATGGTCAATTTTCAAGAAGCTGCAGAGAAGAAGGTATATTCTTTCCTATTTGGGTGGAATGTTCTATAGATGTCTGTTAAGTCCATTTGCTTCATTACCTCCATTAATTCTTTTATTTCTATGTTAGGTTTCTGTCTGGTTGACCTGTTCATTGGTGAGAAAGGTGTGTTGAAGTCTCCTACTATTAGTGTGTATGGTTTGATATCTGCCTTGAGTTCTAGTAATGTTTCTTTTACATAAGTGGGTGCTTTTTTATATTAGGGGCATAGATATTCAGGATTGAGACTTCATCCTGATGAATTGTTCCTGTTATGAGTATAAAATGACCATCTCTATCTCTTCTGATTGATTTTAGGTTGAAGTCAGATTTGTTAGAAATTATATGGCTACACCTGCTTGTTTCTTAGGTCCATTTGCTTGAAAAACCTTTTCCCAACCCTTTACTCTGAGTAGATGTCTGTCTTCGTGGTTGAGGTGTGTTTCTTGTAAACAGCAGACTGTTGGATCTTGTTTTCATATTCAATCTCTTAGCCTGTGCCTTTTTATAGGAGAATTGTGTTCATTGATATTAAGTGATGTTAATGACCAGTGGTTGTTGACTCCTGTTGTTATTATTTTTTTGGTAGTAGAGTTTGTGTTTCCCTTCTTTGAGTTGTGCTGGTGAAGGGTTGCTAGATGTCTGAGTTATTATAGGCAGTGTTGGCAATGTTTGATTCCTTGGGTTGTGATTTTCCTTCTATTACTTTTTGTAAGGCTGGATTTGTGGGTACGTATTGTTTAAATTTGTTCTTATCCTGGAATATTTTGTTTTCTCCATTGATAGTGAATGATAGATTGGCTGGGTATAATAATCTGGGCTTGCATCCATGGTCTCTTAGTATCTGCAGCACATCTATCCAGGACCTTCTGGCTTTCATGGTTTCCATAGAGAAGTCCAGTGTAAGTATGATAGGTTTACCTTTATAAGTAACTTGACCTTTTTTCCTTTGCAGCTCTTAATATTCTTTCTTTAATCTGTATGTTTTGTGTTTTGATTATTATATGGTGAGGGGATGTTTTTTTTTATCCAGTCTGTTTGGTGTTCTGTATGCTTCTTGAATATTCACAGGAATATCTTTCTTTATGTTGGGAAAGTTTTCTTCCATAATTTTGTTAAATATATTTTTTGGACCTTTGAGCTGTAATTCTTCTCCTTCTTCTATCCCAATTATTCCTAGATTTGGTCTTTTTATGGTATCCCATATTTCCTGAATATTTTGTGATGAGAATTTGTTGGATTTGCTGTTTTCTTTGATCAGTGTGTTTATTTTCTCTATGGTGTCTTCAGAGTCTGAGATTCTTTCTTCTATCTCTTGTATTCTATTAGTTATGCTTGTTTCTGTAGTCTCTGTTCATTGACCTAGATTTTCCATATCCAGCCAGCCCGCGGTTTGTGTTTTCTTCCTTGCCTCCATTTCAGTTTTCAATTCTTGAACTGTTTCCATTACCTGTCTGATTGTTTTTTCTTGGTTTCTCAGGGTATCATTTACGTATTTATTCATTTCTTCAAACTTTTTGTTATACTTCTCATCCATTTCTATAAGGGTGTTTTTTACATGCTGTTTAAGGGACTCTATCACTTTCATAATGTCAATTTTTCCCCTTCTTCTGGATTAAGGTGTTCAAGACATTCTGTTGTAAGATCACTGGGTTCTCGGGTGTTTTCATGTTGTTTTTCAGATTGGTGGAGGAATTCTTGCCTTGGAGCCTGCCCAACTCTTCCTTCAAATGCTATCCAATGGATCTTTATGGAACAAGATTAGGTTCCCTTGCTGGCCAGGGACCTCGCTGACCAAAGGCCTACCTTGCTGCAGGCAGGCTATTGAAGCAAAGGAACTCCCACCCACTTGTTGCCTTCAGAACCCCGTCCCAGGGCCCAAACAGGCTGAGCTGGTTGATCCCGTGGCCCCGCAGAAGGGAGGAAGAAGGGAGGAGGTTCCTAAGTACAAACTGGGATGGGTTAGGGAGAGAGAAGCCCCAGCAGAGGGGAGCAGCCCTTGCCGAATGACCTGACCGGGGAGTGAAGGGGGTCTGGGAATGTCCGTGCTCGTTTCTGGGCTCCTGCTGCGGGTCAAGAACACACTCACCCCTCTGATGGGTCTTCTGGAACAGGATCAGGTTCCCTTGCTGGCCAGGAACCTCACTGACAAAAGGCCTACCTTTCTGCAGGCAGGCTATTTGAAGCAAAGCAACTCCTGCCCGCCCCTTTGCCCTCAGCACCTCGTCCCAGCTCCCAAACAGGCTGAGCTGGCAGATCTTGTGCACCAAACTCTTTTTATGAGGCTACAGTTACCCTGATGGTCAAAGACACAACAAAGAGAGAGTATTGCAGACCTATCTCCTTCATGAACATTGATGCAATGATACTCACTCAATAACATAATAACAAACCAAATACAAGAACACATCAAAATATCATCCAACATGACTAGGCTATTAGATTCCCTTGTCTCTGATGTTAATCCCCCCTCCAAGCTCTATACACCTAAATTATAATGCTCAAAGGACAGGTATTAGGTAGTGGGCTGTTGAGTGATAATGAGATCATAGAAACAGAGCCCCCCTGAAAGATATTAGTGCCCTTAAGAAAGAAACACTAGAGAAACTCCTTACCCTTTTACTGCCTGAGTTCTGGTAAGCAGATGTGGCTCTCAACAGCCACTGAATATGCTGACACCTAAATCTTCTACCCTCTAACCCATAGAAATGTTGAGTAATAAACCTTTGCATTTATAGCATTTTGTTAAAGAAACCTAAATGCCCCAATTCAGGCTGAAATAGAAAGCAACATCTTTAATCTATATTGATGCATAAATTGTTAAATAAAATAATAAATGCAGAAGAGAAAAATGTTTCACACACAGAATGTCAGTTAGTTTAATAGCTATTTTTCTTAGGGAGGTGAGCTTGGCATTCTAGTTAAGTGGTCGACTCTCAAAGAATACGAGAAAAGCAACTTCACAGTGAGCAACTTGCCAAACACTGCAGATAGTAAGGGTAGCATGATGGCTCCCATTTGGTTCTTGACAAGATCCTTCACTTCTGCAATAGTCCTCAAAACTCTATATCCACAGATTAGACAAGTACTAAACAAACCCAAATTAAAGCACCTGATTTTCGTTTCTCAACACATTTAAGGTCATCAAGACCAAGATAAATCTGAGAAATTTAAACATAAGTTCCTATTAAGATATGGCAAATAAATGTAAAGTAGTGTCTGGGACGGGATCTTAAAATGGGAAAAGGATATTATGAAAAGCGAAACATAAATTTAGTTAGAGTTTAGTTAGTGGTAGAAAGAGAGCGTTGGTTGATTAATTGTGACAAGTGTATCAGAGATAGTATTTGAAGAACTGTCAGATGTGGTCATGCATGCTTGAGATCCAGCCCTTGGAACCCAGTTGCAAGAGGATCTGACAGAAAGGTGAGTCTGGGATCAATAATGAAACCAGAGTAAAATAAACTAAATATAAATCAAATGGTGAGAGAAGCCACAGACAGAGCATTTAAAAACCCTTTACATAATCATTATGACTTTTTCTATAACTTTATAACTACTTTAAAAATACCTTTGAAAAATAACTATGAATTAACATATTAATATACACTTGAAACAGTAAAGAAGAGAGCTGATAAAATTTCCAGGTAAATATTAGTTTCTATTTGTTGGAGGTAGCCATAATTTTGCAATGGGGCATAGTAGGTGAAGCCAAGGAACTAGGAAATCAACACAGCTGTGTTTAAATCCCAGCATGTCACATTGAGCAACACAGTCACCTGATCTTTTTGTTCATCAGTTCCTGCACCTGTTACCTCTGGGTAATAAAACTGAGCTTAGGGTCTTAGGGTCTTTCTAAGGCCTGAGTGAGCTGTGTATAATTGCACAATACATCATACCTGCAATTATTAAATTGTGTGCTACTATTATATATTGAATTACTAAAAACTGAAGGTGGTCTTCTAAACAGGGTAAAGGATTTTTTTTAAACTGGATTTTAGGTCAGAAGCAACTTCCTGCTCAATGATGAATGCTCTATACCTATTTCCATTCTGTGAACATTCTAGACATTCTCCAGGCCGGAGGGTCAGCCATGTAGGTTGAGCAATAGGAAAGCTCTGGCCTAGACCACACTCTTCAAGTTAACAGCCAGAATTGAATATGACCACCCCCAAGAGTGATGTTGTTTTAATTTCCTGAGAAAATAGAGATTCGATTGAGAAGTGAGTCAGTGCGGATAAAATGACTAATTATCTGAAATCACTCCAACATTTGTTATGTAACAAAGAAAATGAGTCTGGGATGATGTGTGCTTAGTAATTATAATATGCACCACAAATCTCTGTCATTTTCCTGTTTAGAGACTAGTTAGATGTTCATTATTGTCCCTCATACCTAAAGGTAGCCGAGGAGACAACTGACTCAGATTTTTCAGCTATGGTCACTCTCCTGTCATTTCCATTCTTTTCCCACTCTGTAAGCAAACTTTATGTTGGGTTAATATCTGATACAAAAATTTCAATCCTCTCCAATGCAAACAGCTTGCTTCCAAAACTTAAGAAAATTAGATGAATTAATTAACGTGTTGATTTTGTCTAGAGTTTCCTAGGAGAAAGTGATGCACAGAAATCCACTCACTGTAGTTGGAACTTTCTTGTTGGGCCACCAGCTCCCAAATCACGAAATAGAGACTTCTTATCAATTATGAACGCTTGGCTTTTGGCTTAGGCTCATTCCCAACTAGCTCTTATAACTTCAATTAACCTGTTTCTATTAATCTACATTCTGCCATGTGACTTTTTACCTCTTTTTCATTCTGTATGGCTGACTCTCTCTGTATCTCCTCAGTGGCTTCTCCTGTGTGCCTAAATTTGCCCCCATCTAAGTTACTCTATCAGCTGGGAAGTCCCACCTATTCTCTCCTCGTTAACTACTGGCTACCAAGCTTTTTATTAAACCAATCAGAAGGTGCCCTGGCGAAGGCATATCTACACGGTATACAAAAGATTTTCCCACAACAACTCATAAAAATCATTTATGACAGACAGAAAGCAAAATTAGTAGTGTCAACTTTTCTAATATCTGTATCAAGTCCACCAACTCCTACTAAAAACAAAATAGTCATGTTGGAGCTAGAGAGTTGGCTCAGCAGTTAAAGGTACCCTTGCAGAGGACCTAGATCAGTTCTCAGTACCCATATGGTGGCTCCCAACCATTTCATGACTCCAGGTTCAAGGCATCTAATGACTTCTTGTGACTCCTCAGGTACCAGGTATGTGTTTTATGCACAGATGTAGACATTCATGTACATAAAATAAAACAAATTAATCTAAAAAATTTCTCTAGGCAATAGGCATATATATCCCTGACCCAGCCCTCATTTCCTCTTTCAAGACTTCTTCACATCTTCTCCCTTCCCCTCCTGACCTCCTCCCCGTTTTTATCCTCCCCTCCACTGCTCTCCTTTCCCCTTCCCTTTCCCTCATGCACCCCAGACTATCCTCAGACTCTCCAGCCTACTCAGTCACACAGATGCTGGAGTTACAAGCATGCGCTAGCACAAGACTTGCTTGCAGAATATCCAGAAAGCATTCAGAGTAGATGGTGTGCTGAACAAGCCACATTCCTTCATTATAAAAAAAAAAAAGAAAAAAAACACTTCCCACTATTGCTCATCAATGTGACTCACACCAGACTTCCACCACCACACCCAAACCACACAATGTTGCAGAAGATCTGGTTAGACTAATCCAGAAAATATGATCATCATTGGTGAAGCTGTGTTTCAATGGCTGTCAAACAACACTTCTCTCCAGTGTTTATAGTAGTCTTGACTCATCTGGCAAATCACTTCACATTACATGTACAACTTTTGTCTTATTTATTTTAAAAGTTTTAAAGTTATTTTTGTTTGTGTTACTGTACTAAGCCATACCCTTACATGTGCAAGGCAAGTGTGCTATCACTGACTTTAATTCTTAGTCCTTGGGTTTTTCTCTTATTTTCTTCTTGTCTTTTCTGTGTCAGGTTCAGGATACCACATTACGACAACATGCTGAGGAGGCTTTTTTGCCTATTTAAAGAATCATACATAGTTATTTTTTTTTATTGAGAAAAGGAAAAGGAAAAAAGTTTCCGCCTCCTCCCAGCCTCCCATTTCCCTCCCCCTCCTCCCACCCTTCTTCCCCTCCCCCCACTCCTCTCCCCCTCCCTCCACTCCTCTCCCCCTCCCTCTCCACTCCAAAGAGCAGTCAGGGTTCCCTGCCCTGTGGAAAGTCCAAGGTCCTCCCCCCTCCGTCCATGTCTAGGAAGGTGAACATCCAAACTGGCTAGGCTCCCACCAAGCCGGAACATGAAGTAGAATCAAAACCCCGTGCCATTGTCCTTGGCTTCTCTCATCAGCCCTCATTGTTCGCCATGATCAGAAAGTCCAGTTTTATTCCATGCTTTTTCAGTCACAGTCCAGCTGGCCTTGGTGAGCTCCCTAGATCAGCCCCACTGTCTCCGTGGGTGAGTGCACCCCTCGTGGTCCTGACATCCTTGCTCGTGTTCTCCTCCATCTGCTCCTCATTTCCTCATTGGGACCTTGGGAGCTCAGTCCAGTGCTCCAGTGTGGGTCTCTGTCTCTATCTCCATCCATCACCAGATGAAGGTTCTGTGGTGATATGCAAGATATTCATCAGTATTGCTATAGGATAGGGTCAGTTCAGGTTCCCTATCCTCAGCTTCCCAAGGAACTAACTGGGGACATCGCCTTGGGCTCCTGGGAGCCACTCTAGGTTCAAGTCTCTTGCCAACCCTAAGGTGGCTCCCTTAACTAAGATAATACATAGTTATTTTTATTGAGGAAAAAAGTGCCTCTTTAAACAAAAACAATTTGGGCATATAAATAATCTTGATTTCTTAACCCAATTTAATACTAATGGGAAATGTATTTTGTAAATGTGTGCATATAAAAGTAAACAAATCCAAAAAACAATAGATTATGTTAGATCATTTGGAATTTCTGCTCCATCTCCCTCAGATACTCTTTGGAGTGGACAGTTAATGCTTGACCTTCCTTTTCCATCCTGAGCCCTCATTTGACCAAGGCAGACTTGCTTTGAACTCACCCAAACAGGGTTGCTTTCCCTGATGGGAAGTGACAACTAGATTAAGAAAAATATCTTCAGGTGGCAGGAACTGCAGCAGGAAGCCAGACTGGCCTGTATTATGGGAACAGAGACCAAAAATCCAGCCTCTGTAATAAGACTGATCAGGTGTCTGAGGAGGGGGAAGAAAGTGTGGACTTAGAACACTTCCACATCCCTCAGCTGTGCAAGCCCTCTATGGAGCCCTGCCCCACTGCAGTCAGAAATCTTTAATTGTAAAAGGTGTCTTATATCTCTGAAGTCATCTCCCTGGGTTTTGTCTGAATGCATACTAGATGTTTTCCTGTTTCTTAAGAACTAAAAGTTCCAACAGATTTAAAAGTTAACCAAAATACATAGGAAGTATGCAAATCAGCTTTGGATAAATTGATTTTTCTTATTTTTCTCCTATGTAGTTCTCAGGAAGAAAAAACATTTTATCCTGCAATATAATTTGTTCACATAAGTACAGCATGAAGTTTCATTAAACAAATTATGTCTTTATTACTTATTGTCAAGTAAAAACATAGTAATGTAAAATATGTCTTATAAGTGTAGAAGGATAAATAGGAACAAACCCAAAAAATAAGAAATAAGGATTAGGAAAAATATCTTCTAATAATGGTAATTGTCTACTCATTTTTATTTAAGTCTGGAATACATAAAAAGAAGCCCAAATGTGTCTCTGGTATACTATTAAATGTGATTTTGTTTTCTTTCTTTTAAAAGAAATTGACTCAAACTTAAAAATCTTGGTTTACTAAAATAAATTATTGAGAATGAATATGGCAGGTCATATGTATATATATGTATATATATATATATATATATTGCTTTTTTCTTCTGTATTTATCTCTCTGCCACTCTGTCTCTCCCCTATTTTCTAACTTGTTTGTTTGTTTTGAGACAGGGTCTCACCATGTACATTTTGCTGTCCTGTAACTCACTGTATAGAATAGGCTGACCTTGAATTCACCTAGATCTGTATGCCTTTGGCTCCAGAGTGCTGGAATTAAATCTGCTCATAGTGACCAACCAAATTTTACAATATACTGATTGTACTCTGGTTTTAAAAGCGTTGGGTCAACTATGTTATTAAGTACCGACCACAAGGACAGTTAAGGGAAAGCAAGCAGTACCCTTGCTCTCACCTAGACTGTTCTCAGTTTAGAAGCTCTCCCCATGGGAAATTTCATTTTTACTCCGGTACTACTTTCAACTGCTACTTTTGGGTTGGGGGACAGCATTCTCTCCTGACTATGGGCCCCTATCCCAATACACTTCTCCTTACTGGTCTTCGGTGTTGGTAAAGAACGGATCCTGTAAGCTTTCCCTTTGCCTAGGTTCCCACCTTGTCCAAAGAAAGCCAGCTCAACTGCCCTCCCTGATCATAGTGCCTTCGTCCACTGAACCACACATGAACTGTGTTCCTTACTCCATCCCTGAAGTTTTCCCCATTGCTGTTCTTGCTGGAGAGGGTCTTTTCCCATAATTCAAATCCTGCATAGTCTACATGACCCAGCACAGTCTAACCTACTATGAGACCTCAACATTATTCTGCTCCACATTTTTCTTTTCCTTTTTTGATCTTTTAAGAGCCTTTAAGCATTTCTATTTACTATTCAGTAACATAGAAAAATATTCAGGAACAAATGTAAGAAAAAACTGCATATATTATATAGCCATATGAAAAACATGACATGACATGTACTTGGTTGACGTTTTCTCAATCATTTTTACAGCAAACACATAGCATAATAAAAGTAGCAAAAGAAAAATATCTAAATTCCTGATGATGTAAGGACTTTCAGAATTCAAGTCTTTCCATACTTTAGCAACACTTTTTATGCTCATTAATTGTTCTCTGCTAATTAATTCAGCCTAGCTTCCACTTGCAAAAAATACTGCAATATTCTTAAAGCTCTGCGCTTTGCTTTTCTTTTTCTTACCATTCAGCTTTCTGTTCCCCATATTTTATATGCTAGCTATTACCTAATTAATTTATTTTTGACAACATCTGAGTACAGTCAAATGATAGCTATATTATACATGTCTACATGTTTGTGTGATATCAAGTGATAGCTATATTACATGTCTACATGTTTGTGTGATATCAAGTGATAGCTATATTACATGTCTACATGTTTGTGTGATATCAAATGATATAGCTATATTATACATGTCTACATGTTTGTGGAATACCTTACTTCTTTCGAACAGCTGAAAGTTCTTGATACCAGACAGAACACTGTGTTTTAGATTTAAGTGTAACTTTTAAAGAAGACAATGAAGTGTTTTTCACCATCTCCTTTCATTAACTTTGGTTCGAAGTTTATTTTGTTAGATATTAAGATAGCTATACCAGCTTGCTTTTAAAGTCCATTTAATTGGAAAAATCTTTTTCCACCCCATTACCCTGAGGTATTGTTTATCTTTGGTGTTGAAGTGTGTTTCTTGTATGTAGGAGAAGGATGGATCATGTTTTTGTGTCCATTCTCTTAGCCTGGATCTTTTGCAGGAAATTTAGTTCATTGATGTTGAGAGACATTAGTGAGCAATGATAGTTAATTCCTGATGTTTTGTTTTTTGGTGGTGGTAGTGTGTATGTGTGTGTTTTTCCTTCTTTAGGTTTTTCTGGTGGGAGGTTATTTATTGCCTGTGTTTTCGTGGGTGTAATTAACCTCTTTGGAATGGAATTTACCTTTTGTAGTACTGGATTTGTGGATAGATATTGGCTTAAATTTGACTTTGTCATAGAATAACTTGTTTTCTTCATCTATATTGATTGAAAGTTTTGTTTAGTATTGTAGTCTGGGCTGGCTTCTGTGGTCTCTTAGAATCTGCCAGGCCCTTCTGGATTTTAGAGTCCTTATTGAGAGATCAGGTAAAACAACCTAGATGTCAATCAACTGAAGAATCGATAAAGAAAATGTGGTGTATCTACACAATGGAGTATTACTCATTTATTAGAAACAATGACATCATGGAATTTCTGGCAAATGCATGGAACTAGAAAAGATTATCCTGTGTGAGGTAACACAGATGCAGAAAGACAAAAACCGTTAGTGGTTATTAGCTGTAAAGTAAAGGATAACCAGGCTACAATTTACATACCCAAACAAACTAAGTAACAAAGAAGGCTAAGGTGGGGGCAGGGATGGCACTAATCTCACTGCAGAAGGGAAATAGACTAAACATTACAGGTAGATGGGGAAAGAGGTCTGGATGAGTCGTGGGCATGGGAACAGTAGCGATCAGGTGAGGGGAGGATAGACGGAGAGAGTATGTGAAGGACACGTAGAACAGGAGCACCTCTGGGATAAGAGAAATCTAGTGCAGTGGAAACTCCCAGGAATCTCTGAGGATTATTCTACCTAAGACCCCTGGAAATGGTAAGATACAGAGCCTGAACTGGCCATTATCTGTAACAAGGAAAGGCTATCAGTAGAGGAATTAGGACCCTGACCCAATCACACAACTTCTGACCTATAATTTGATCTACCTATAAGATATGCTGGGACAAAGGAATAGCAGAAATTATGGGAGTGGCAAACAAATGACTGGTCCAACTTGATACTCACACTATGAGAGGGAACACACCCCTGACAAGTCCTTCAGGGTCAGGTCATAGAGCTTAGACAGCTCAGAGATCTTGGATAGACTGAACATGACTGGCAAAAAGAAAAAAAAAAAGTCAATGAAATGATTCCTAATGATTTTTTTCTATGCTCATAGGTCATTGCCTAGCCTAATTGTTATTAGAGGCTTCACCCTGCAACTTATGGAAACAAATGTAGAGACCCACAGCCAAACACTGCCCAGACCTTGAGAAATCCTGTGGAAGAAAGGAAAGAGGGGTTATGCAAGCCAGAGGACCAAGGACACCATGGACAAACATGCAGAGTCAATTGACCTGGACTCATAGGGGCTCACAGAGATTGAACTACCAACCAGAGAACTTGTATGGGATTGATTCTGCCCCTCTGCACATGTGTTAGAGTTCTGTGGCTTGGTCTTCAAATGGGACTCCTCGCAGAGGGAGCAGGAGCTATCTCTGATTCTGTTGCCTGCTTTTGGGACCCTTTCCTCTTGCTGGGTTGCCTTGCCCAGCCTTAATAGGAAAGGAGGTGCCTAGTCTTACTTAATATCCTGTCTGACTGATATACATGGAAGTCCTGCAGTTTTCTGAAGGGAAGGGAGAGGTAGTGGATGGGGAGGAGTGGAGGAGGGAATGGGAGAAGAAGAGGAAGGAATGGGAAACTTAATCAGGCTGGAAAAAAATAATTCATCAATTAATTAATAAAAAATAAAAAAAAACTGAAAAAAGAAAAGACAATGATTTGTTTTTGAAACTGGTAACCTTGCAAACACACGAATTTCTTTGCCCATACCACATTTGCACATTTGCATGTTTGCACACTCTCCACACTTCAGGTTCATAAAAAGAAAACACACTTAAAAGAAAATGTGGAAATTAGAGGAAGTGAAAGAATTTAAAAAAAAAAAATAAGAGAGAATCTCAACAAGAAAACAGCAAAGAAACAGGATATCCAGTAGAAAAGGAGAGGGGAAGAAGGAAGTGACTTGTGAGAAGGCAGGAGTTAAAGGGGAAGTCTGAGGTGGGAACTTTAAAGGAAAATAAATATTAAACCAAAGCCTGCTACTAGGAAAGGATTGAGAATGCGTAGGGATGTGTGTTTGCTTGTTATGTTAAAGAACGCTGTTGTGATGCCTGAAACTTTTTTTTCTTAATGCAGTCAAAATAAAATATTCATTGGTTTTCCAAATATAAGATCAAAACACAAAATAAAGATGAGAAGAGATAGAGGGAAAAGAAGATAATTTTTAAAAGTTATTTGAACTTATCTACTTGTATTGTTTTCTTTTCTGAATCCTTGCAGCAGTATTTCCAGGATTTCTTGGTACCCTCGTGTCACTCATGTCGCAGAGAAGGAGAAGGCTGGTCCAAAAGAGAAATGTTCATCCCGTTCATCCCACAGCTGCAGAGGCAGGCTGGCTGCAAAGACAGGTCACAAATTCCTGGCCTCCAGGTGCTGTCCTCTTTCTAAAAGCCTCTCTTTTTCAGACCCCTGCCACCCCCACACACCGAGTGACACATCATTCAGGAACCTACTTTTCATTTAGCTCACTCCCACATCCCTACATACAGCCAGGGCTTACCCCTGCACTTCGGAAAATGCCATGATGATGAACACCTGTCTGCTTATCTTCAATTACAGGTTTGGTCCTGACTCTGATGCAAAAGCAGGGAATCTAGATTGGTTGGCCTGATGTCTATTAATACTCCTGGGGAGGTCTTATCACTGGAGATATAAGATAAACTTAGATACAGAGTAGTATCTCACTGGAGCCTGGGAGAATACAGCCTAGGCAGTAGCTCTTTGATCTGGGGAGTAAAGACTGAGGGAATGACGGTCGGTGATAGGTGGATCCTGCTGAGTCTTCTGAGAGATGCTCCTCTAGCACTCAGCTGAACCTGTCCAGCTCCTTATGTAGAGCTGTCCAGTTCAGCTTTTTTCCCAAACCTATAGAACTACAGGAAAGGGTACCATGCAGTGTGTGTTCCATCACAAATGTGCAATACTCAGCTCTTGGCATCCTAGTGGCCACAGTTTTTGTCACCACTCTTTCTTGTTTTAAGGATCCTTTACTCATTGTATCTTATATTTAGCTTTGTATTACATTTAAGATCAATAAAGTGACCACACACGCAAAGAGTACACACCAAGTGACACTCTTTTTTTTAAAAAAAAAAAATTATTTATTTATTTATTAAAGATTTCTGTCTCCTCCCCGCCACTGCCTCCCATTTCCCTCCCCCTCCCCTGGTCAAGTCCCCCCCCCCTGATCAAGTCCCCCTCCTCATCAGCCCAAAGAGCAATCAGGGTTCACTGGCCTGTGGGAAGTCTGAGGACCACCCACCTCAATCCAGGTCTAGTAGGGTGAGCATCCAAACTGCCTAGGCTCCCACAAAGTCAGTACGTGCAACAAGGGACACTCTTGAATGAAGGTGCATGTCTCATTCGTTCTGTGGGTTTGGCTGAAAGCTGGGCATCAGGATTTTCCATGCTCATTGAAGGAGGCTTCAAAGAGGAGTCGCCTAACCATAGGGTTTCTTCTTGTGGGTGTGCCTGACTGTATCAGTAGCCAAATTTATAATTAGGTACTATAGGTTACTCAGTTCTACTTCATGTCTCTCCTGAGGGCTTTAATTGTACATTATTTAATGCTTAGATGAAATGAAATTATATCTACTATCTTTGTTTAAAGATAACCCCATGTCCCACTCATTGCATAGTCTCCCCTAAAGCTTTTTATTCTTACACCATGAATATTCTAGTTATAGACTGAAGGTCAGAAATCACTTAAAATTATTAAATAAAGAAAAGCCAAACATTTTAACCCTGTTGAGAAATATTTAGCATCGGTCAATCTTACATAATCTGAACACTGTCTTCATAAAACCATAAGACAGCAGTTGCCTGCCTTCTGCTCCACGTGGCCATGGACAACAGAATTCTATATGGATAAAAGAATATAGACTTTAGAGTCGGATAAAAATAGATTTGAATCACAGCTTTGGGACTTAGTTGTGAGGTACTAACCTATTTAGTGGACCTCTCTGAGATTCAATATATTTTTCTATAAATTGAGTCTGTTAATAAGAGCTATTGTTTTTAATCCATACACAGGAAAATTCTAGTTTAATGGATAGATTGATCATGTATTTTTATCCTTTTTCTCACATGGAACTCCAATAAAATGGGGAATATGAGTTTAAATCAAAAAGCAAAGTTATAAATTACATAGAAAAAGGGACTAGATTATGGGACAATTGCAGACATAGATATTAATGCAGTCTTACAACAGGAAAGCAGGAGAGGAGTAGTGGAAACTGACCTGTTACAGAGTGAAGAAAGCTACAATTTGAGAGCCTTGAGGGTGGACTCTGATAGTACCAAGCAAGGTACAAGGCCAGTTTGAGGGTTCTAATGGAAACAGAGACTACTCATTCATTTCCTGGCCACTCAGACCCGAATAATCACACAGAAACTATATTAATTACAAAACTGTTTGGTCAGTGGTGCAAGCATATTCCTGGCTTACTCTTATATTTTAAATTAACCCATTTCTGTTAATCTATATATTGCCATGAGGCTGTGGCCTACCTGTAATGTAAAGTTCCATCTGGCATCTGTCTCCTTAGGCAGTAACATGATGTCTCCCTAATTCTGCCTACTCTCTATATCTCTGTTTGGACTTACATCTGGCTTTACTCTGCTGAGACATTGGCAGAAATAGCTTTATTCATTAACCATTAAAAGCAACACATATACAGAAGGACTTCCCACATCACTCTAACTTCGTACTCAGGCTGAAAAGAGAGGTTTTGCAGCTCATAGTCTACATCACAGGCACTTTTCTTCATTTCACACAGCAAGGCAGATACACCATTTCAATGTTTAAAAGGTTAAGTGGTTCCCAACAAAGTAGAGAGTTCAGAGAGGATAAACTGTTAGACAATCAACTCAAAACACATAGTGTCTGCCCAGTGTATATTCTAAAAAGAGAGCAACACACACACACACACACACACACACACACACACACACACACACACTTGGGCACATCACCAGCATTTTGTTTCAAATGAAAACATTCTAGAGATGCAAAGAATATCCTCTGAGATGCTACAGAGCAGGGGAGCCCTCACTTCACCATAAGTCTCTGGCATCTTCCTCAGGAAACCCTGCATTGATATTGAAGAATCTAGGCCACAATAGATCTTTGTTTAATTTATACAAATAACATGAGGAGAACTAAGTCAACCATACCTTCTCTTCAAAGTTATATTATCAGATTTTTCATTTCTTCATTCAAAAAATATTTTCAGTATATTCTTAGAGATTATCTATACATACTGTCACCAGTATTCAATCTTGTGAGAAAAGAAATAATTAACATATTACTCAACAAATACTTAATTGTCAAAATCTGAAAATAGAATTTCAAATTTCAAGCATAGAGCTCTAATGATCAGAGTTGCTCTAGTCCTTTGAGAAAAACATCTTTTCTAATTCTCTCTATATCTACCTTCAAAGTATAGTGTAAATTTGAAAACCAATAAATACTGTTTATAATAGTGTCTTTCCTTTCTTTTCCTCCGTCTATTCTCTAAAACAAGCATTCGTGGATGTGTATACACACATGCTCATCAATCACCTGGCCATATCACTGGCTCTCTATGTATGTAAATATACATATGTAAATATAGCACACCCAAGATTATTTAAGAGATAGACACTAAGGCTATTCTAGTGTATGGGTAGAAAATAGAGAGTTATGAAGAAACAATTCCAGGTATGGGATACCTCCTTATGAACTTTGCTCAGAGAATATAATGGAGCATCCAAAACAACACAGACTATTATCATAGTTATCTACCATAACTGGACAGTAAGACCCTATGACTGAAAGTATCGTATACTTTAGATGCAAGACATAGACAAATTAATCAAGAACTGTTGAATAAACAGAAAGGGGTGGAAAACACCCCCAGAAATAGGTTACATAATGCTTTGTTAACCTTGAATTTTCTTAACGCTAATGAGAAGGGGACAACGGCTGCAGAAAGACATTGGATAATGGAAAAGTCTACTGAACTAAATCAACCAGTTTATTTCAAGGATGTGCTGACCTCACAATGGAAACCAGGAGATGTGCTGCGTTGGGGAAGGGGTTTTGCTCTTATCTCCACAGGTGAGGAACAATTGTGGATACCGACAAAACTAATAAAGGTTCGGTATGAAGAAGAAAAGCCATTTGGAAAAGATAAATAACAATTCTTTCACAAGGTTGGCGAGCATACTGATGGTAAGGAATACAGATAGGTTGGGGGCAGGGTTCTTTTCTTATCTCCACAGGAAAATATTGATCTTCAAAGACTTTAAGGGACCCTGAATATTTAATTACTGATGGATGGATAATAGTTACGACCTACTAAGGATCAACTAACATTATATACATACCGTAAGTATTGATTTTTTATATATTTATGTATATATGTTTTTTGTTTTTTGTTTTTGCTTTTCCTCGTATCTGTGTCTTTCTTTATATGTCAGTATATGTCCTTGTTGTTAGTGTCTAAATTTCCCATAACAAGCAACAAATTTTCCTACAGTAATTTTTGAAGTTTCCAGGATGAAGATGGGGCCCCACAACATCAACTCAACCTGGTTTTTATGACGTCATGAATATATTGAATATATTTTTTTTTTTTTTTTTCTCTTTTCTACGTGCTAATAATTTTTTGGTACCAACTGCACAAGACAATTTCGAATGGTGCACATTTTTTGACAACACTCTGGCCGGACCTTCTCAAAGCGCTCAGGGACTAGTTATAATTTTCTTAGGCCAAAGGTTAATTTGGGAATTTTACCATCATTTGCTTTCACAGGAGCCCCTAAGGAGAACATCGCCCCCATGTCAGCTTGAAGCAATCTTAGAGGACGGCGTCCCCTCCCCCAACAGAGTTTGCCCTCAGGGTTAGGGACATCTTTTAGTGGTTGGTTTGGGGTTGAGGGGATGGGGAGATGTTTTATGGAGTTAGGGGTATGTTAAAAAAAAAAAAAAAAGGGGGGGATTAACTGGTTTGATGGGATGATTGGTATTTGTGAGTTACTGTTTTTAGAAAATTGTATTGGTACTGTTTCCTGTATATTGACATATTGAATATTGAATGTGAGTGTTCCTACCTCTATTTTTGTATAAGAGTATACTTATATTGTATTGATACATCTACCATATCACAATGTACATTTCTACCTCTGATACTATTTATGTAATAACATTGTTTACATTTGATATGTAATGACATTGTTTACAGATGAAGATCATTGTCTTCATGTATTGCACAGTTTTTTTTTTTTTTTAGTCTTCAAGTTAGATAGGTATTGAGAATTTTATGTTGTTCATGTTTATTTTTAGGTTAATAAGGTATTCTAGATACATAGAGATTATATTTAGTATAGATAGTATAATCTTCAGCCTCTTTAAAGAGCTGTAGAAAATGGCCTTTAAGCTAACCTAGAATTCTGTGCCGAGACACAATTACTCCTGGCGACACCACTCTACTCCCGAGAGAACGTTGAGCACCAAAGACACTCCACTGGGAGTTTGTCTTCTTGGCAGAATTGGCCTTTGGGTTAAGAAAAGCCCATACCTCATCTACTGACAAAGATATGAAACAGGATTGTCTTATCTTGCCAAGACAGGGTAGGATAATTCTAAGAAAATTCCTTGCATTTGATAATGGTATGTCAGTCATGCTAGGCCTTAGCCAAAGTTGGTTGACTCAACATTGCGAACGAGAATTTGGGTGATTGCCCAGGTAGTCTGTTGTCTCTGTCATTTAGGGCATGTTTTGGATATCTCTCATTTGTTAAGTAATATTTATTCCCTTCTCAGATCTTTGACGGAGTTGAAGATTATATAATTGTAATTACTCTCTACATTATTTAGACTCCTTGAGATAGAATGTCTGGTAAAACTTTCGTTCTCAATATTGTTTGTTATATCTATTATTTATTATTATTGTTTATAGTTGTATTTGGGTTAGTTCTGTCTTATTTAGACAAAAAGAGGGAGATGTAGGGATAAGCCCTCCCCTTGGGGGCGGGCTGCCCTCGGGCATATGTTTACTGATAAATTGTGTGCGCAGATGCTGCGCGACCCTTCCTTCCTGCTCCAGTTACTCTGCTGGAACCTTGGTTTCGTGAGTCTGGTTTTGTCATTAAACTTGTTCAAATACCTATTATTATTGGTCTTCATTAATCCAAACCGCCACAAAGAACTGACCTAACAATCTTCCTGTCTGTTGAGTAGCTTTCATAGTGCCAGAAGGTGCTAAATAGAATGCTAGGGGTGGGGAGAAGTTTTAAGAGAATCACTCAGCAGTGATCCCTGCATGCTATTGATCTACAAGACAAGATGTGCCTACTTATGAAACAGTGGCAAGACTCTTGGGAGGTGTAGTCAACCAATTCTCAGTTTGATTTGATTCCCAATTGGATGAGTCTTGCTGCTCATAAGGAAATATGTGCCTAGTATTGTAAACCTGGTCAAAACCTGGTAAGACCTTAGAGGGGTCTCAGTTTGGGTTTCTAATGTGTGATAAAGCAAAATAACTAAAAGTAACTTGAAAAGGAATGGGTTTATTTCACATTGCAACTTATTAGTCCATCAAAGAGGGAAGCCAGGGATGGAACTTAAAGGCAAGAGAAGATGCAGGGGCCATGGAGGAATGCTGTTTACTGACTTGATAGCAGTTTAACCTGCTATCTACAGCACCCCAGGACCACAAGCCCATGGATGACACCTCCCACAGTGAGTTTTTCTGTCCTACATCAGTCACTAATTAAGAAAATGTGTGATAGCCTTGCCCATTGGTCAATCTGGTGGAAATGATTTTCCAATTTAGGTCCACTGTTCCCTACTAGATCTAGCTTATGGCAAGTTGACACAAAACTAGCCAACACAGGATGTCAAAGGCCTAGGGGTAATTTACTGCCATTTTTCTGATTAATGGTCATGGCATCAAGCTTCTAGATATTTATAGTTATATGAAATGGGATTCCCCTCTGTATGAATACCATTGGTTAATAAAGGAACTGGCTTGGCCTGATAGGGTAGAAGAGAACTATGTGCAGAAAACTAGACAGAATGCTGGGAGAAAGGAGGCAGATTGAGGAGAGCCATGGAGCCGCCAGAGGAGAAAGTTGCTACCTGGAGCTTTGCTGATAGGCCATGAGCCTCATGGTAAAATATAAAAGAATAGAATTGGGTTAAACTAATAAGTAAGAGTTAGCCAATAAGAAGTTAGAGCTAATGGGACAGGCTGTGATTTAGTTAATACAGTTTCTGTGTGATTATTTTGGGGCTGAGCTGCCGAGAATAAACTAGCAGCTTCCTTACTACAGCTATACTCATAGAATTGTGCTGCTTTCAACCTTAACCACAGAAACTACCTAATCATACTGGTCAAAATATGAAGAATAAGGGATCATTGAATGCTCAGCCCTAAATGAGACATTTATATCAATCCATGATCCTACCCAAGATTCAGGGGATTTCCTAGAATAAGGGAAAGGAAGAATGTAAGAGCTGGAGAATGAAGAAGAGTGCTGTGAAATGCTGTCTTCTGAACATGACATGGCTGTTACATGCTATTTACCCTCTTTCACTGTAGGTATGCCTACCTTCACATGATCAAGTTAAGAGACTCACAATATTCAAGCAGTTAGCATTAATAAGACTCTGGGTTAGGGAAAGGAGGGATATAAAGAGGAGAAGGGGAATTGTAGTGGATATAAACAGGATATGCTGATGCATGGGTAAAAATGTCAGGAATTGTAATTAAATGTAAAAATGTAGAAAAAGTTGAAGGAAGAGCCATTCTAATTGCAAAAATGAATTCTGCATAGAAGTTTATGATGTAGAACTATGTTGGAGGAAAATTATCTGGTTATTATATTGAGTTTCAAATTCCATGAACTAATTAAAATTTGTAAATACAAAAAATGAATATTTTTTTACAGTAGTTTAAGATAGGCTAGAGAGCAATAACCAGCTTCCCTTAGACCTCAGTGGCCAATTACTGCTTCCTCGTCATGGCTGTTGTCTTCTCAGTGCCTCTCCAAGGTAGCTTGTCTCCACTGACCCACGCCATTTTCATCTTTAACACACCATTTTAACTTGAGGCTTACAGCAGAAGACAGAAAAATGTGGCAAATTCATATCGCTCTTTTATTCTTCACCTTGGAGCTAGCTACATTACTTTCTCTTTTAATTTAGTGGTCTGACTGTCCTCAAGGCTCTAATTTAGTTACAAATGAGTCTGGAGTAAAGTGAAATGCATGGGCATTTGGTGAGCATGAAGGGTTTCTTCCAAAGGTTAAGACATGTCTTCAAAGCCTGCCTCCGGCACTTATCTGTTCACTGTAAATTTAATCCATCAACTCTAACTAGAAATAGTGTAATGTATGATTACTATAGTCATCATAAGAAAATGGTCTTGAGTTCCCTGCCTCAACACATCGCAGATAAAGTTCTCATCCATAAAATGCACATTCACCTCCATTACTATCATCATACTTGCTGTGTCTACTAAGATTTGGCTAAACTATTGGGATGTGAAGTTCAGACACAAGGCCAGGAGGACCACATTACACTGAACAATTTTTTGCAGTTGAGGATCCAGAATATGTAGACAATGCATGCAGGATGAGTATAACTTTTGTTTCATTATTTAGGAAATAATTCGGAAAACTTTCATTTGCATCATAACACATTGTCACTTCCAGGCACTGAACCCAGATCTGAAGAATGAACAGATTACCCACTGCTTCCTGAGCTCCAGAGGTAGAAACCGAGATGGCAAAATCAGAGGATGGAAGTGAGAAGTTGATGGGGCTGTGGGGTGGGGAAAGATGGGAGAAGCTGGAGGAGGGGAGGGAGGGGAACTGGGATTGGTAAGTAAAATTTTAAAAAAAATGATTTTTAAAAAAATAAAATATAATTTGAGATTAAAAAAATAGAAATCAGGTGCCTTTGATTTCAGATATTTAAGAAATATCTCCTGGGAGAAGTCTCGTTTTCACTACCAAGTAGCCGTGGCCTTTGACCATGCCTGTTAGGACAAATCTACAATGTCGAAATGTCAGAAAGAAACATTCGTGTTGAAAGGCAAACTGTGGCACATTGGCACACTGTCTCTGTCATACATCAGGAGCCATAAGGAAATTCTGAACTTTCTATCAACATTAAAACATTAACAACTTTATAGTGCTAAGCTGTATGAAGCTGACATCGCTGGGGAACATAGGCCATTTTTAATGTTTCAGCCTACTGTGTGGATTAGGAAGGCTCTTCCTCTATGGTTACTTCTGCTGCTATTAACACAGCCACACATGCCCAGGTCTGCAAACTGTTCACACAACAAAACTGAATTGTGTTTATTTGTGTCAGACTATTCCAGGCCCCTGGGATAGATCTATAAGTAAAATAGCTGTCAGAGATAGCTTAAAGTTGCATTTATGGATTATGAATCCCAGACCCAGAGCTTCTGGGTCAATCTAACTTGTGGTGAATTCCAGGATTCACCATTTCCTTGTGACCATGAATAAGTGATAACACACACACAGACTGCATGTCATAAAATGTATATTTTATATACACACTACATATGTATTGCATGTGTGTATATAAATTTGTGTCTTTCTAATATGTATCTCTTTTAATTATATATGAACAATATGTCATATAAATGTATATATGTATAAATTATACAATATATATTATAGATGTGTGCATAATATATTTATATACACAAAAAAGAGTAAATAAATATTTTCCGTGAAATTCTGAAATACTTGAGATTAGATGTGTTTAAGATTCTGGGATATTTCAAACATGTTAAAGCATTATGGGGATACAATTCCAGTATAAACATGAAATTTATTTATTACCTGTAGGTAATTTTACAAGTATTTTGACATGTCTGTGATTTAACAGTTCCCAATCACATAGGATATGATGAGAATTTTCTGTGTATTATCATATTGGAACTTGAAACATTTCATATTTTATATTTTCAGATGAGGAATGCTAAACCTGTATTTATAAATGATTCCCAAGTTTTTATACAGCAAAGTATAGACAATCTCAAATTTCCATTGTTATTCCTACCTTCTGAAATAATCTTCTCATTAACGTTTTATCATTTAAAGTCAGATACTAGACAGGGGGGCAGAAGTAAAAGGATCATGGAAAGTTGAAGGTCAGTTTTGTCGCTAGTAAGTTCCAGGCCAGCCAGGCTACTTAGTGATACCCTGTCCACAAACAAGACAAAATCTAAAGACCCTATTCATATGTGCACACATAAGTAAAAATAGCAGTTCAGATACTGAAATTTAAACATGCAGAAATAGGTCTGCATGGAGATAGGCTGTAAACTGAGTGCCTTGAAGCATTCATGGGTGGTGTGGAGTCACCCTTCCTGAAGGCCCATCTAGAAGACCAATTATTATGTAGGCTCCAGACAAGTTCAGAAAGTGAGCTTTGAAGGGAAGTGAGGCACACAGTTCAGAGAAAGAGGAGTGAAGGCCACTAAGCAGAAGAAACAGCTTGAAAAAGAGAGTTGTAGGCCTAGTGAAACTTACCAAAAATTCAGGTGGTAGTCAGTGCACAGAGCTAAGTGACAGAGCCTTTCTTAGGAATATGAGGAAACAAATGCCACTCTAGAAAGGTTATTTCTCTTTCTAGACTAAATACCAAATCAGAATTCAAATTCACAAGAGGAAAGAACAACACCAAGTAAGAAAAAAAAAAAAACAAAACCAGAAGAAAGCTGAATTCATTTGAACTGGGGTCCTTTATACTGAGCCCAATAGTCCTTAAGCTGATGGAATATATAAAAACAAACAAACAAACAAAAAAACAAATGAACTAAAAACACCTCAGGGGATGCAGTTTCAAGTCTCAGAAAACTTACTGAAGAAAGCAACCCATAGACAGAAGGCTTATGTGACTTCCTAATAAGCAGAAAGTACCTGATTCCTCTGTGTGCTGCCAGATTTGTAAGTACTTACAACTTTGTTTATTGTTAATATCAATTGACAAATCTAGAAGTGGAAGTTATATTTATTCTTTATACAATCATTTGTAGTAATCCACAGGTGGCAAAATTGTTTCTATAACCCTAGATGGTAATATTGACTTCATGGCTGTTCCATGAATCAAATTATTTTTTAGTGACCGCTCTTGAATCATAGCAGAAAGGGAGAGATGTAAATAACTGTGTGATATTTCAGTTCCAATGCTTCACGACGGAGCAGTCTGACAACATGCTTCTGCAATATGTATTCCCTCCTCAGTTTTACTTGCAGTTTTATGGTGTTGTGCAGCACTGAATAGTGGACTGGATGTGACAAGTCATTCTGATATTTTCCAGCAGTAACAGAGACCTCTCCTTAGCTCCTAGGAAGGCTTCCAGGAGACAGACCTTATCTGTTAAACTAATTTGGGAGTTGCCCTCTCGTCACCAATAATAATAGCTAGTGTCTGCTTGTTCCAGGTATATTCAAAGGTTAGCTCCTGTTCTCCAGACGTAATCCCAGACAACTATAAATGACCATCCCATGATAAGAACCTGCAATGTTACCTGAGACATCTATTGAACATGCCTTCCAACTCAGCATCTCCATTTGACTCCCCATCTCTCCTTCCTCAAGTGTCCCTTCTACTAGGAACACTCCTGAGAAAACTGAAACCATCCTTTTTGGTTTATAGAAATAAGGAAAATAGCACATGAAGGTCATTTGCAGGCATCTTTGTTTTTAATTTGGAGGAAAGTAGAGCAAAACTCATGAGTAACAAACTCTTAAGGACTTAGCTGTAGTTCCTGTATGAATCAAGTTCTTGCTTGGTGGCAGAGCCGGTCAAAAACTGCTTTTTGCCTTTATTGTTTCTTTCCTCTTCCTTTGCTCTTCCATATCAATTCTTTTCCCCCCACTCATTACACCTGTATCCATGTGCACACTTTAAGTGGGTGACCTGAGAAGCACTCTACATTCCTATGGCCTCCTATGGTCTCCAAGGAAGGCACACTTTTTTTTTTTGCATAGATTTTATTTTACCAGTAAAATCATGCTTTGAGGGAATTTAACAATCAGAATTATGAAGCTTCTATGCAGCTATGTGCATGTTTACACAGGGCATAGGAGGAGAAACTGTGAGGGATGGACTTATTTTGCTTATCAGTCTGTCTATTTGTGAAGACTCTTTTCTTCTTTCAGGAAACAATAACTATAGAGCAAAGAAAACTTGGCTAAAAGGAAATGAAGAAAAACCCAAGGAGACTGGAAGATGCTGCTTTCCATCTGAAAGACCCAGGTTTTGTGGCACTGCTTCTTTTCCAGGGATGGGAAACAGTGTGGAAATAAACAGTACCCGAAGTGGAAAGGGGCTTCCCCTCTGTATACTGTGAATATGCTTTATTATCATTAATAAATAAACAGTACCCGAAGTGGAAAGGGGCTTCCCCTCTGTATGCTGTGAATATGCTTTATTATCATTAATAAATAAACAGTACCCGAAGTGGAAAGGGGCTTCCCCTCTGTATGCTGTGAATATGCTCTATTGTCATTAATGAATGAAAGCTGCTTTGGCCTATGGCAGGGCAGAATAGAGCAAGGTGGGAATTCCAAGAAATAGTAGAGAAGTAGGCGGAGTCAAGGAGATGCTGCATTGCTGCTGAAGGAGACAGATGCCCAGTTGCCTGGAACCTTACCAGTAAACCACGAGTCTTGTAATAAAATAAAAAAAATAAATAAAACGGGTTAATTTAATATGTAAGAGTTAGTTAAAAATAATCCCAAGCTAATAGGCTTGGCACTGTTATAATTAATACAGTTTCTGTGATTTTTTTGTGGGGGATGGTCAGGGCAGCATGGAAACAAACAAGCAGTCTCTGCCTACATATGGGTACCTCAAAATTACTTAGAATTTCCAAACTTATCTGCTATCTGAGATAACCAAAAACTCGCAGATTCCATAGCACTGTTCCTTCCTCATCCGATTCAACCTTTGGACTACATCTTTTATGTCTATATAACCCACATTGAGAATTCCTCCTTGCCTTGGCCTCTAGAGTCTAAAGGTCTACCAGTTTCCTTCTGCCCCTGAATTCATTTTTTTCCTTTTCTCCTTTTACTCATTTTCCATTGAGAAGCGATAAATTTTTTTAAATTTTTTTCTATTCAAAAATTTACACTTTCTCCCCTCCTCCCATTCCCCTCCCGCTCCCCCACCCACCCTCCTCCCTCCCCCTCCCTCCTTAAGAGAGGACAGGGAACCCTGCCCTGTGGGAAGCCCAAGGCCCTCCCCCTCTACATCCAGGCCTAGGAAGCTTTGCATCCAAATAGACTAAGGGTCCCAAAAAGCCAGTACACGCAGCAGAAACAAGTCCCAGTGCTTTTACCAATGGCTTCTCAGTCAGCCCCCATTGTCAGCCCAAGGACCTAGCTGGGGACATCCCCGTGGACACCTGGGATCCCCTCTAGAGCAAAGTCTCTTGCCAACCCTAAAATGCCCCCCTTAATGTAGATATCTTCTTCCCTGCTCTTATATCTGCCCTTCCTCCATCTCCACCCTCCCACTCCCCCAAGCTCTCTCCAGTCTTTCCTTTCTCCCTTTTCTACTACTCAGCGGTAAAAATAATGACATTTTGAATTTTGCATGCAAATGGATGGAAATAGAAAACACTATCCTGAGTGAGATAACCCAGACCCAAAAAGATGAATATGGTATGTACCCACTCATTAGTGGACTCTAGCCATAAACAAAGGACATTAAGCCTATAGTTCGCAAGCCTAGAGAAGCCAAAAAAGTGAACCCAAAGAAAAAGATGTATAGATCCTCCTGGAAATTGGAAGCAAACAAGATTGCCGGGCAAAAGTTGGGAGCATGGGGGTGGGGGTGGGGTGGGGGAAGGGGAGAGGGTGAAGGATAAGTTCTAAACCAGAGTCTGAAACAGAGGGGATGAAAAGAGGACCTTGACTCACAGGGTTGGAGCATGTGAAAAAGGAACAGGTGAGAGAAGTCTTTCTCTATGGTTGACCAACAGTCCCTTTTCCATTGAAGCGAGAAACCCATTCACAGAATCCTAGAGCAGTCCTCTCCCCACCTCTGCCTGCTTTTGGCCCTGTCCTGTAAGCAGGGGAAAGTGACTATGTGTTTTGTGTGTGTGTGTGTTTCTCCTATGCTCCTATAAAGTCCCTTAGCATAGGTCCCTGATACCTCCTTGTAGCAGGAAACTGACGCTGTTTTGTTTGATTTGGTTTTGTTTAGATAAATAGTGAACAATGTAACAATATGCACAGACATTGTTGTAGGAAATTCTCTGTCTATACAGGGGATCTCTAAGATCTCCACATCTCTCCAGCTGTCTAAACCAGCACTCCAGCATGTTGTCTTAAGGCCAGAAGGGACGATCCTATTGAGGTGGTGCAGGCTTTTCCATTGCCTGCATCAGCCAACAGCAGCTGCAGGCTGGCAGACTCTTTGGGTGAGCATGCCAAGGGATTGTTAAATTTTACATCTAATCTCAAACCAGGAAGTGCTGCCTAAGATCAGCCCAACACAAAAGCAAAACAACCTCAGAAACAAAACCCACAGTCTTCAGAAAAGGATGTAAAAGTTTAAAATCTGTGTTTATCTACTGGTTTGGACCAGAGCCGGCAGGCTCCTGCTTGTAAAACATTAGGAAACTTGCAGAATTGCAATAATAATAATTATCAATAATAAATACATAAAAGGACATAAAACACACAAGTACCCAAGTGCATGCTCACACTCAGAGACCAATTTGTTTTTAAAATCCACTTTCAAACAGTTCAAACTTAGGCTACATTTGAGTTAATGACAGATTGAAGGAAAGGTGTCTAATTCTCCAAATTCTTCGTAAAGAGGGTCTAGGCCACGCCCCAGTCTAACTCTCTGGTTGCACAACCGCTAGTTCGGCCTAAAGTCGCCCCGGGAACGGCAACCTCCGGCTCCCCCTGTTTGTGTCCCACTGAGACAGTTCTGGGGCTCTCCCGAGGAGGGTACAAACCCGGGGCGGAGGGTGTTGAGTTGCGGTTCTGGCCACTGACAAGTTAGGCCGGCCGCTGTGAGCTGCGGGCAGGAAGGGGAGGGCCTAGCGGGGCAAAGGGGAGCGGGGCGCCGGCCCAGGGCTGTGTCGGAAAGCTACTTCACTGCGCTGTCCAGCCACTCCCGCCCCGAGCTCTGGCCGGGGCGTCTGGTAGCTTCTGCGCCTACCCCCGAGGCTGAGCCCGCAGCGCCTTCCCCAGAATGTCCCAGCCGGGTAGGAAGCCCGCCGCCTCCCCCAGGCCCAGGCGCGCTGCAGCAGACCGCCACACCCAAGAGGTGAGTAGCTCTCCAGACTGAGCTGCCCCGGGGCTAGCGGCAGAGGGATCCTGCTCCAGGAGTGGCCCGCCTCAGTCCTGGGGCTTCGTCTAACCTGTCCCGGCTTGGCACCTTCCAGGGTCCGGGAAGGGATCAGGGCTCAGTGCGGGAAAGCAGGTGGCCCGAGGCTCTTCGTACTGGGTAGTGACGTTAGTGGGGTGCGGAGGCTCGTGGAGAAGAGTGGGCTAGTGAAACAGGCGTGCGCATGGGCGTGAAAGGGGGGTAAAGTTCACTCGGGATCTCCAGAGTGAGTGGGCTCGCGTCACTGGATAAGGGAGCCTGTCCTCTGTTTGAAGTCGCCCCCAAACCTGTAGGGAGTGGCACCCTGAAGAACCGACACCTCTTCCCTAACCAGCCTCAGGCCAAGACGGATGGGGCGGGGCCGCGGTAGCGGTGGGCGGATTCTAGCGTCCCTCCCCCTTAGCGCCCTCCCACCGAGCTGCTGCGAGGCGCCCAGCGGGGTGCCAGCAAGGTCCTTGCCTCGGAGAGTCAGCCTGGGGCCACCACTTCACTCAGCGTCGTCGACGGATCCCCAGCCGCACGGCAAGAGCAAGTCTGGGTTGGCGCCATGGCATTCGCAAGTTGGTGGTACAAGACGGTAAATAGAAGGAGCCTGGGCTGGGCTGAGGAAGGGAGTGTATTTACTTCGCCCATGTGGGTGGTAGAGGAAATACTGTCAGAAGTTTGAAAGGGCAGGGATGGAGACGGCTGGGTGCGACCTCCTTGCAAACCTGGTTAGGCTGGGGCAAAAGGCAGAGGCTCACCCTTCTGTGGTATGCGGATGCGCTCTGGGCTGTAGAGTCTAGGAGCTAGGTGTACCAAGTTGAACGGAAAGTAATCCTTAATTCTGTCCTTTGGAACGCACGCCTGGATACAAGAGCCACTGGAGCCCAGATCTAGTTTTTCATCTGCTAAATAAAGCTAAAAACTTAAAAAGAATGCTGGACGTGCACTTTCAAACTCGAAAGAGGAGGGAGGGGAATGGAAAAGAAGAAAACATCAGAGAGCAACTGAAATGAAACGAAAGCAATGAAGAGAGGGGAACAATGGGCTGGGATGGGAGAGAATAAGAATATCTCACTACTCTATTTTACTTTGCAAGAGGATAAATGTGTTTTATTTGGCTAGTGCACTGAATGTCTGTCCTACCAGTTAGGTGCGATACTGTCAAGCTGGCCTTTGTAATGTTTTGAAACCAGGGAGCGAGGAGGTTTTAACATTAAATTAAAAATAATCGAACAAACAAACAAAAAAGGCTTCACAAAACACTCTGTTGACGGAGAGACATAAGTTGATTTATGGCTGGAATTTCAAAAATTTAGGTCTACCTCCTTTCAGCATGTGCTATGGTAAAATTAATTACTAAGTAAGCAGTCGTTGCATCTAGCAACTGTGTGTTCGAATTAGAAATTGGTCACCCAGGTGTGCTAGCTTCTAGCGTGCTCTTAAGTCAGTCGGCAAAGCTTTCAATAAGTCTGTCTTTTAAAGTTTCTTTATCTGTAAAATAGCCAAGATAAACATAAGGAGTAGATTCTCTGGACATGCCACATTCATATTTTCAATGATGCTTCTTCATGAGTATTCCCCATTATTCTTTTCTTTGCTATTTAAGCATGTAGTTTTATTGATGTGTTCTAAGAGCAAAAGTTTGCTTTGAGTGATAACTGTCTAACAATGAAATTATCTGCAAATATTTATGACAGGTGTTCAACTAACAGACTTCTCCACCCAAACTCAGCATTGCCTAAAAGAAATTGTGCCAGATTCCTTAGATGAAGATGGTCTAAATCTTTTCTTTTGTAATGTGCTAGCCACTTTACTCTATCTGCTAAAATATCCACTAGAATCCACTTTGGGAACTATTGTTTAAAGACTTCTGCTTGATGGTAACTTGTAGAATCTTCAGCATGCCTGTGATCAAGCTCTGACTTTAACAGAAACGTATGGTGAGTGACAAATGGTCTTAAAAATTTTAACAGCCACATTAACACAAATGTTTTAAGAGGTCAAATTAATGCTAGTAACATTTTTGTTAACATCCCCCGTCCCAGGTAACACTTGAGCATGTAATTATGTTCTAACAATTATGTAACTCACCTCTCGTTTGTGTTAATTATTTCAAATCTGGATATGCTGTGTATTCTACCCACACTACCTCCCAATTTGCAGTTCCCACAAGACCATTTACTTTCCACGGTGGCTAGTGGCATAGCATCAGACAGGAGAGCTCCAGAGACAGTTCCTAAACTTAAAAAAAAGTCATTTATAAGTGATCACAGATCACTGTAAGAATTAAATTGAAGTCATGTAATACTTCCTCTCAACAATATACATATATAAAATGCAGCTTTGGGGCATGCAGAGTTTGTTCATAAATCTCTTTCCAGTTGTTTACAGAATTAGTTTTTAACATATAAATACATATGCATGCATATGTTGTATATATTCTATGTATATACAAAATATGCATACATTTTCCATATATATAGTTTATTTATGTACCAGGGAATAAAGATATGCAGATGGACCCTTTTGTCCATGTATTCAGCCACAATCAAAAATAATTTACAAAAATGTGTCTTTACTGAACAGGCACCATTTTTTTGTTATTATTCTTCAAACAAAATAGGATAAAACTGTTGAAATGTCTTAATATTGGGTATTATAAAGCACACATGGGAGACTGTGCATAGGTTAGATGTAACATGTCATTTTAGATAAGCCATTTGAGTGTCTGCAGGATTTGGTTCCTGAAGTCAGTTTCCAAAAGATACCAAAGGATGGCTGCACACACCTCCATCTCAGAGTACTTCTAGTAAATCCTATAATTAGATTACCTTTAGAGGGATTCTTTAAATGCTAAAAATAATGTGAATTTAGGCACAATAAAATTTGAATAATGTAGAGTTGTGTTCATTTAAGAGCATGCTATCTGTAAAACCAGCCAAAGAAATGTAGTATTGTATATTGTCACACTGAATACCATCGCTGTCTGAAAAAAATTCTGATTATGGTAAAAAAGTCACTTCATAAAATATTAAAAAGCTACATTTAAAGAATATCTTATAAGCATTATAATTATCAGACTTAATAGTAAATTTGGGTCACATTACTAATCAGATCCCTGACTCATAAGTTGATTCTATTATCTTGTGATAATTAAAGGTGTTTCTTAGTTTAATTAGATTCATAGCCATAGTGAGAGCACAGACAAGAAGCCCAGTCATCTGGAAGACTCCATCTTTTCCGCCAGGCTGGGCAAAGTGTTGCAAACTCCCATGGTGAAACAGACCACTTTGCTACAGTGAATTTGGGGGTGGGGACAAAATTATAAGGTCTGCACAAAGGGTGTAGTATTTAGGGTAGCAATAATTAAGAGGTTAAATGTCACTATTTTTGGCTGGCCATCCCTGAATGGGTCATTTTTCATTGCATTAAAGCCTTTTAAAAGTAACATATGGTATTGTTATTTAATCAGTTTTCAAACTTCTCAGAAAGTTAATCATATTATGCAAGTGCTTTTTAAAAAGTGGTGTGGCTCTCTGGGGTGGAAACTCAGGGTGTCCATTTGAGAGTTCCAGGTGAACAAGGGGGTAATTAGTTCCAAGAAGGCTATTTCAGGGCTTGCGGGGTGGGTCAGTCAGACCTTCATTTTTCCCACTTTGGAATAGTTTTAAGATGGAAATCTTTTTAACAAGACAGTAAAGTTCTGTTCTTCATGTTGTTTTATTTTCTTTTTATGAAAATTTCTAGCCATAAACAAAAAATATTGGGTCTATAGTTCATGATCCTAGAGAAGCTAAGTAATATGGTGAACTCAAAGAAAAACATATATAGATCCTCTTGGAAACTGGAAGCAGACAAAATCACCAGGCAAAAGATGGGAACATGGGGGGTGGGTGTGGGGTGGGGGAAAGAGGAAAGGGGGAGAGAGAAGGGAGAAGGGGAGGGTTGGGGAGAGCTTGGGGAAGTGGAATGGTTGAGATGGAGGAAGGACGGATATGGGAGCAGGGAAGGAGATATCTTAATTAAGGGAGTAATTTTGGGGTTGGCAAGAGGCTTGGCTCTAGAGGGGTTCCCAGGAGTCAAAGGGGATGTCCCCAGCTAGGACCCTGGGCAGTGGAGGAGAGGGTGCCTGAACTTGCTTTGTCCTGTAATCAGACTGAATATCTTGAAAATCACCATAGAACCTTCGTCCGGTGATGGATGGAGATAGAGACAGAGACCCACATTTGGAGCACTGGACTGAGCTCCCAAGATCCAGTGAAGAGCAGAAGGAGGGAAAAGATGAGCAAGTCAGGACCAAGAGGGGTTTTTCCACTCACTGAGACAGTGTGCCTGTTCTAATGGGAGCTCACCAAATCCAGCTCAACTGGGACTGAACGAGCATGGGATCAAACTGAACCCTCTGAATGTGGCTGACAATTGAGGCTGACTGAGAAGCCAATGATAATGGCACTGGGATTTGTCTGTACTGCATGTGCTAGGTTTTTGGGATCCTATTCTATTTGGATGCACACCTTCCTAAGCCTGGATGGAGGGGGGAGGGCCTTGGACTTCCTACAGAACAGGGTTCCCTGCCCTCTCTTAGGACTGAAGGGGGAGAGGGGGAGGATAACTGGGGGGATGGGGGAGGGAGTGGGAGGAGGGTAAAAAGTGGAAATTTTGATTGATATTATTTATAAAGTAATAAAAAAGAAAACTTATTAAGAAAGTTTTATGACTATCATAATTTTGAAAAAATGTCTATCAGATTTTACCAGTTTAAAAAAATTGCAAAAACTGTTCCATGTAAAGAAACTTGGTTGGATAAATTATCATTTTAGAAGGAGCTCTAGTTCATTCAGGGGGAGTGTGTGGTGGGGCAGGGGTGGTATCAGTATGCCATTGATATATAGTTATCTTTTCTGTGAGTTATCTTTTCAGTTTTAACTAGAATAGCTAGGATTTTGCATTTGGATAACTCAATGCGGCAAATATTCCTGAGATAAGAGTCACCTAAAGTTTTCAAAACGTTTTCTTAGTAAAACTTTATACACAAGCAGAAGAAAAAGGATATAATGAACTGTCACAAATCAAGTTGCGTCATTAATGACGAAGATTGTGCCAGTCTTGCTTTATCATCAGATCCGCTCCTACACGGAGTATTTTAATGCGTGTGAATTGCCACTTCAAGTGTTTTGTGCACAGCCAAGTTGTAGGCCATTGAAAAGAATGGACTTTTCATTCTACGTGCAGTTAATGTGCTCTGGTATGATCTGGTAGGAGACAGTCTCATGCACAGTGATGTGCTAGAGCACTAAACAAACGCTCACCATGGCAACTGGAGATAGTAAAACATGAAATTCCTTTCCCAGCTGTTTCCTGACATAGAAAGTGAAACTTTCATATCTATGCTTAGTTCTCATATACATTTCACACAATCAGACTGATACCAAGAGGAAAAGCTCTGTGGCATCACTTGATTGTACTTTTTAAGAACAGCTTTGTCTTTGAGGCCTACTTTTATTCTTTATAGTTGTTAACTATATTCCCTCTGCCAGTGCAGCAAAAAACATGGGCTTAGAAAATTCTAAAATCTTATTCTTTCTGCAATAGCTTATTTTTCAATTATTCTTAATAAAAACTATTATTAGTCAGAAAAGAAAAAAGAACTGAACATTGGGCCAGGTTCCACCTTAAAATTGAAAATATACTGGGATAGTTACCTTTCTCTATTAAATTAGGAGAAACTAAAAGGTTGAATTATTTACCTAAGACTACATAACCTTCAGGGTTCTCTAGTCTGTCAGTTTATTGCATCAACTAAGAGACAGATGTGATTCTGAGCATTTAAGTCTAAGGGAATGTGAGACAGGAATAGGCTACCTAGAAAACAAAGACTGGAAAACCAACAGAGAAAGGTGAGGTAATCAGACTTTAGAAGCTGGAGAAGCTACAATAGCCATAGGCAGGAGGAACTAAGTCGTGTAGAAGCCAAAATGACAATTCTTTTGGTCTGCAGACAGTATATCCTTGAGAGTCCCTGAGATCACAGAGAAGGTTGGGGGGGGGGGAAGGCACATTCATTCATATCACTCTAGGTCAGTGGTTCTCAACCTTCCTAATGTTTCCTCATGTTGTGACCTCCAACCATGAAATTATTTTCATTACTACTTCATAAATGTAATTTTACTAATGTTATATGTCATGGTGTAAATACCTGTGTTTTCTGATGATCTTAGGTGATCCCTGTGAAAGGGTCATTTGACTACCAGTGGGGTCTCAACCCCCAAGTTGGGAATCACTGCTCTAGATTCTCACAGACACTACTGGCCAAACCCAGTTTGAGATTATCCATTCTGTGAACTGTCCAGCCAAGATTTCTGATACCAACAGAGATGGGGCAGAAGGAAGCCACCTCCAGGTGCACAGCCAGGACTACCGTTTTGAAGCAAAAGCAGCTTTACATCTCGGCCCTTTGGCTTCAACTAGCAAAGCACATACAAACATATAAGGTTTTGTTGTTGTTTTCTTTAGGAAAGCTTCAATTTGCACATGGACTCTTAAATTTTAAACCTATTTCTCAACCTTCCTTCTTTATCTAGTTTAGTGACTTAAAAAGACCAGACATACTTCTTATGGGATTTTTAAAGGTTTATGGAAATAAATGCATTTAAACAAGCTTTGTAATTCATAGTCTCACCTGCCATGACCATAAAAAGAGAGGATATAATTTCCATCTGGTTAGAAAGGCAATGTGTGCATTCAGATAGTCATCAGTAAGCAAGTGCCAATCAAGTAGCTGTTTGTTTGCTTTACCGAGAGATAGACAGTAGTACACATAGGAAGGTCCTTTCCTACAAGGCTTGGAATTGGACCAGAGATGCAGGTGTGAAAATAGAGCACTGAGCTCCATGGTTGAGCAGTCTGTTTCCCCAGACTGTATAGAACTATATAGCCTGCCTGACCCTGGGAAACTCCCCATAATACCAGCTCAGTTGGTGTTTTAAGAAGCAAAGAGTTCTGTTATGGTGTCTATAAGACTCCCTTCAAAACCAGTTGTTCCTGGTTCTGGATGCAAAATAGAAATAGCAGAGGAATTTTAGAAAAATAGATCCACTTCCTGACCTACACAGGCACAATCTAATATCCTACACACTGGCTCAAGTGTTTTCCAACACTCCTTCAGTGCTCGTAGCATGCTGGGTGGGATGGACGCCGTGCTAAGCTACCTGGGTGCTTTCTGTCCTCAGGAGGGCACTGGAACAAATCTTGCCCAGGTTTGTGACAGCACTGACAGCTGAGTTTCTTGTGCTGGGGAGATCTAGGGCTCTGAAGAAAACCTTGTTCTTGCTTCACAGTTATGCCGTTAAGTCTCTGGGCGTGACTGTGTACATCTGAGTGACCTATCTCCAAGTTGAAGGACAGTTTTCAAGTAACATTTTCAATTTTTCAAGCAACTTTTTTTAGACATCACACTCATTAACCATGTATTTTACTCATTAAAGTACATGATCAGTATTTTAAAGTTTATTTCTAGATTGATGCAACCATTCTTACAGATTGCATCTGTTTCCTCCTGAAAGAAACTTTATATCTTTTTCTTTTTAATCCTTGGTTCCAGAAGCACACTAGTCTCACTAGTCTTAGGCACTTCTTATACTACTGGAATTCCTGGTTCTCTGCCTTTCTTTGTAGGCAGACGTTTGTTTATATCCCACTTGTCTGTGCATGGACCTGCATGTGTCTAGATAACACTAAAAGAGGTCTCCGGTTTCTGCAAAGCTGAAGCCAAGTGGAAGTTCGTAGCAGGATAAGAGCTCCTGCTGCAACCCTATAGGTTCCTAACTTCCTCATAGGTTTGTGTCTTTGCTGTGGGGAATTATTTCAAGCATATAATACTATGTCTTAGAATGAGGACTCTGGACCGCTGTCCTTGCCAAATTTCTGCCAGTGTATGTGATAGAATGGATCTGGAGGATTATTCCTCCTTGATGTAAGACAGAAAAAGTCTAACTATTACCCATCCCAAACACACATCTGCCACTAAACTCCTGCAGCATTGGCCACCTCTCTCTGTCTTAGCCCTGTGTAGTTTCCCCTCTTGCTCTTTTCTGACTTTGACTTTTCCTCTAATTCACACATATTACAGATTGGTTTTAGAATCGGAAGATGTTTTGCTCTGCTGTTTTGCTTTCATGTTAGAGAGCTATATTACCCTAAAGACTAGATGCAAATCACAAAATCCTACATAGATTATACCTGGTTCTATATGGCGCAATCTTCGACTAGACTGTAATCTTTAAGTATCTTGGCAGAGTAGAGCATCAGCTCTCTTTATCCATAGATGAGGCGACAGTGTGTGGTCCCTAGAGTCATTATGGAGAACAAAGGGGAACACATGCCTAGTACCTAATATTGTCCCTAGTTTCTTTTCCCTCATATGTGGTCCTTTAATAATATAGTCTATTCTATTTTGGAATCTGTTACTCCTTTCCTGCCCCATGCTTCTCTCCTCTGTGACCATCCTACCAGCCACATGTGGTAGCAATAAACTAAGTCCTCCTTGTTATCTTTTAGAAAGAGTACTGTAGGTTTCTGATCTGGGTCAAATATGATGTGTATCATCCCCACATATTTTATTCACCAATATAAATGAGTGAATTATGGTCAGTTATTTTCATCATTGAATTTGCTGTACTTGAATTTCAGTGAAAACATTTAACTGATTTGATATTATTAGCAGGATAATATTATATATATTATCTTCAAGAAGCTATGAGGCAATGATTATAAAGTGGCTGTTTACTGGAAATTGAATGTCATTAGGGAATTTTTGTTAATGTTTTTGGCATAATAATGGCAATGGGTTTATACTGGGACCTGTGCTAAATTTAAGGAGATGCTTAGTATTTGAAATGTTTAGTGTTAAATTTCAAGACTTTTATAGCTTACTTTCAAGTACAGGTATACATCATAATCCTGTGCCCATGTATGTGCAAGCATAGCAAAAATATAGTGTACTGGATGATTTTGTTTCATTTGAGAAGAGGGAACATCAATTAAGAAAATGCCTCTATAGGGTCTGGCTTTCTTAGTTGGGAGTGGTGCCATCCCTGGGCTGGTGTTGACAGAGGTTTTTGTCCCACTGGGTCCTGTAGCCCTTCAGTCCCAAATAAACACACAGAGATCTACATTAATTATAAACTGGCCTATTAGCACAGGATTTCTTATTAACTAACTCTTATATTGTACATTAATCCATTATTTTTGTCTATGTTAACTACGTGGCTTGATACCTTTTATCAGCAAGGCATTTTCATATTGTTTCCTCTGTGTCTGAGTGATGAATGTAGACAGAGCCTTTTTTCTTTCCAGAATTTTTCAGTTCTCATCACCTGACTATACTTCCTGCCTGTTCACCCCACCTATACTTCCTGTCTGGCTACTGGCAAATCAGCATTTTATTAAAACAGTACAAGTGACAAATCTTTACAGGTACAAGACCATTGTCCTACAGCAGGCTGGTGGTCATAGGTTCTATATGAAAGTAGGCTGAGAAAGCCATGAGGAGAAAGTCTGTAAGGAGCACCCATCCATGACCTCTGCATCGGCTTTTGCATCTAGGTTGTTACCCTGTTTAAATCCCTATCCTGCTCCTTTGATGATGAACAGTGATATGGAAGTGTAAGCTGAATAACCTCTTTCCTCCCCAAGTTTTTTTTGTCCATGGTGTTTTATCACAGGAATATAGCCCCAACTAAGACATACAGTAACAACATTAATTAGCTTCTGAATCTAAGTAGTGAGAATACAGGAAATCAGGATATTATTCTTAAAACATTTATGTGTGTTTAGAAAACTTTAATAAAATGCTAGATTTAAAAAATCACTAGAAAAATGTTATCTAAGAAGGTATAAAAATGTTGGGGCTTGATCATAAGTGATTTTTATTTGTGTCTTTTATTGCTAATGAAAACCTTTCCATTCATTTAAAATGCAATTCTTTTGTTAATAAAAATACCACTGCCTATAATATATTTTAAGGTTGAAATTGTAACTCATCATTTTAGAAAACACTCATTACAGATAACTCTGGAAATAGTGTTTGGAATCTTTAGGCCTTGGGGGATTGTGTGTGTGTGTGTGTGTGTGTGTGTGTGTGTGTGTGTATGAAACTAAATGACTGGGATGGGACTTCAGTAAAAATCATTTAAAGCATTCCAATTAAAAGAATTTTAAAAATGTGTTTAAATACACATTGCTAATACTTCAAAGGGGAAATTTCTATCAACACACCTGCTGGTGGGTAGTGTCTATAACTCACATTTGTCCCATGAGCAAGAAGCAGAGTGCTTGAAGGAGAGGGGAGACTTGTACTGGAAAGAGCAATATAGGTTTTTCCTCTTGTAGAATGGAATGCCATATTGCCTGAAAGGAAAGTCCGCACTCAAAACAGTGAAGCAGCAATGAAACCGTGGTGTTGTTACTTTGCTGACACTGGTTACAGAGAGCAAGCAAATGTGCTGTCCTGGTTCTGGAGTTATGAATCTTCAAGGAGACAGATGGGATAAATCTGTGTTTTTGTAGACTTGACCTTACCAGACACTATCTTCACACTGAGTGGCTCTTTTAGAGATGTGAAAAGAGTTTAGACAAAATAAATTTAAGTGAGATTTTTCTGAGATATGATATAATTCATGATTAGGGCAGCACTAAAACCTAGAAGTTAAGAGAGCTAGGTTTCATTAGCAGGATGTGGGGGTGCTTTTACAGACTGAAGACAGATAAATTACTGGATTGGCTACATCTAGGCCTTTGCTTTATTTGGGTTTTGATCTACTAGGAGGCCTGTAGTTTTGTAGCCAATCATCTAATTGGCTGTTTAAAATCATTTGTGGTATCTGAACTTATATATATATGTGTGTATATATATATATATATATATACACATATATATATAGTCCATTACTAATACAGCATCTAGCTTCTGTTTCAGGAGCTGATGCAAGAATGTTCTACAGAGCTAATCTCAAACTAATGGCTGTGTGATTTGAGGAAATTATTCTCTAGCTCTTAGTATTGTCATTGTGTTCACCAATTATAACTTGGTATATAGTTTTACTGTATATGTGAACTTGAGGACCTGCTTATTATTTGTATGCTTATTGAGACCAAGTCTCAACATGTTTCCCATACTGATTTCAAGTTCCAGGGATCAAGTAATCCTTCCACTTTAAGTTCCAGTAAGTATATATTGTCATATTTGTGTTATACATAGGCCTTTAGGTCCTGTTGTTTGTTTTTTGGGGGGTTTGTTTTATTTTTTTTTTAAGATTCATTAATTCCTCATTGCCGATTGCTCTCACTTTTAGATAAGAAAACCCTTGATCTGGACACATAACAATAATAAGCCCTGCAGGAAATTCTTTTCATCAAACTGTTCAATATGGCTCATTTCTGTAGATTCAATTCACTTATCCCAGAAAGTGCTTTTGTAGGGGATGAAGTTTACATTCACTTAAAGTTACTCATATAAAATACAATGACGGAAATGTTCTTGCCATGAGTGAGTTCTTTTATCTTGGCCATTTTGTTTTCCTTTTAATATATCTATTGATATATTAGAAACAACAGATTTGAAGTAAAAAAAAAACTTGCTTCTTGACTGTTTCACATTTACTAGATATGTGTCTTAAAAACACCAAATTGCTAGTATGCTTAATTTCTCTTTTATAAAATTGGATAGCTCAGTTTTTCAGTTCATATAGAATGTCATAAAATAACTGTGGATAATGCAAATTGTTACTATTATTATTATTATAATTTCTGTCTACATATCAATGTTTTGATTCTTTTCTAGAAAATATATTATTTTCAAATTTGGTTTATTTTATTGTTCTAAGTGTATAAATGTTTAGCCTGTATGTCTGTGCACCATGTACAAGTCTGGTGTCTATGGAGGACAGAAGAGGCTTTTCCCCTAGAACTGGAGTTACAGATGGCTGTCAGTTACTATGTGACTACTGGTATCCAAACCCATGTCCGTTGGAAGAGAAGTCTGTGCTCTTAACCATGGAGCCATCTCTAGCCCCTGCAATTTGGTTTCAATAAAGATGATCAGAATTAGAACCAACAGAGAACTGTCATTTTTCTTACATTTGACTCCCTTGTCTTATTTTTTTTCCAGTGCCTAACACTTTTCACAGTAAGAAATTAGATAATGCTTTGTTTCTTCTTCTGAAGAGCATGCAAATATTTTTTTCTAAAAAAAGTGATCAATAGAGGAAAGTGATATTTTGACTTACTTTACCTATTGTCAAAACAAATGAGTATGTGAACTTCTTGAAACTCTGTGTTCCTCATAAAAATACCTACATCTTTCTTTATTGTGTAGGAAAATAATGATGATTCTATTCATGGACATAATTAAAATTTAAAATCACAAATAGGAGCAGTTACATGCATGGTCTTTCTCTTCATAGTTATAATTTCATATTGGTGAATATTTGATGGAAGAACTCTAAGAAAATTTAGAACTGTTGGAACTGATGGGTGACCTGTAAGGTTGTAGACCTTTGTTCTTTCACTACTATCTGCTTGTGCCCATGCTGAACTAATGGTTAAGTATGGCTTCACATACAATATGGTCTTTAAAAGATCTCATCTCAATAATGAGCCAGATATTCCCCTACTAGCAGTCTGTGCTTCAGAAACCCATGAGAAGTATACTTACAGGGGATTAGATGCCAAAGAGGCATTACCATCAGTTTTGCACATGGTTAGTTATAAACTGATTTCCTGACTCCTAAATCAATATCTGTATGATCCTTTGGTTTTTAGAGCCTCTGAATAATGGAGAATTCCAATATTCTCTGGGGAACACAAAAGGGGTATTTGTTTTCTTGTTTGTTTTGTTGTTGTTTATGCATTTAATCTTTCTGAATTAAAGATGCAATTGTCTTATATCACCTTCCTTTATTAATTATTACCTGCTTTTCTGCTTTTATATTTTTAGAATGTTAACAAAAAGAATTCTGGATCATCCTCTAAATCAGGAGAAAATAAAGGATCAGATGAGGTAATTTCTGTAATAGTTATTATGATTTTCTTTGTTTTGCTTTTAAAATTGTGACTCCTGTTTTGCAATATTAAATAATGATGTAGCAAGTAAGGTGTACTTATTGAACAGTTGACAAATTTAGGGATTTTTTATATGTATTTGAACTATGCTATGTCTGTGTGCATCTGTGCAATGATGTTTGTAAATGTGGATTCTGTAGGTGCACATGTACCCATGTGCATGGGTTTAGAGGTCAGAGGTCAGTCGCCTTCAACTTTCAGAGTCTCTGTTATTTCTCTGCTCTGTACACAAGGTTAGTTGACCTAGCCATTTCCAGGAATTCTCCTGATCTGCCTTCCATGTCCCTGGAGGAGCCCTGGGGTTACAGACTTTCACCCTATGAATCTAGAAATCTGAACTTGGATCCTCATGTTTACACAGCAAATGATTTTGACCACTGAACCACCTACCCAGTCTTAAAAAATTTATCTTGAACTAAGATGTGATTGAAGAATATTAGTCAGAAATCTTGAAAACAAAATCTCCATAGTAATCCTCACAGAGGAACCTTTTAGGTAGTTTCAATTTTAAAACAGAGCTCAGTTTTGAATGTTTTCTGATTAGAATCGAGAGTTGTTTTGTTATGAGCATGGCAAATATAAAAAGAACCCAAATGCAATGGCAGGAGGGGATAGATGATTTCAGGAGAATGCACCATGGAAGGAGAGCACTGATGGCCTAGAATAACAGATCGTTCAGAATTGGAGACAAAGGGAAGAGAACTGTTTTTATCTACATTAGTTCAGTAGAGACACTGTAAGAACAATTCTCTGTCAGAATGGCTAAGATCAAAAATACTAAGGAAAGCTTATGCTAGAGAGGATGTGGAGTCAGGGGAACACTCCTCCACTGCTGGTGGAAGTGCACACTTGTACAGTCATTCTGGAAATCAGTATGGCAGTTTCTCAGAAAGTTAGGAACCAATCTACCTCAAGATCCAGAGATAGAACTCTTGGGCATATACCCAAAGGATACTCAATAATACTACAAGGACATTTTTTCAACTATGTTCATAGCAGCATTATTTGTAACAACCTAGACGACCCTCAACTAAAGAATGGATACAAAAAATGTGGTACATTTACACAATGGAGTACTACTCAGCTTTAAAAAAAATGACATCATTAAATTTGCAGGCAAATGGATGGAACTAGAAAAAAAAAAAACTATCCTGAGTGAGGTAACCCAGACTCAGAAATACAAACACAGTGTGTACTCACTCATAAATGGATAGAAGTCAGCCTGGTCTACAAGAGCTAGTTCCAGGACAGGCTCCAAAACTACAAAGATGCCAAAAAAAAAAAAAAAAAAAAAACACAAAAAGAAGATATAAAGAAATGGGAGCATGGGGGGTAGGGCGAGGAGGAAGGGTGGGAAGGAGAATGGAGGAAGGGGAATGGGAAAAATATATAGCCCAATAAAAACAATAATAAAAAGTTACAAAAGGAACAATTCTCCTTGCTTTGAGGTATGGCTTTGCGCTCATGAATATTTGCTTTGATTGATGGCACCCCATTGTGTACTACCAGTGCTGACCTACTTCATTACAGAAGTGCCCTGTAATAGTTTTGTTCTCCAGAGGGCACTGGGTTTCCGTCTCTGTCTTATTACTGATGTTTGGAGGATGACATCTGCTGGCACACAAGAAGCACTCTTCTGGGAAGAGAGTCCCAGTCAGGGAATCATTCATTGTGAGTTGTTCACTCAAAGAACTGCTAGGGAAGAATTGTACCCTGCCCTCTGCTCTCTTGGCAGATATTCTCAGTAGATCTCACCACTTTTCCTTAGAAGAAATTGCCTCATTTTGAATGGTTAGTAGCTATATGGTCCTGAAAGACTGAATACATAAAAAACATACAGTGGTGGTCTTATTTTTTCTTTTCATTATCAATATTGAGCAGGTGCTTTTGTAAGTTCAGGCTCTCTTCCTTCTCCTTTTCTGTTCTGGAGCATTTATATGTAAGGAGGAGTCGAGAACTGGGACTTGCCATGTGCTGTGTTCTCTCCAACCTATCCATGAAAATGTACTTCAGAGTATTTCTTTGTATTATGTTCTAGCCTTCAGCGTTGCTAGTGTGCAACTGTGCATGTGTGTATGTGTGTGTTTAAGTCATGTATCTAACAGTGTGTTTATTGAGGCCAGAGGAAAAGTCTTTGAGGAGTTACTTCCACACTGTGGGTCCCAGAGGTCAAGCTCAGGTCACCATGGAGTGCAGCAAGAGCTTTGACCCAGTGAACCACCAGACTGACCTTAATTTACAATGTTTCTTACCAATGATATTTGTATTGAAAATTTTTGTTTCTATGAAGTGCAAATTTTTTACAATGAAAATAAATGTAAGATTCCATTCCATTTCCTTTAAAAATCACTAAATAATGAATTCCCATATGGAAACTAACATTTTTCATTTCTAATATCATGACAGTATTGGCCATTATTTAATCATTTTACCAACACTACCCTTTAAATATATTTCCAAATTAGTTATCTTTTAAATTAATTTTAATTAGATAAATTGCAGGAAATTTATGTCTGAAATCACAGTGTCCTTTATTCTTCAAAGGGGACATATACTTTGTGATGTCATTCTCGATTGATGTAGAGATTAAACTAGATGCACACAAAGGAAATCTTTTCTGGTACAGTAAAGTGCACGATAAATTAGTTTCCATGCTTTCTTTCTGACCAATTGTATTATAATTTGGAAGCTTTAAAATCGTATCTTGAATAGACAGGCATTATTGGTATAGGCTTAGTTGCTACCACAGTGTTTGTGATATATGGATCATTAAAGCCGGTCCTACTTGTCAGAGGCTTAGGAGGACTACTCAGAAGCCTGTGTGTGTGATGTTGTTAGGAAAGAAAAAAAAATCTCATTCTGCCAAGGCATCCTTCACTTCAAATTTTAACTGTAAAGTCATTATATAGATCAAAAGTGGAGAAAAACTGTTTTCCTGACTGTTAGCATTTGAAGCAGTTCTGACGTTGTTCGATACCATTGCTTGAAAATTCACAGCTCCTAACCCTGTAGTAGAGGCTGTTTGGTTCTGTTCCAACTGGAGTACATAACGTCTTTCCTCTCCCCCATAGCTTAAATTATGGCCTTAGGCAAAACAAATCCAGTAGAATGTAAACATGTGAAGGATAATCCATGAACCAAACACCTTCCAATATTAAGATTTCTATGAGCTCTGGGATCTTGTCAAATTCTGACTACTTCTTTTGGTTAGAGAAGATAAACATGGAAATTGATACTTAATAACTAAGATGTTTCCAAAAATAATTATCTTCTCAACAATGTCTAATGGTTTATTTGTATGTGGCAAAAGTTGAGGTGTTGTGACCCAGGTGATAGTTCAAGAAACAGTCTTACATTAAGTACTATTTTAACCTTTGTATTCATGGTATTATGGCTAATGCTTTTGCAGTTACTGAAGTGCGATTAGTAAAACCATGATCAGAAAATGGGGTTCAGCCTGAAGATCTGAAAAGCAAAACAGCCAGCCACTGGCCCTTGACTCAACCTCAGTCTGAAATAGTGATCCTGTGTCTGGAATCTCAGAATGAGACTGTGTCTGAGAGCTGTTTCCTCCTATTTTATAAACCTCTATAGGGCTGGAATTAAAGGCATGCATTACCATCATTAAAGGCATGCAATGCCCAGTTTCTATGGCAACTAGTGTGGCTACTGAGATTAAAGGTGCATGTTACCATAACCTGGTCTGTAAGGCTGACCAATGGGACTGTTTTAGTCTCAGATCTTCAGACAGTCTTTATTTATTAAAATACAATTGAAATGGCACTGCAAGCTACTGTATCTTTTCTTTCCAAAATTGCTGAAGGGCCTAATGAAACTAATTCTTTTTTTCAAATATGTATCATTTCTTTTCTCTACCCCTCTTCTGAAAAACATGGGTAGAATTAAGAACATTTGAATGGGTTTTCTGTTACAGGGCTGTCATTGCGACTTGGAAGGCTGAGATCAGGGGGCCTAAACTCAAATTTTGTGTGGGAGTCCTCTCTGTGTGCTGTAATTACCATTAATGAATAAAGAAACTGTCTTGGTCTGTTGATAGGGGAGAACTTAGGTAGGCAGGGAAAACAGAACTGAATGCTGACAGGAAGAAGAGTCAGCGAGACACCATGGATCTGCTGCCAGAGATAGATGTGCAGAATCTTTGGTGGTAGGCCACTACTTTGTGGTGATACACAGATTAAAAGAAATGGGTTAAATTAAAATGTAAGAGTTAGCCAATAAGAAGTTAGAGCTAATGGGCCAAGCAGTGATTTAATTCATACAGTTTCTGTGTGGTTATTTCAGGGCTAAGCTAGCCAGGTAGCTGGGACAAACAAGTAGGCCCTCCTCCTACAAAAAGTCAAATCTGATTTACAATGTGAGGCCCTGTTTCAAAGCAAAAAGACACATGAGAAACAAACAAGTTTGTGTTTTTGTAATCCATTTTCAAACCAGAACATGAAGCAGGAATTCTTAAGAATTGTCTCACTTTTAGGCAAGTTCAACAGTCATTTCTCTGCAGGTCTTGCATGTACAGCTCATCAAACAGTCTAGGATAGAGCAGTTACTTGCCCAGATGTCTAACCAATTCCATAAGGAGCCTCTTTGGTATCCATCTTCCTCTTGAAGTAATTGGTGCTGCCAGGAACAGATGTGTCTCATTGTCATGAAAAGTCCTAAGTTCTTAAAATATTTTAAATGCCATATTCTGAAGGTCTCTGAAAGATTTGAAGAATACCTAACTGAAATATATCTCTGTATATCTAGAAAACCTATCTAACATGACTATAAGCTTGATTAGTATGACTATCTATTAATCTATATTTCTTAATTATACATTACATTTTTAAATGAGCTACACAAACACAATGCCTTAATTAAGATCAGAAATACATATACATATAACAAAACTGATCTTAAATTTGTATCAAGAAACCAAGATCCATATCAATGCAAAGTATTCATCTCTATAGCATATCCCCCTTTAAATGTAAAGAAACATTTACAAACAATATTTGGGAATATGGGCATAGTATTCTTTAATCTGCATACTGGTGTTTATTGGGCAAAGTACTTTTTTGAGTGGTGTTCAAGGTGGCCTTTTAGAGGGTCTTGGTCCATCAAACCACATTAGTCTGGAAGAATTCCACAGGTTCTCATCCTCTGTGGAAACAAAAGAAGAACCTCTTTTCCAAACAACATATCCTTAGACCCATATTTTGAATTCAAGATACCTTTAAAACATATATGCTGGTTTACCTTAACAGCCCATACAATGAAACATCTCTCTGTACTTAGCTCCTTCATAGTCAAAAAATTAGAAGAAAACACAATTATATATATATATATATATATATATATATATATATAGTCTCTCTGTGAATTTTCCATCTTTACATGGCTTATTTTTCTTTACTCCTTTCAATCTATTGCTGTCTGTATTCTGTCTCTTTAAAGACTTTGTTTATTTTTTTAAACAATTTGCTTCTTTTCCATCTTTCTATAGTCCTTTTCTTCTTTCTCCCAAACTTATGTACATTTAGCCAACACTGTGTCCCATTTAGAGGTGTTTTTCATCTGGATTTGTCTTCATTGCATATCTGTAATTATTTTCTGACGAGAAGTGCTTCTTAAATGCTAAGCTCTTCTTATAAACTTAAGTGACGCCATTGCTGGGGGAAATATGGCACTGCCTGCTTGCCCCACCTAATTCAGCATAGCAAACCTGTTTGCTGCCTCTGAGAGCCGTGCTCACAGCCCCATTTTTAGGCACACAGGCAGTGTATGTTTCCACTAAGCAAGTTGCAGCACTCTCTTCACAAACCCCATTTAAATGCTTGGTCTTCCGAAACAGCCAGAGGTTGCTCTGGCAGCACAGCCCAGAAAGCCGGCATTTCAAAAGTGTGGCTTTTTTTCTGCTACTGCTGAGTCAGAAAAAGCTGTCTTAAAGGAGCAGTGGTGTGCCACCAGCAAACAGCAAGAAGTTGTGTTAAACTCTGCATTTTTGTGCCTAGAATTCCTTTTTAAGTTTTCTCAGGTTTTACATGGATTTTAATTGGCCATGTGGGTGCCAATTTGTTGTATGGAGACTACTTGGTCATTCCTGCCATTTGGCAGCTCAGACCTGAAATAATCACACATAAACTATATTATTTAAAACACTGCTTGGCCCATTTGCTCTAGCTTCTTATTTGCTAACTCTTACATTTGAATTTAACACATCTTCATTAATCTGTGTATCACCACGAGGTCATGGCCTACCAGCAAAGTTTCAGCATGTCTGTTTCTGGCAATGGTTCCATGTCTTTTCCTTACTCTGCCTCCTTTCTACCAGCAATCAGTTTAGTTTTCCCTGCCTACCTAAGTTCTGTCCTATCAACAAGCCAAGTTAGTTTGTTTATTCACCATTGGTATGCACAGCATACAGAGGGGAATCCCACATCACTGACTGCAGGGAGCTCAAACACATTGACACATCTACAAAACAATCTCTACACCTAAGGTTCAGGGAATATCACAGAAGAGGGTCTTAAAAGATTTTGAGGACCAGAGGACCAGGATAGGACATCTGCTTCAAGATAGTATATTCTGTATATGACAGCAAAGATTGCACCCATGAGATCTCAAAAGTATGATTTCCTAAACAAGACATGCACAATGACAATACCAGCTCTCATGCTGTCATGGTTAGTTTTATGCCAACTTGACAGAAGCAACAATCATTTAGAACGGGGACTCTCCATTGATAGTTTTATAAATTCCTTAATAAGGAAAATCTGTTTGACTTCTTGATTAGTGATTGATGTGGGAGGGCCCACGATACCATGAGTGGAACCAGTCCTGGAAAGGTGGGTCTTGACTGTGTAAGGAAGCAGGCTGAGCAAGATATGAGGAGCAAGCTGGTATGCAGCGTTCCTCCAGGGTTTCTGTTTCAGTTCCCATCTCCAAGTTCCAGTCTTGAGTTCCTGCCCTGACTGCTCTCAGTCACAGAATATGAGTGGAGAGCTGTAAATTAAAATACACCCCTCCTTCCCAAATTGCTTCTCGTCATGGTGTTGTTTGGTGTTTTAATACAGCAAAAGACAGTTGGTTAAGACATATACCGATGTATGTGGGGGAAACCTAACAAGGTCCCACTCCAAATGATGAACTATGGACAGTTAGTACCTACTAAAGAGAGAATCACTCTTCTCCAGGGATGGGCTGTTTGATAGATTATCTGAACTAAGTGGTCAGTATTACACAGGTATACAAGTCATACTAAATGGATTCAGCCACTTATATATTTGTATGTATGCATAATTGTATGTAACAATATATGTTTATATGTTAGTGTGTATATATGTAATGTATGAATGTATTTAAGTACATGCATATACTTAAGTATATGTATTAATTAGGGTTCTCTAGCATAACACAATTTATAAAATGAATCTATATATGTAAATACATATATATATAAAGGGGATTTATTAGAATGATTTACAGGATGAAGTCCATCTAATCCAACAATGGCTGGTTGTGAACAGAAAGTCCCAGAATCCTTAAATTGCTTAGTCCATGAGGCTGAAGTTCCAGCTGGTCTAGGTAGATGCTGGCATTCTGAAGAAGGAGGACTTAATGTTAGTAAAAGTATGGGCTTTCTAGCAGTGCTAAGGCAAGTAGGCAAAGAGCAAAACCTTCCTTCTTCACTGTCCTTATATAGACTTCCAGCAGAAGGTGTGGCCCAGATTAAAAGCATGTCTGCCTGCCTCAAGATCCAGATTAATAGAATATGTCTTCCTGCCTCAAATATCAGGGTTAGAAGTGGATCTCCCTAATTTAAACTAAGTAAAATTCCCACAGAGATGTGCCCTCCATTTCTGTATTTTAGTTAATTCCAGATGTGTTCAAATTGACAACCAAGAATAGCCATCACAGTATTGTGTATATACATACACAATATATATCTAAAAAAGAGTTCATTAATTTGAGATGGGAGACACAAGAGGAGAAGGAAAGAGGAAATTATGTAAATATAGTACTAATGCATGAAATTATCAAAACATTTTTAATTAAATTAAAAAAATAATTCTAACTCAAAATACAAAGACCATAGTCCATAGACTTTCATATTACTATTATCATATTTTTGTAGTTTATTTCTATACCTCCTCACTCTTTTTCTTCCTTCTACTCTATTATTTAAAGAAGAATAATGGACCTCTGTGGTGCAGGCAGAGCCTTCCCATTTCACTGAGTCAGAATACAGGGACAGCCTGGAGAGCATAATATTCTCCAGAGTCCTTGGCAGTTGAGCTGCCCTAAACTAGAAGATGAGACTGGAACCTTGTGGATTTCTGCTTGATGAGCTAAAAACAAACAAGAAAACCAAATCAAACCAAGCCAAACAAAACCCTGCCAGAAGGTGCTTGCCAGAGTGGATGACACTGAAATATGAAACAGGGCACATTTTATTTTTCATTTAAAATTTCTATATAGCAATAGGAGTTACTCATTAGGCCTGCTCCTTACAACATTTATCAATATTTTCACCAACCAGAATATCCCATATACTATTTTGCATTTGTAATAGCACATATTCATACTCTTACATAATAAAAGCCATTTGTACTTACCTGTGAAACAACATCATGCTGTACAAGAATTTTTGTGAACAATAATTAAAACTATAATTGCTAGTGCTGAGGAATCTGCCTGTCCTTTAAAAAGACATCTTTTCATGCTGGCATATAATGTTGCCTTTTAATGGACTGACTATTGAGTATGGAACTGTTTTAACAAACATACCAAAACCTACACATTTTAGTTAGAGCTTACAAATCATGTTCCATCAAGTTATTAAATGTTAATTAAAATGTGTGGGTTAAAAGCAAATAAGAAAATAAAATGTGAAAATCTCACCAATATTGTTTTATATTGATTTTAGGGTACATCATCATACTTAGAGGTATGAAACAAAAAATGGGTGACTTCAGAACAATAAAATTCAACAATAATCTGATAATTTCCATTGTTGACATAATTTCAAAGCCATTTCCTACTGCCTTAATATCAGAAAATACTTCTATCTCCTCCCTCAATGGTTTTCACTAAGATTGATATTATCTGCTCCTCTGTTTACCTGGATATGAATCTGAGCAACTTTGTAAGTTTCAGTTACTATCTGTACGCTAGGAAGATAAGCATTTGTTTACCTTGGAGGATATTCAGATAGTGCGCTACAGTTTCTTAAGTAGTTCAACAAACAGTCCCAAACGTATTTTTAGCAGTTATTTGAGCATGCTAGCTTCCAAGTTAAGCCTTTGAAAGCTTCAGCAGTCATTCAGACACAAAAGTTGATGTAGTCAAAACTGTCGTTCATAGCATCGGATCAGTCACTTGTAGATCATTGCAAAGTAGAGTCAGAACCCTGGCCCTTGGACTCTGGGATCCGTTTTTATGTCTTAAGTAGAAAGGTGGGCCAGTGCCCTCATACACTCATCTTCACTGTATGTGAAGACAGAAACGAGAATTGTTGGGTTGGAGATAAGCTGCAATCTCACCAAGCTTCCTTGTGTAAGGCAGATGGCATCATCGTCACTGGGTATCTGGGGAATATAAACTTGAACACCTGCTTGTTCTTTTATTTTATACTGTGCATGAATCAACTCCAATAGTGATTAAGTCAAAGTCACCAAGAATGAATCAGTGTCTCATTAAAATAATAAATAAAATAAAGATTCCTGGAGTCATTTAACCAAGAGTGGTCCAGATTTGAATTTTCTTCTCCATAATCTCTATGGCTTACATCTCTCTGTTGTGCGAGTCTGAATCTGTGCCTGCCTAAAGGGTGTCTTGTGAATCTGTGTCTGTGTTCTGTCTGTGTATCTTTCCCTGTGTATATCTGTGTCTTTATCCTTGGCACAAGACTTTGCTCTGTTTTTATTGAACAGCTCAGACAGTATCCCATGGGGGAAGGAGGAGGATACTTCTCAGAAATCTTAACAAAGTTTCCTAAGGGGCTAAGCCACTGGATCTGACTGACCCCAACCGACCCAGACAGCAAACAGTACTACAGTCACCATGGTTTATCAGCCAATGTCCATATGTCTATAACTTTGTGTTCAAACTTTATTGTGAATTTTAGGTGGTTGGTTTCAACCTTTATATTTACTGCTTTCAACAACTGAACCATATGTATTACTCTGGGTCAGGACATGGAAGAGTAAATAATTCAAGATTACAGCTATGCCTTAAGTTGGGTTGTAAAAGCTGATTATCTGGAAATCCACGGTAGGTAAGGGTAGTTGTTACATTGTCCTCTTAAAGGCAAAGTACACAGTAGGATAGCAGTCTTTAGTCTTAGGTGACCACAAGGTGGCCTGTGGTTGTGTGATCCAGCAAAAGTTCCAGTTTCAGAATGGAAGAAGTATTTTCATAATAATGCATTATCATAATATCCAACCCTTCTTTGGGATTTATTAAAATTCTTAGATTGTTAAGTATATTTCTCATAAAATTTGAAAATATTTTGGCCATTTTAAAGTACTTTATTTCTATGCCTTCACACCTTTCCTTGGAAATTTACAGTTACATGTGAACTAGCAGCTTGACTTCACCCTACTAATGCCCACAAGCTCTTTGTACTTTCCTCTGACTCTTTTGCTCTCTGTGGTCTTTTGGGACATTTTCTGTTACCATGCCTCCAGTGTTTTCTTCTGCAATTTGTAAACAGTTCCTAATTGTACTTTCTTTACATAGATATTGATTACTATATACATATTGATTAAATGTTGATATTGATGATACATTTATAGCACAATATCAAAACTAGGATATTGATGTTTATGCATCATGTATACATCATTCTGGCCCTGTTACTATTTGTGTAGATCTGTGTCACCAGCACTGCAATGAAGATACTCTTGACACAAGACACTCTGGAAACACCGTGTGGGAAATAACTCTGTATTTTATTTTGTCTGTGTATGTCTTGACTTGTAACTTTTGGTTATTCTAGATATATATAAATAATATCTTGTTCATATATCTTTGTTCCTACCATATTGATCTCAGAATTTTCTTCTGTTTGTTGATGGCAGTCAGTATGTGTTTGACATATCATATGTTCTCAATATACCTAAGTACTATGTATACTGTTTTCAGTTTCTTGATGTTATAGTAGTTTACCTTTTTATAGAAAAGTTCTTGCTTTTATTTCTCTAAGACAACATTTTCTAAGTATAATTATGTCCTTAAGATCTATTACTAAATCACCCTCCATAGATGTTGTGTGACTCATTATACATACTCTGTCAAACCATAAAAAAAGGGGTAGCCTCTATACAGGAAATGACATTTTTGGAAGGACTTCATGGTTCAATGTGGTGACTGCACAGGTGAGGACTTTTGCGAAACTTGCTTATCTCTGTATTATTTATATATTCTTCAGGCAACACTGTAAAATTACAAACTTTCATTTATTGTGTGTGGTTAGCGTATTAATCTGACTGCTGTTTAATAAAGTGTTTTAATGGTATGATCATTTGCACACTGTTCAGGTGTTCTCTCGAACTGAAATTAATATTTTCTGTTTCCAAGAAAAAAGCAGCCAGTTTGGGGAGCAGTCAGCCATCCAGAGTCCATGCTGGTGGAGCTGCCACAGCCACCAAGGTAGGTTATTTCTGAATCCAAGAAAACCTTTGTTCTTCTCTGCTCTACAAGAAAGGCATCAGTCAGTGAGGCTCAGAGGGAAAGTAATCAGTATACATACACCTCAGGACCCCAGTCTTTAGTGTCATCCTTTCTCTGGCAAGGCTACACTTGCTAAAACTCTGTAAATATCATTACCAATTGGTGCGCCAGTGATCATGTACTGTAGCCCACAAGAGGCATTTATCACACAGCCACATAGGTGCTTGCTTGCTTTGATATCTGACTGAAAGAGCATTACATACGAAAAATTATTAGATATATAATTTCTAAAATGTGAGAAGAAAGAATGTAGCTTTTTAAAAAATATATTATTTGTGTGTTAGTTCCTATGAAGCTTTTGTGCACCATGCAAGTGCAGGTGCTCTCTGAGCCAAGAGGTGTTGGAAGCCCTGAATCTGGAGTTACAAGTAGTTCTTGTAACTGACACGCATGCTGATATGTGTGGAAAATGAATCCAGGTTCTCTTGAAGAGCAGTAAGTGCTCTTCCCTACTGGACCATCTCTCCCATCCTGGATGATTTAAAATCTAGTAAAACCATTTATGGTATAGGTATTGATGCCATATGTGTTCAATAGGTATTATCATAATAAATATCTGTCTTAGGCTTTTTCATATACTGTGAGCAAACTATTGCTCTGTTCTCCTGCTTCTTCAGAAAATAAATCAAATATCTCTCATAGTCATTTATCACATCAGGTTCTCTGCTAAGCATTGTGTATACTCCCTCAGAACTTTATATTATTTATTTTTCTTTTCCTTAGGAAGCAATAGTTCAGAGAGGTAAAGTAAACTTGATGTGCTCCCCTCATGAATAAGATAAGAGTTTGGGTTGACCTAGGTTTCCTGAATGGACCTTCACAATGAGAGGTTCCATGAAATCTGAGTATTTTATTGTAATATTAAAACTTCCAAGCTTTGGAACTTATGACAGAATCATTCCAACATCACTTTTCAAGTCAAAAAATGAAAGAAAATTTTCTGTTGATCCTATTGCAACTCAGTGCTGTGCTCAGTTATGTACAAGATTATCTGAAACCTTATGCTATTTCAGAGTTCTTTACACAATATTTTATTTAAACAGCTTTTCTTTAAAGCTAATGATTATCCTATGAAGTCTGTTGATTTTTAAATTTATGTGATTTTTGATGAATGGTTTAGTGTGCCCCAAATCATCAAGGTACTCAGTCCAACAGTCAGTAAAAAACTAATGTTGAGCCTGTAAAATCAAGCTAGCGCCAGTACCACTGAAATTTATGGTCCTGAGTTTATCTTATGGACCTTTTCAAATATATCTTCTACCAGCCAGTAAAAATGACTAGAGCATTGTAGGATGATGACTCTTAAATAACAGAGTTTGCTGTTTTAGAGCTGCACTATTTTAACCTTTTGCTGATGCTGGGTGGGGACCCACAACACTGACACTCACTCAAGAGGTACTGCTTCCATGGTCTAACCGTCTGAAGTTTGGATTTCCTCTTTACCATGTATTTTCTTATTTAAATGACTGAGCTCAGCAGCAGGTGAATATAATCTTTGTTGCAATGGTTGCTGCAAAGCTGAAAATGAGATAAAATGTATGAAGCATGGCACCCTGGGCTGCACAGCTGCCAACTCCTGAGAAACCTGCTCACCATGGTTCCTCTGGTCAATCCTCATTATTTGTTGTTAAGGTACTGAAGATTTTCCAAGTCTTAATTTTATGTTTTTGGGACCTATGTTTAATGCCTTACATCTAATTTATGCCTTTAAAATGTGATGTAATTTATGAGGAATCCATGTGCACAGTGGTACTTAGTGAAGTCATTTGTAGGTTCCAGAATTACTGGATGTTCAGTACTAGTGATGGGAAAACAATCCCTAGTTTATTTCTAGCACAGATATGTGATGTGAGAGGCCTTTTCCATCTTTTTTTTTTTCACACAGAAAGCTACCATCCCACCTTTCTGAGGTTAGGTGATCAGTAAACCTGTTCTCATTTTAGAAACAGAGGGAAATGGCATAGGTGGAAACTGGAGGCATTTTGATCACATCTTTTTTTGTTAAAGGCAAACTTGAAAGACCTTTCCTTGGCTTTTATAACTGCCCTTTCTATCCTTTAATCTCAGGTTTCACCTTGCTCTTCCTTTGGTGCCTTTCTGAGTCACCTTCTTCCACTAGTTTCTTGAATACTAGGTTTTGCAGTGTTTAATTCTAACTCTTTTGCCTTCTAAGTTCTTAGGAGACTTTAGGTTGCATTAGTTGCCTTCCTATTGTGATCAAATAGGACGACTAAGGAACTCACAGAAGGGAGAATTTATTTGGACTGGCAGTTGTGGAGGGCTAAGAGGAATGGTAACAAGGTGGGAACATGTAGCAGGAAGCTGAGAGAACACATCTCCAACATCAAGCACTAAGCAAAAAGAGTAAGCTAGACCTGGTGTGAGGCTTTAAACTTTGAATGTCTGCCATGAGGGCAGCACTTCCTCCAGCTCCAAACCTTTGTAAACAGTAAAGCAACTGGTGACTAAGTGTCAAGTACTGCAGCCTTGAAAAGACACTTATCATTCAAACTACCACATAGGCATTTGCCTGCTTCCTTCCATACTGTGTTGAAAGGGCTGTAACTCAGTAGTAGCATCTCAGGGGACAATAAGAAAAGCAGGAGTTATTAGTGTAAAATAAGTGAAGTCTTTTACTGCAGAATTGCCATAATACATATAAGAAAGCAAATATTATCCTAAAACAGAGAAGTCATGACCAAATGGCAGATACAGCAGGCTGTCAAGTTTAATCCTAGTGTTCTTGATTATGGACAGTTAAAATAACTAATAATTGTATACTTGTTGATAACTATTAAATCAGAAATAAATATGTATTTGATTTTATGCTAGTGATGTGTTTATAGAATGTTTCTGCCTATTCCTAAACAGAATTTGTCCTAACAAAGTTAATGATTATCTTCATAAGCAATATCCTGTCTGCTGTGTAATTATAGGCTTAAAAGATCTAAAATTATGACATAATTTAGATATATCTAACTCAAAATAGTTACTGAAAAGGGTTGAGCACCTAAAAATCAGTTTTCAATAAATTAATAATGAACACTGGTGAAATTGTCAACTTTATATACTCTCTGATTAAAGTCAATATAACAATAATTGTGAATCATAATTTGTCATTTGGTTTTATTACTGGAAGAGTCCTGACAACTATTTCAATCATCAAAATAGCTTGTATGGATGTCTCAGTAGAAGAGTATGCTATCAGGATATAGTATTCAGAGTTATGTCTCATTAGAACACACCCTGACTACTAGTTTAGGATAGAAAGGAATTTCTTCAGGGACAGTAAATAGTTCATAGGCAACTCATAATAATCCAGCAGAAGGAGACTCAAACTTTGCTCCTGTAATACTGTACAGCATCACATAGATCTTTTCTGTCTAAATCCTGCTACAACCGCAGTCCAGCATTTAGCTCCATTAGGACTGGTAGCAGAGCCTGTTGTTGTCAAGCCCATTCTGTAGAATTGCTGTTCTTATGGTTAGATGCCTCCTCACATTGTTCACCTCCAAGCTCTTCTTAGCAACAACAAAAAAATTTATTTTTATTTTTGTGAATGTGTATGTGTGTATAGTTATACGCCACATGAGTAGGTACTCTCAGAGACAGAAGAACGTGTTGAATTCCTGGGCCTGCTATTTTAGGCAATGGTAAATTGCCTGGTGTGGGAACTAGAAACTGAACTCATGTGTCCCGGAAGAAAAGCAAACCGCAGCCCTCTCTGAATTTTCCAAGTATAGAACATTTGACGAGCCAATGTAACTAACAAGATTCAATCTTTCTACAAGAGACTATGGACATAACTATTCTACATTCTAGTTTGGGGAGACACACACTGTTGAAATGGAAAATTAGCAATATGCTAAAGATTTTTAATGTGCCATCAGCTGTCAAGTGGCAAGTCTTCACTAAAGATTGAAAGACACAGGAAAACTCTCTAATTGAACAGAAAGTTCAGTTAGGTCACTGATGGTTTGTTCCTCAGCAACAACCTGCCTATAAACAGAAGAAGCCACAAGCAACATTTTTTTTTTTCAGTCTGGATGGGAGAAGATCAACAAAAGCAAAGCAGCCTTCAGGGAAATGCTTCGCACATCTTAACTTTGGTACTGCAGATATCCAAAGCTTTTGCTTTTCTTCCTTCTACTTAGTCAGCGCCAGGAGCTGGACTAATTCTGATGTTCAAAATTAGAATCCCCTGGATACCCTGAATCATGTGGCTCATACATATGCTGCACTGTACTATGAAGTGGCACTTTAACCTCATAATCATATCAATACTGTTGCTTAAGGCAAGGATAAGTTCTTGAATTTAAAGGAAAATCCATTCTAAAATTAGTAATCATAAAATAATTGCAACAAATTTTAAAATATTTTCTAAGTAACGTACAAGTGACCAACATTTGTCAATACATTCCTGCTTGTAAACTTCATGTTATTTTTATATACAATTGAATCTTTGGGAGTTATTAAAATGAGATTTCTGATTAAGGAAGTCTGGGGTGAGGCTGATACTCTGCTTTTCTCACAAGCTCCCAGCTGTTTAACTACTCTGTCTTTAGATTACCTGTGTATCAATGTAGAATTTAGCTAAAATGAACATGTTCAGCTTTGAAGTCAAAGAATCAATTCCCAGTGTGGAACAAGATGTAGTATTTTAAGTGTTGACTAGGCACAGCCAGGTGATGAAAACACCATATGATCTGAAAACCATAAGCAGACAGAGGACAACCCTCAAAGAACATGACAAGCACAGCAATGGTTGGCCATAGAGGCAGGAAGAATGTCCTTGCTCATTTCCAAGCCTGGGAGCCCCTTTCTCCCTGGCTAACTTCACTGGACAGTTTCCTTCTAGCCCTGTGGTTACTCTTCTGACTCATCCTGGGCCCAGAAACCTTCCCCTTCACCCACTTTTCATTGAAGTCACAGCTGCCTAATGCTGGAAGCTAGGAGCCAGGACTGGAGTATGTCCAACCAAGTCAGGAGGAATATCATTCAGTAAAAACTAGGAGAACTGAAATACCCTACTTCTCTCAAGGAAAGGACAATTCTCACAATCAACAAGAAGTGAAATTTAAGTTATATTTTCATTAAGATGAATTCTAACAAGATATTTTGGGGAATTATAAAATATCACAGCTGGGCATTGTCTTACTTTACAGTCTCTATTTGATAGAAGTAAAAGAAAACTGAAAACAAGTCCATTGTGCTGGCCACCCTGAGTGGGAAGGCAGAGAGTGGTACCTGCCCCGACTGGCAGTGGGATGTGGAGAAGAACATAACAGTGAAAGGGAGAGCTTCGCTCCCCAGTGATCCCCAGTTATCACCTCTGTGTTGGCATCTCAGCTGGGGCTGAGGCCTCCACTCCTCAAACACCTGTCACCATGATTCCCCCCCACTCCAGTTCCAAGCCCAAGGACAAGGGTGGTTATCCTAGTAAGTTTGTGACTTTAGAAAAACTTAGATTGCCATGTGACTTTTAAAATATGGTAACTAACTGCATCAGTCACTTTTTAACTTGGTTTTCTTCTTAAAGAGTTGTGCCTTAATTAACTAATTTATTTATCTCCCTAGAATAGCAGTATCCATTTCTGAATTCACATATTTTATTCACTGGTTTCAAAACATTTTTTATGTTTTCAAATGTGAAATTGTATAATATTCAATGACAGTACAATTCAGATTCTGTTAGACTGTTCTTTTTTTAATTTTTTCTTTCTTTTTTATTGTTACTTAAAAAAATACCAATCCAAATTCTTACTCCCTCCCCTCCTCCCAGTCCCCTCCCTCTCCCTCCGCAGACCCTCCCCCTACATCTCCAACCCTAAGGGAATGCCATGCACCCACCCTGTGGAAAGTCCAAAGACCTCCCTACTATATCTAGGTTGATCAAGGCTTACATCCAAAGAGAATAGGATCTCATGAGGCCGATATATGCAGTAGAGACACATCTCAGTGTCACTATCAGTGGCCCCTCAGTCTACCCCAGCTGTCAACCCCCTTCAGAGGGGCTTGGTTGTTTCCATGCTCATTCACTCCCAGTCCAGTTGGAGTTGGTGAGCTCCCATTAGCTCAAGCAAACTGTCTCAGTGGTCAGTGGATGACCCCCTCATGGTCTTGAATTCCTTGCTCATACTCTCACTCCTTCCACTCTTCAAATGGATCTTGGGAGCTCAGTCCAGTGCTCCAATGTGGGTCATTGCCTCTGTTCCCATCTGTCGTTGGACGAAGGTTCTATGGTGATATTTAAGATAATCATCAGTCGGACTACAGGGTAACGTCAGTTCAGACACCCTCTCCTCTATTGCTTGGGGTTTTAGCTGGGTTTTATCCCTGTGAGTTCTTGGGCATATTGGGATCTAGTCAGGTTTCTTGCTAACTCCATAATGGCTCTCTCAATCAAAGTATCTCTTCCCTTGTTCTCATATCTGTCCTTCCTTCATCTCTACTATCCCATTCCCTCAAGTTCTCCTCAACCCCCCTTCTCCATTTCCTTCTACTCCCTGCCCCCCCCACTCCCAAATTTTTGTCTAATTCTAATTTCCAGGTGGGTCTATACATGTTTTTCTTTGGGTTCACCTTATTACTTAGTTTCTCTAGGATCCTGAGCTAAAGGCTCGTTGCCCTTTGTTTATGACTAGTATCCACTTATGAGTGAGTACATACCATATTCGTTGTTTTGGATCTGGATTACCTCACTCAGGATAATGTTTTCTAATTCTGTCCTTTGCATGCAAAATTTAAGATGTCATTGTTTTACTGCTGAGTAGTACTCTAATGTGTAGATGTGCCACACTTTCTTTATTCTTCAGTTGAGGGGCATCTAGGTTGTTTCCAGGTTCTGGCTATTACAAATAATGCTGCTATGAACATAGTTGAACAAATGCTCTTGTAGTATGATTGAGCATCTTTTGGGTATATTCCCAAGAGTGGAATTGCTGGATCCTGAGGTAGGTTGATTCCCAGTTTTCTGAGAAACCACCACACTGATTTCCAAAGTGGTTGCACAAGTTTGCATTCCCACCAGCAACGGATGAGTGTTCCACTTGCTCCACAACCTCTCCAGCATAAGCTATCATTAGTGTTTTTGATCTTAGCCATCTGACCAGTGTAAGATGGTATCTCAAAGTTGTTTTGATTTGCATTTCCTTGATAGCTAAAGAAGAAGAACATGTCCTTAAGTATCTTTTGGCCATTTGAAATTCTTCTGTTGAGAATTCTCTTGTTTAGTTCAGTACACCATCAATCTGTAGTTTTACAGGTGTTTGGAATCTGGGATTACCATTGCTACCTTTCATTAACTTCATGACTTCAAAGGGCTATTTAGGGAGTGCGCTGAGAAGGATGTCAACCATTGCTGCTCATTTTGTTAGTCTAAAAGTGACATCAAAAAGAAGAGCTGCCATCCCCTGCCGCTTACAGCACATAGGGCACATAGGACATGTGGCCTGCCTCACACATTGTAGGCTTAGTTACCTAGCCTGGGGATGCCAAGCGCCACCACTAGAGAGCTCCAAGGGACCTAAGCCCAGGCGGAGCAGGTTCAGTGCAGGCGTCCTGAGGAGGAGGGCGAGAGAACCGGCAGGCCCCGCCCCGCCCTGTGAGTCACTCTGAGGGTTCAGTTTACACTCGGAACTGAAAGGCGGAGGTTGAGTTTCTACCGGAATGCAGTCATCCCCTAAACCAAGCTGAGGTCTCCGGCCCTGGCATCACGCTCTGAGTGAGTACTGATTTGGGTTGCTTTGCTCCAAAACCGCCTCTGCCTTTCGCGGGCCCTAAACCTGGCTGTGCCAGGATCCTGCCTCTGACTCCCGGCCGGGGATTTGGTCTCTTACTGTTTGTTGTCATAACTGAAGCTAGCATTTCTCCCCAGATAGGCTCTAACTCTGAAGGACTTTGTTCTCCACCCTTCCTGTCTGGAACACTCTTGCTGGCCTTATAGCTGGGAAGTTATCTGCTGACAGGACAAGAAGGGTTACAAAACGGGTTTGTTCCCCCTGGACCTCATGTTGAAAGAGTAACAGCAGCAGCTACCTAATGATTTGGCTTGACACTCTTTGGTCTCCAGCATCAGATGCCCCTCACCCGACCCTGGAGGCCTGTGCCCATCCCCAGCCCCAGGGCCCCCAGTCTATCTGTTTCAGAGAATGAGCTCACTGTGTGTGACCTTTCAGTGTACCTGACACATACTGGGTGTGGTGGTGCAAGTGTTGTAACACGTTTGAGCTCTGTTTCCCTCAACATAAACCAAGACTGTGGAAGGATAAAGTCACTGATGAAAGTTTCACATCTACCAAAAACACAGAGTCTTCCCAGAGATTTCAGGATGTCTTCCGAAGTACTAGGGCTCCACATTCTCCACTTGTTTACTCTCTAAGAAGCAAGTTCATTATTCCCATTGTGCATGCACCTTGAGAAAACAAGAGAGAGTTTATGCAGCTTCCCACATTCAGTAGAACTGGGAGCCAGGAGTCTTTAAGAACCCACCACTTTAACCTGTGGGAAGTCCAAGGGAGGCGGTGGCGGGGAGGAGGCAGAAATCTTTAATTAATAAATAAATTAATTAATTAAAAAAATAAAAAAAAAGAACCCACCACTCCGTCAGTGAGACACGGGTGCTTATTCAGAAGCTCTGGAGGCCTCCTGCATGTCACTTTTTTTTTTTCTAGAGGGAATTTCTCCAGTGCAGAGAGGCTCAACAAGGAGCAGCATGTACTACTCAAAGACAGAATGTGTGTTCTCTTACCAAGAGCTAATATTTTGCTTGTGGGAATGAATTTAATTTTCAATATCTGGAAGGTGTATTACATTTCATGGGGATGTAGTAAGGGGTTACACTTGACTCTAAGATGCTTAAAGGGCTGAAATGAACTAGCAAAGGTTAGCAATTTCATGTCAAACTTGAAAACTCACATTGGAGACTAATGGAGAAGTAGAGGAGATGGCCATTGGAGTGAAAGACTAAAGAAGGGAAGCATGCGCGTGCGCACACGTGTGTGTGCGTGCGTGCGTGTGTGTGTGTGTGTGTGTGTGTGTGTGTCCGCGCGCATTTTAACTACTTCTGTGTCTGTTACAAACTTGTGCTTTACACCCTGTGAGATGGTGTTTATGAAGCAGTCATTCTGAAATGAATGCTGTCTTTGTTGCAGTTCTGTTGTTTTGAGAGAGGATTCCCAGTGCATGATTACATATAATTAGCCTCCAAGTAACTTATCTGGTAGAATTGGATAAGAATACATCTCCCCCCACAAAGAAAATGTAAGAGGTATAGTATAAAACAGTAATTTAGAAGAATGAAACCAAACAGAAAAACAACAAAAATGGTGTAATTAGTTTGAACTAGTTTCTTAAAATTGGTGAGGTATTAGTTTTCCTATTGATGATTTGTAACAATGGCTGTATCTTTAAGTCATTACATCTTCTTAGGTAGAAGTACTTCGTTTCCACAAATATGAGCTGTCTGGTGAATCTAGGCTTGTATTCTTGTGCACACAAATGTCTTTGCATCTTCTCCCTGTTAAAAAATTACAGTTTCCTCATTTTGGAGAAGATGTGAATCTGAAAAAAATGTATTAGCATCCTTATGTTTGGACTGGGAGCAACTTTTTTTTTTCAGTATGCTGCATTAATAATACGACTCCTGGGAAAGCACAGTTGTTCTTCATAAACAATTATATGTTCCTCTGTGGATGACTTGCAGAAAAGCACATCAGTTACCCATTGCTTTTCAACAGACAACTTTTGGCACTTTGTGTGACAGTTCCGAGTTATTCTGTTACCTTGATATTTTAAGAATAATTTACAACATCCAGAACCTTATGGCTTCTGAGTATGTCTATGTATTTGAACATTAGGTATTTGGGTACCAACTGTATTCATGCTAGTAGCAAAGAGGCATTGTTTAGTTCATACATAGTAGTGCTCTATATTGTCTACACTAAACAGTAATAAGTTACTTCAAAGTGATTGCAATAGGCCCATGAAAATAGGCTAGCATAGTTTGTATTGAAACAATATTAATACTCATGGACACATTTTCTGAAAAATACTATGTTCTGAACTACACTGAGTATTGATATGACAGTGATGATGTAGATATAAAATACATTTATTGAATCCATCTTAAAGATTAAGAAAGTAATATCACCCCCAAATATTATTTCCTCTGATATATTCAACAGCTATCTACAAAAAAAACTTTCTAAGCACTGAGTCTTAATGCATAAAAGGTTATTACATAATCTAGTCTCATTTGGTTGCAATAACCTTAGTTTTCAGAATTTCAGGTTCTATTCTGTTAGCCTGCCAAAGGCACAACCTCATCTTTGAACTGCCACATCATCTACCATAGTGTCTTCCACAAAGCACTCAGTCAGTATCTCTTTAAATGGGTTGCAAACATATATTAGTTTTATTTTAATATGAATAGAACCCTGGGATGCTCTTACATTAATATCCGTTCCTTACTTCTATTTTTATACAATATACTCTTAAATGTTTGTCAAATAATAAACATGTTAAGTTTCAAAAAGTATTTGCAACTTATAGAGTGTTATAATGAATGTCATTTTATATATCTTTCTAACACCAAACAAGTCTCTTCATTACTACAACAGTATCCAGAGACTCTGTCATATTAGAATAAAACTAATCTGGCTAATTCTAAAACCCTCCTTTGAGATTCCCTTGACTATTCTCCCCTGGTTGTGGACTGGGTTTCCATTCATTGTCATGTGTGCCAGTGATTTTTATTTTGTCCTGGGACTTTCCACAGCTGAGCTGGAACCCTCATAACAGCAGCTCGAACCAGCTGTGAGAGTGCTTTCTCCAGCTGTTCATCTTGGTTTTGCATGTATTTGTGTCTTTATTTTTCTAGACAAGAATGCCAACGTATAAAAAAAGGAGAGGCAAGCTTATGGGCATCTAGAATCACCCTCTCTGGAATCCCATCCTTTTTCCATCTCTAATGATGCATTTCTTTCAGTTTAGTTCCTGATCTCATATTTGGCATCCAGAGTCTGGAGGATGCTGCCTTTAGTTAGATAGGAAGAACACCATACAGTTGTACATACTTAGAAAATGATTTTCATGTCTTTTTCCACACAAATGGTTCACATACATTCATTCCAAAGTGTTTAATATTTAGAGTTGATCGTAGTTATATGTTTTATTACCAGTCCCTTTGAATACTCTTTAAGATTTGAATTTCTTTTAAATTGTATGTATATTTATGTATGGACAGGTGAATTTGAGTATAGGTGCCCATAGAGACCATTGACATTGAATGACAGATGAATTTACAGATATCTCTATGCTGCCATATCTGGGATTATACCTGAACTCTGGTCCTCTCCGAGAGAACAGTACATACTCTTAGTCAGTGAGTGATCTCTCCAGCCCCTGCTATACTCTTAAAATAATAGCAATTAAAAATATAACTGAGCCCCCGTGTGGTGGTGTAAGCCTTTAGTCCAAGTACTTGGGAGGCAGAGGCAGGCAGATTACTGTGAGTTCAAGACCGGACTGGTCTACATAATGAGTTCCAGAACAGCTCGAGCTATAGTGACCCTGTTTTTAAAAAATAAAACAAAAATGAAATAAATTGTTGTGTGAGTGATGCCTGTCAGCGTTCAGAAGTCTAATAGTCTATTAAAAAAAACCTCTATGTTCTACCCATAGGCACTGCTTTTGGTCAGTGTAGCCAGAGAAAGTCATTATTAGTCCATTTTTCAGTTATATGTCCTTTTTCTTTGCTATACATATGAACAGGGAAAATTAAATCATTTTTTATATGTCAGCTTCAAAGACTAGCCATCATTAGTCACATAACATCATTTTTTGAGGTGTACTTTTTATATGACACAATTTCAAAGATGTATTCATCTCAGAGGTCTAGGCCTACAAACAAGGAACTAAAACTCATGACCATAATTTAAACTGTTCACGACTGTGACTTCTCTTTAATAATTCTCCATCTCTTTTTCTTTGCTGCAGTTAGATAAATATCTGCAACTGCCTCATCTACTCCCTTATTCCCTGTTCAGTTATTCATAATTCATACTTTTATCTATGAATGATATGACATTTTCCTTCCTTTGTCTATGAACTTTAAAACATTTCAAGTCTGCTTCAGATTACTTTGTTGTATTCAGCCCTTGAAGATCATTTCTCCAGTGTTTGCAACTGTTGACTTTCACTATCAGTGTGTTCTTTCCTGATGGCATTTGAAACAAACTCAGAAGAGTTTCAGGGAAGATTGTTTCCATGAGTTTGTCTCCTTGTGTTGTAGACTTGTTTCACCAGATATTCATAAAACACCCTAGCTGTTGTCATTTAGGTCTTATGTGAGTGGCTGCTTGTGCTTGGAACGCTTTGCCACATGGAGAGAGTGATTTGATTTCTGAATGTTTAATGGCATAGCTGTGGCTTTCCTCTTTCTCATTGTGTGTTTTTAAAGTCTGGTTACATCTAGAGAAAAAGTCCATTGCTGTTGCCCAGGGTAGGGATGTTGGGGTGGTGTTGCTTAATATGTGCTGTGGATAGTGTATTCTTTGTATTTTTCAAATTTCCTGAGAAACCGCCACACTGCTTTCCAAAGTGGTTGCACAAGTTTGCATTCCCACCAGCAATGGATGAGTGTACCCCTTTCTCCACAACCTCTCCAGCAAAGGCTATCATTGGTGTTTTTGATTTTAGCCATTCTGACAGGTGTGTAAGATGGTATCTTAAAGTTGTCTTGATTTGCATTTCCCTGATCGCTAAGGAAGTTGAGCATGATCTTAAGTGTCTTTTGGCCATTTGGACTTCTTCTGTTGAGAATTCTCTGTTCAGCTCAGTGCCCCATTTTGTAATTGGGTTGATTAGCCTTTTATGGTCTAGTTTCTTGAGTTCTTTATATATTTTGGATATCAGACCTTTGTCAGTTGTGGGGTTGGTGAAGATCTCCCAGTCAGTGAGTTGCCTTTTTGTCTTAGTGACAGTGTCCTTTGCTTTACAGAAGCTTCTCAGTCTCAGGAGGTCCCATTTATTCAATGATGCCCTTAATGTCTGTGCAACTGGGGTTATACATAGGAAGTGATCTCCTGTGCCCATGTGTTGTAGAGTACTTCCCACTTTCTCTTCTTAAAATTCAACAAAAATTGACCACAAAACATACCTAAACTTGTATTTCCCACCTTTATGCCAATAACTCTGTGAAAAGCCTGCAGCCAAGATTCCTTTCATCTTGATATACTGGGAACCTAGTATTGAGTCTGTTTCTAATATCACCGTGAGCTGATCATCTTCCAGTGTGTTCAGGGAGATCTCCAACAACTACTAGTTGTAGTAGTAGAATTACTACTATAAATGATTCATATAACTTTCATTTATTCTCAGTATTTGTATATTCATAAAGTATATTAAGACACTTTAATATATCTAATTCTAATACAATATTATCTATGCAAATATATAAAGTCATATTTATAAATAAAATTCCAGAGTCCCAGAGAGGTAGCAAGATTTGATTTGATTCTGATTATGGCTAGTGAATGATCTTACAAAGTCCTACACTTTAGGTTATGTGCATAACTAAGCAGAATTTGTATCTGAATTCAAATAAGCATTGGAAATCAATCTTATACTTTTATTGTTGTGCCCATTATATTAATGTTGTCTGTTTGTTTTTAAATAAATGTTTATGCCTACTGATTGGAATTAGAAGATCTGGTGGTTAGTTTTGTGTCAACTTGATGCAAACTAACGTCATTTGAAAGGCAGGAACCTCAGCTGAGAAAATGCCCCCATAAGATAGGCAAACGTATGGGGCATTTTTAAAGTTAGTTATTAATGGGAGAGGGCCGAGCTCATTGTCGATGATGCCATCCCTGGCTGGTAGTCCTGGGTTCTATAAGAAAACAGAATGAACAAGCAATGAGGAACAAGCCAGTAAGTGGTATAGTCTGGAGTTGGTCAATGTTTTGATTTTATAATTTTCAGAGCTGAGAATGCTATTTCCATAAATACATAGTACAAACTAGCAGAAGGATGTTTAGGACTATTTTTAAAAATTATTGAAAACACTCTCCTAATCCAAAGCAAAAATTCACTTAATTGTATTTTTGTGAAACCCAAGTCAACAATTCAAAGAGCGGTTTTTCAAAACCAAACATATTATTATAACACAATTCAAACTAATTTCATACTTACTTGTTAAGGAATGATAAGAAGGAAATGTTGAAAGGCTTTGTTTTCCTCAGTTAAATCATTATGGGTTTTTAAAATCAGGAATCATATATACAGTAAAATCTCTGTAATTCATAATGGTAGCCGACAATCTCAGCTGAGGTTCTTCTGGAAGAATATATTGGCATTTAATGATGTGATCTCGTGCACAGTGCACTTTGGCTGTGTTGTATGTTCAGAATCAAGGCCACAGTAAAGTCCCATCATGTGACATGGATGGGCACTTCACAATTCTTCTTTGTAAAGGAAGAAAGTCTGTTTGTGCTTACAGTTCCAGTGCAATAGGAGTCCATTATGGCTTGGTAGCATGGCAGCAAGTGACAGGCATGGAAACAGAAGCAGGAAGCTGCAAGATGACATCTTCAAGTCCAAGAAAGCCTGAAACTAAGGCAGAGCTGCACCAACATCCACTCAGGAGGATCCTGCCAAAGATCCTCAGTGGATCTTTCTGGAGCTATTAACGCCTCACAGCTTGAAGAATGTCCCCAAACCTTAATCTTAATATTCTAGAGCTCACAATTATTCTTATTGAATTTGAATTATTCTTTGGTAATTTCATGTTTAGAAGTCTTTTACTCTTGGCATTTTTTGTAACCTCTATGTTCATTTAAGATGACCCTCACAAGAAATTGCAGTTCTTATTAAAAGCACAGTTTATTTAATAGTTAAAGGTCCACAAATATATGCTATGATATGACAGCATTACACACAGTAAAGAAATCAGAATGTCTGTATATTCACTTTCTGAAGTGAATAACCCACTATTAAGAAGGAAACATCTAAACTTGTATTCACTGGGTGCAGTATTGCTATTTGTAGAGAGTGTAGCTTTCTCTAGGAAGGCACTTGCTAGGGAATAAGCCATTTACTTATTGTTTCTTACAATTGTCCTGTAAAAAAAAAAAAAAGAGGTTCAGGGCTTGACTGTCTAGATCTCCTTTTTCTAAGATGCTCAACAACTAATTAGTGAATGTAGTCGTGTAAATGGCGAAATATTCACAGAATGTCTTATCTTTACCATTTTTCTCTTCTATTCTCTATGTGAATTTTCTGGTGTTCATGCAGTAAAGTTCACATGGTGCTCCATTTGGACTGTATTCTAATAATTTGTGTTTATTATTGTGCAAAATTCATACAAATACACATTGACCCACTTCTGTATAGTCAGCTTTGGAAACTGGCAGGGTACGGAGCACCTGGGATAGGTCTGGCTGCTGCCTTGTGGGGTGCATATTCTTCTTTATTTCAGAGATCTTGTGGTTACACCCTTCATTTCTTTTACATTATTTTAAGTGTGTTATTAAACAAGAACCTAGTGTGTGAATCAGAAATGAATTTCCATCTCTCTTATACATCAAGTAGTGCTAATTTTAGAAGTTAAAAAATCAGTGTTGATTTGTCAGCCTTTATTAAATTTAGACAATGGTTAGTATTAGTTTTGTATTTTGTTCCAATTGCCCTTTTCCTTAGGTTATATAAATGGATCTTATAATAACCCCATAGAGCACCTAGTCCTGCAGTCAGGATATGTTAGGGTTAATTAACATCCTGTAAGGGCATAAAGAAGCCACCGAGACTGAAACTTAACTCTTGTGACATACAATTGTTTCTAGGCAAAAAAAAAAATAAAATAAAATAAAAAATAAAAAATAAAAAAATAAAAAAGAACAGGTATTAAAACTATAGTTTACTATTTGAAAGTTAAAAATGGAATCAAGATTTCACTCAACCGGTGATTTTTTGAGCTCCTTTTTGCTGCAATATACGCAGCACACAGGCACTGGAGAGAATGGGATACCTTATTTCTTTATAGGCCTATAGCTTCACTGATAAATCATGACCCTTACGAACTGGGTTATGCCTCCAGAATATATGATTACAACTTCAAGTGAGAAGTACAAAATTTATGGATCATATCTTAAACAATAGTGAAAGGTTTCCTAGGGACTGGGCTGACGGCATGGTGAAGAGGTCAGAGGTGGGAGCAGCGTGATGCTGAAGCTTTGACAATAGGTGATGCTTTACAGCAGTTGCTGTTCACCAGCCCTCCATTCATATATATTAGCTTACCCTTAAAACAGTTTTCAGAATGCTTTAACTAAGGAAAAATTATAGCTATTCTCATTTTGCCTCTGAAAAAACTGAGGCATAGAGTGGCGAAATAACTTTCCTGAGTTTGTGCATTCACTGAACTGTCAGATGAATCCCATCAAGCAGTCCTGAGGCTGGGTTTCCTCCTTTGCACCATGAATTAGAGCACAGGACTACTTGCTAAGGTTTTGATGAGATGATAGGGACTCCATCCTGGTGGAAGGGAATATAGGGTAGGGAGCCATAGTAAGAGAATAACTCAGTTGACTAAACAGATCAAATAATGAATTTTTTTTAAAAGACAGAGAGCACTGCACTCTATCCAACATAGAAGATTATTTATATTATTAGTGTGGAAATAGATATCATATTCATTTTGGAAACATTTGTTAAGCAGCTATATATCAGAAGGATTTGAGAGATAAATTGAAATATGGGTGCCAGTGGGAGAGAACAAAGCCCAGAAACTATTAGAAGAGCCTTGGTATAATCTAACTGTTGGTATTGGCAACTAGACCAAGAGTGTGTGAAATGAAAAAGAAAAACGAAATGGTGGGAGATTGACAGCCAGTACTGCTAATACAAGATATTCTAAGTAAGATAAATTCCTTACAAGGCCAAAGCCAATGGGTGTTATGCCCATTTTACAGATGTTGAAATTTAGACCCCGAAGAGTTCAATAATTGGGGTGAATAAGTTACAAAGCAAGGATATTAACCTGAGTCTTTCTCAGTTTCCTCTTTTTAAAGTAGTCTAGTGGCAAAGCAGACTTATTGATAAGATAAAGTGAATTGCTCATACAATGGAAGATACTTAAAACTATAAAGAATTCAATATTCTGAGAAAGCAACATTTTAAAAGTCGTAGTGACTGATAGGATTATGAGTGAGTAGTAAGGAGCTTAGAGTAGGTGGAAGAAGCTGCCAGAAGGAAGCAGATTAGAACCTGAGATTCCCAAGGTCACAGCAGCCAGTGGAAAAGAAGCACACAGGATAGGGCCTGATGTTTTCAGTAACTTTTAACAAAGGCAGGTCCATGAATATGAAGGACCACAGGCAGGGGGAATGTTAAGGCTGGTATTGCTACTTGGGGAAAAAAAGTAAGGTCTAATTTATGAGAATAAAATCTAGGACATCTGATGCTCCATTCTGTCGTTTCTGAACTGAACCAGCAGGTTAAGATGAGGAGAGATTGAAGTGAGACCAGCTAGCTCCAGCAGAGGCCGTGAGAATCACAAAAGACATGAGCATGCCTGAAAAGAAGCCAAATGCCTCTGGCAGACAAACATTAAGTTAGGGTTTCTGTTCTGCAACCAGAGAGTAGGGAACTGAGGGAATAATTTTTCTTTTAACTGGAATAAGCAATAACAGAATGGGTAAAGGATCATAACAGAAGTCTATCACTTCATCAGAAGACCTAATCCCCTGACTTTTCCCATTTATCAGAAACCTTGGGGGCTCTCAGAACCAAAATCTACTCAACCTTTACAAATGCTCCTCTCATAATCAAGAGTAAATACAGAACTAACAAGTTCCTGTCAAGTACTGTTAATGTGTTTTCCAAGCTTTATAAATGTTCCAAGTAATATGAGACAACTCTTGCTTTTCAGCTAACATCTTCTTTTAACAAAATAAGAAATCTTCCATATTTTCAAGTAGAATGAATGCAAATATTACTAAACCGTTTCTTTTCTTTTTATTATTTATTTTATTTTATTTTATTGAAAATTTCCACCTGCTCCCCTCCTCCCACTTCCCTCCTCTCCCCTCTCCCCCTCCCTCTCCTGTCCAAGGAGCAGTCAGGGTTCCCTACCCTGTGGGAAGTCCAGGTCCTCCCTGTTCCCCCCAGGTCCAGGAAGGTGAGCATCAAAACAGACTAGGCTCCCACAAAGCCTATCCATGCAGTAGAATCAAAACCCAGCACCATTGTCCTTGGCTTCTCCATCAGCCTCCACCTTCAGCCACATTCAGAGAGTCCGGTTTGATCACATGCTCCATCAGTTCCAGTCCAACTGGCCTTGGTGAGCTCCCATTAGATCAGTCCCACCGTCTCAGTGGGTGGGCGCACCCCTCGCGGTCCTGACTTTCTTGCTCATGTTCTCCCTCCTTCTGCTCTTCATATGGACCTTGGGAGCTCAGTCCAGTGCTCCAATGTGGATCTCTGTCTCTATCTTCATCCATCATCAGATGAAGGTTCTATGGTGATATGCAAGATATTTATCAGTGTGGCTATAGGATAAGGCCAGTTCAGGCACCCTCTCCTCTGCTGCCCAAGGAATAAGCTGGGGACATCTCCTTGGACACCTGGGAACTCCTGTAGAGTCAAGTTTCTTGCCAACCCTAAAATGGCTCCCTTAATTAAGATATCTACTTCCCTGCTCCCATATCCACTCCTCCTCCATCCCAACCATCCGATTCCCTCAAGCTCTCCTCATCCTCCCCTTCTCCCTTCTCTCTTCCCATCTCCCTTTATCCCCACCCCACCCCCACCCCGTGCTCCCAGCCCCTGCCCGGCAATCTTGTCCACTTCCAATATCCAGTAGGATAACTATATCCTTTGGGTTCACCTTCTTATTTAACTTCTCTAGAATCATGAATTATAGGATCAATGTCCTTTATTTATGGCTAGAATCCACTTATGCGTGAGTACATACCATATTTATCTTTTTGGGTTTGGGTTACCTCACTCAGAATAGTGTTTTCTATTTTCATCCATTTGCATGCAAAATTCAAGATGTCATTGTTTTTTACCACTGCGTAGAACTCTAAAGTGTATATGTGCCACACCTTCTTTATCCATTCTTTTTTTGAGGGGCACCTAGGTTGTTTCCAGGTTCTGGCTATTACAAATAGTGCTGCTATGAACATAGTTAAACAAATGCTTTTATAGTATAATTGGGCATCTCTTGGGTATATTTCCAAGAGTGGGTCCTGACTCCCAGTTTCCTGAGAAACCCAATCTCTAATAAAACTTTTAAAAATATCTTCACATACACCTAAGTAGAAAACTACTAATTGTTATATATCAGCATTTAGTGTTTATGCTCCACATCTTTACTCTGTTCCACAAATAAAGTCTAGAGTTCTGTTTTAGAAAATTAAGAATTCTCATTTTTTTAAATTGACAATATTAGATTTTCCGTGAATAATAACAATGTGATGAGGTTTCTTGACATATTTTGTTTAAATATTGTCTTTTATTATTCTTTGTATAATTTCTAAGCATATATAACAAAACATGTAAAATATAAAACATTAATCCTTGATTACTCTAAAAACTAAATTTTATCTAAGTATTTGAACTGTATCTTTTATCCAGTTCGNTTAATAGATTTATTTTAATACATTCTATATTTGAAATGTTGACTAATTTTTTTAATATTCCAATTAAAATGAATGATTAAAACACTGTCATAAAAATCTAAAAAAAATAAACAACAACAACAAAAACAAATGGTCCTCTCTTCTCAGGCAGCCTCATAACAAGCTTGAGTTTGAGTGCCTGCTGGGTAACCTTTTACTTCACTGGACTTAACTCCTCGAGGCCATGGTTATGTCTAATTGTGTAGTCTCAACTCCTGGGGCAGTGCTTTTTAAACAATGGCTCTTAAATGGGAGGATGGTGAATTACTTTTATCAGGTCATTTCTCTGATGCTTGTTAGTCTGACTCTGCCGTATCTCACATTATAGAATCAGTACTACTCTGGGTACTAAGAAATTTTCTTGGATATTTGAAAGGGCAAGTGTTGTTTCAACTGCACTCTGGTCTGACCTGCAGTGCTAGTTCCCTGGAGCATTTCAGTGTATGGGAATACTTAAAAACTGGCAGCCCCTTGACATTTCTAGGACTAATGAGTTCTAGGCATTACAGTACATAGACACAGATGAACTTCACGTTGGTTCTGGCATACACAATTATGCATGCCTTATTTATGGATCATCTCCCAGCATCTTAGTTTGAGTTTCTATTGTGGTGAAGAAGTATCTAGACTACAGCAACTCTTATATAGGAAAACATTTAATTTGCTGGCTTACAGTTCAGAGGTTCAGTCCATTATCGCAGTGGCATGCAGGCAAATATGATGCTGGAGAAGGACCTGAGAGTTCGACAACTTGATCCATAGGCAGCAGAAACGACTGTGTACTGGGAGTAGCTTGAGCATATAAGTGGCACACTTCCTCCAACAAGGTCACACCCATTCCGGCAAGGCCATACCTCCTAATAGTGCCACTCCCTATGGGCAAAACATTTAAACTCATGAGTCTATAGGGGCCATAACTATTCAAACCATGACACTGGCCTTTGTCTTTGTGGTTCCCTCCTTGCCCTCTGTCATACCTTCAGAATCAACTGTCTCAGCTGTCCTTTGTTATGGTTCCATAGTTGGGTTTTCATGAGACTCTGACTTGTAATGTGATTGTTTAACTCTTGTCAGCCTGGATAGGCTCTACCTTTCACAAAGGCATATCTGTTGATCTCACCACAGTATCCCCAGAACTTAACCAAGGTACATACTGTGTTCCACATAAACTGAAGGAGCCAGTAAACTGTGATAAACTCTGGACATGAGATTCCATTTTCTCATCTGTTTAAAGTCTATATGTTAGTCTTTAACAAGGTCATTGCGGTTCATACTTGTTAAAGATCTATGAGTTAACTTTTCATAACTTTTTATTCAAAATTAATATTTACATTCATGTTTGGCAATTCGGGTGGTACAAAATGAAGGCATATTCAGTCCTTTACATGAGATAATAAACATTAAACATTCTTTACCTTCACTTCTAATATAAGAGGTGAACAAGACACAATAACCCAGAGTTGTTTGGGTCAGTAATGGGGTAGGGTCATTTCCCTTGCCCCCGGTTGCCAAGAATCAGCATCCATAGTTCAGTTTTAGAAAATTTAACATGTCTTAATGTAGAGCTTCCATAGAAATCTCCATGCTGAGGATAGCTGGAGCCAACTGGCCTTAGGCTAAAGTTCATTATGACCATGCTTATTTATAGGTGCTATATGGAGAGGTTTTATTATTCTTGGTGGGCCATTCAATGTCTGCTTTATTGGACATGAGGCACACTTTCAGGGATTATTTAATGGAATAGTAGTCGGGCAAGAATAATCTGGAGATATATGATCTTATAAACATTTTAATAAATTTATATGTTTAAGATGGGCTGGAAAGATTGTTCTATGGATAACAGTACTTGATACTTATTGTAGGAAGAAGACTGCTTATTCATATCCTAGCTGTAGACTCCCAAAATAATCACACAAAAACTGTATTATTTAAAACACTGCTTGGCCCATTAGCTCTAGCTTCTTATTGGCTAACTCTTACATCTTAATTTAACCCATCTCCATTAATTTGTGCATCACCATGAGGTCATGGCTGACCAGCAAAGTTTCAGCGTGTCTGTCTTCATAGGCAGCTCCATGGCTTCTCTTTAAACTGTGCCTTCCTTCTCCCAACATTCAGTTTAGTTTTCCCTGCCTAGCTAAGTTCTGCCCTGCTATAGGTCCAAAGCAGTCCTTTATTAAGGGATTCACAGCTGACAGAGGGGAATCCCGCATCAGGGACTCTTGCAGAGTATCCTGGTTCACTTTTAAACACACCTTTGGTGATTCATAACATCTATAATTCTAGTTTCCAGGGAACATGATATTCTTTTCTGACTGCCCACTGGACACCAGACATACACATAATACATATACTGACATGTAGGTAAATACTCAGACAAATAAAATAAGTGATAAAACTCTTTTAAAATTTAATTTTTGCATAAAGATTTTCACCACAAAAGGGATGTTTATTTACAGAATTTGTTTCCGCTACTGGTTTGACTTGGGTGAGAAAAATGATTGCACAATTGTGAACTTACTGAATTTGAGTAGAGATTTGTACATTTCTACCATCACACTGTGAAGGTAGAATTATCTCATATGAGCACTTTATTCCCCAACAAATTTTAATCTCAATAAAAAAATTTTCTCTACTAATTTAACTATTTTGAAAAATCTATCTTTGTATATGTTCTAGTTTTTTATCCCAAAGAGAATGTGAAAGGTTATTACAGTGTGTGTGTGTGTGTGTGCATGCTGTTGGGAGGCACACCTGATTGCTGCCTAAGAATGCTTAGAAATAAGTAAGTTCATATGGCTTTGTTTGAAAAGTCAGTGTGCTAAAACTGTGGTCTTCTATCTGTAAGTCACCATAGTTTGACTATAGTATTAGTTGAGGTCTAGGGGTAAGTGATTTTGGTCATGGTCATCAGGTAGTAACAGAGTCATCCTATCATCCCCTTTAATGGGAGTATGAGTGGGAGAAGAGCAGTAACAGGTTTTTGCTGCTGTTTCATAGCTTCCAAAGTGGCTCAGGGCTAGGCATTAGAGACAGAGTAGAGGCCCACATTATAGAGTTTTCCCAGCTTCATGACAGTCACAACTATTTACTAACAATGGCTTGGTTAGGCAGCTTGTTCCAGATGGAATCCTTGAGCTGCAAATTCTATGAATTCAAATGTGAAGAGATTTAAGTGAACTTCAATGATAAATGCCTATTTTTAATACTATCATGATGTTACAAGCTAAGTAATGGAACAGTACTCAATACCATGCATGCATTGACATGCTCAGGAGCCACCCACTGCTGGGGTGATTTTCTTGCAGGACTCCACCTCCCCCATGCATTCCAAAAGAGGGCTATTTATTAAGTCTTATGCTCCAAGGAGGAGCCAATATGACACAGCAATATTCTTTCTATACCCCTGTCTCCCATCTTTTTTTTCTTATATAGCATTACAAGGACAATTGTTATTCATGTTATATATTTGTTTCTTCTATTTTTAATGTAGAGATAGATAGATAGATAGATGATAGATAGATAGATAGATAGATAGATAGATAGATAGATAGATAGATAGATAGATAGATGAATGGATGATAGTTACTGGTAGCTGTGATATAATACCTGAAAGAATTTTATAAAGAAAGCATGGTTTATTTTAGCTCATAGTTTCATGGATACAGTTCATCCCCTAACCATGCCATCCTAATGGCCCACTTTCTCCAACTAGGCTCTATTTCTAAAAGTTCTCTCAAAAAAAGCACTAGTTGGAGACCAAGTATTTAAACACACATGGAGCTTCTTTCACACTCAAACTATGTCCCTATTAGAAATAAAGGGCTAGTAATTTTGTTAACATTTATAATGTGGCAAAAATTTTCCATAATTATTGCAAGTACTTATAAAACTTGCAAAATAGACATTAAAACCCACTTTACGTATATGAAAAACTAAGGCTTAAAGTCACAATGCTAGTAAATAACAGCGCTAGCTAGGATTTAAACAGGGTTTAAAAAGAGCTCTAACAAGTGCCAAAGTTCATGTTCTTTTTAAAAATAATATTAACAGGTATAACAAAGATTACCGAACAGTTATGTATATAAACTTGTAAAGTAATTGTTATCTATTGAAGAAAAGTTGTGCGTGGAAACTAAAGATCAGAATCTTTAAGTTAATATTATGTAGCGCATTACAGACTCTGAGCCCTTTTGATCTGGTCACAGACGTTGGCCGGCAATACCTATTGGGATTTGTGAACGTGTACTACGAGCTAAGTGAAATCAAGGTGGAAAGTTAAGGGAAGTGTGGAGAAGAAAAGTTGAGGATGATTTTAAGTGGGTGTCTTAGGTAGGGTTTTCTTGCTGTGATGTAACATCAATACCAAAAGCAAGTTGGGGAGGTAATGGTTTGTTTATTAACCTTAGCTTCAGCATTGCTGTTCATCACTGATCACTGAAGGAAGTCAGGACAGGAACTCAAACGGCAGGATATGGAAGCAGGAACTGATGCAGAGGTCACAGAGGGGAGATGCTTACTTGCTTCCTTCCCATGGCTTGCTCAGCCTACCTTCTTATAGAATCCAGGACTAGCAGCCCAAGGATGGCACCACCCAGAATGGGCAATCCCCCATTGATCACTAGATGAGAAAATGCCTTGCAGCTTGATCTCAGGATCCTCAGCTGAGGTTCCTTCCTTTGATGACTCTAGCTTGTGTCAAGTTGACACACAAAACCACCCAGTACAGCGGGGTCATGGCAAGTCTGACTTTGTTTCCTTTCTAGGTGCCTGCTTCCTCGGCTGCAACCAGCAAGTTTCCCAGTATGAGTACCACAGAAGCTAAGGTAAAGAACCTTTGAAGGGCAACCTGAGTGAATGCCACTTAAGATTATCATGAGCAATAAGCTTGTTGACAGATGGGTTCCTTATCTTAGGATGCTCACATTATGGAAGTCAGCATCTTCTTCCTGAGTTGGAAGCTTGTGCAAAATTCTCCTCTAAGAGAATTTCTGTCTAAGAGGTGTCTCTTGTTTCAGAGTATTCAAAAGTGTCACTGCTGGAATTCCCCCCTTGATTACAGTTTTGAAAAGAAAAGAGATAATCTCTCTGAATACATTCCTCTGGAACTGAGGAAATAGGGAGTCTAGCTTCCTGGTAACAGTAGTAATATTTTTGGTAGACATTTTAGAATTGAACAAACTTATACTAAGTGAACTAAGTGACCACAGAAGCAAAAAGAAAGGGTATGGATGTTTGAGATGCGTTCTGGTCTTGTGCCTGATAGAGAAGAGGACTGTCTCTATGACAAACTCCTTAGAGCCCTGTTGGGTATTTATTTGCATATGTATCCCTCAGAATTTCCAAACAATCAAAGAGGTGTCATTGCTACACAGGGTGACCCCAGTTCTGACAGACGACCGAAGCTGCGATTACTCAAGCTGTTTCTTAGAACTGTTTCAGGGTAGAAATAAAAAAGAAGAGACATTTGTAAAATGTTCTCAATCTTTTGTGTATTCCATTATTTGGTTGTTTTAAGAACTCCCAGCTCCATTATTATCAAATTGCTTTATCTACAGTTTTCAGCTTATGTATGCTCTCTGTGTCCCCTGTCACTGTGCTGTCTCAGCAGTTTCCTGTTCCAGGGGAAGTGGCAGCATAGGTTACTACCAGGGATCCTCTTGCCTTATCTTGAGTTAGAACAGTGAAAATATCTGGGAGTGTCCTTTTGCCTAAGTTTTATAAAGGTTAACTTAAATTTTATATTTCCTTGACTTATTTGAAGTTTTACCTTCATACTAATTTCTTAATTATGTTATAATATTAAGTATATTATCTATTAGTAACTAATTAGTTGCCTTTTGTTAAATTATTTTTAAAATCATATGTACAAATATACATATATAGATTTGTAGTACTGGGAATTGAACACAAGACCTTGAGACTTAATGTGTGCAAATAACTAAATACAATATCTTTGAGGGATGTCTCTAGCTGTCCCAACCTATTTTAACTTTGAAAGACTAAAGACGGGATACATACAAACCAAAATGCAAAGTAAAACCCCATTGGATTTGATATCAAAGGTTAGGATAGACAGATATTTGGACTGTTTCTATGTCTTTGGTTCATGAAGCTGTTGCCCAAGGATGATCCTGCGTTTTACCTGAGGGCCAGTGTTTATTTCCGTGCAGTGGTTTCCAGAGCAAGTATCAACAATCCTTGGATATCACAAATCATTTATCATGAGAATTCCTGGCAGTCAAAACAAACAAACAAAACCTTTGAAGGAGGAAGAAATATGGGAGATGGAAGAGAAGGGACAAAGAATGAGACACATGTGATCAAGCCTTACCGTTGTCTGATTTAGACCATTTTTGGCCTCTGTTGTTGTTCCTTGGAGTGTTTCAGTCACACAGCTCTCAGTCATTGTATCTTCATTGCTTCTTCTGTTTCTCGTGATTACACAGTGACGACTGTCATAGCCTCCTCTTGGAGATGTCAGGACCTTGAGCTTCAAAGGTTCACATCCGCAAATACTTTGAGCTTTTAGTGAAAAGATGCTAATTCATTGAAGTAGCAACTACAGAACCTTATCCTATTTACACTTTTCAAATAGGAAAGACTATGTATAAAGAAGGGTCTAGCACACACTATGTGTTCTGTATTTTTGTCCCTGGAATGTTAGATTGGTTTTCATACCATTGATTGTAGTCATGATGCAATTCCTGAGAATATATGCATCATGGACACTGGATCCAGACTACATCTCTGAGAATGCTATTTCTTTACCAGCTGTGGTACTGGACAGCCCTTCTTTGCTTCAGTTTCCTTATCTGTACAGTGTGAATAAAAATGATATAACACCTATTTCATACAATTGCATAATAAAACAAACAGTGAACAATGCCTGTCTCAAAGCTAGTGCCCACTGTGAGCACTACAGTTGACCAGTAGCCACCATGCAGCCTTGTCACTGCATACACAACTACAGCTCTATCATACACTCTTCTTGAGAATTTCCTGGAATTTGAGATCTTTAATTATTTGCTGGAAAGAGGTATAATAATAATGTTGTCTCTGAGGGTCATGACACATTACAATTGAGCTGGTAATTGCACTTAGGGAAAGCCCTGGTGCCACGGTGCTGATAGACAGCCCCTCGTGCATTATTTCTCCCATTAGGATTAAGTTTTGTACCATTACTACCAAATACAATTTTTGCGATTGTTGATTTAAATTTATATTATATTAAAGAGCTTCTTAGGTCTGAATACAGAATGTTAGTTGTAGTTTAAAGTTTTCCCAACTACTATCTTGATTACCAAATTGTGAATTTGAAGTTATTGATAAATCTAAATTGTGGTAATGCTAGCTGGCTTATTTCCTTTGTAAATGATTTAATAAATTGCATTTGTGTAAACTAAAAGAGGATTCACAAACAAAGGAACACAAATAAAAATTTATCAGCAAAGACACAGTGTGAAAGGACCCCAAATTTCTTTAGAAACATTTGATAGTGAACTTTGATTTTTTGTTGTTGTTGTTGTTATTCCAAACAGTAGGAATACGGGTGTAACTGGGAGGCATTTTGTGAAGATGACTGTACCTTAACCAATACAGCACCAGAGATGATAAATTAAAAGAATATTTGACTTAGTGTCTTCAAATTATAAAATTAAGTTGAAGCTTTGTGGACAACTTCAAATGTCCAAGAGGGAAAACATTAATAGATGGCATTAAGACTGATTTGTGGTCATCACCTTGGAACATTTAGAAACATGTATCAAGTTCTGAGCTGATTTCTGTCTTGCCTCCATCAATGTTGATTGTACGCATTTATGGAGGTTTTTGCTCTTTGTTTATTTGGAGAGTTCAGCTTTAGCTAGTGAAAAGTCTGTAAAACATTGTACTAGAAAGCACTTTGGAAGCATGTTTAGAACTTTAGAATAAATTTTATATTCAGGAATATAACACATAATTTACAAAATTATTTTTAAAACTACAGACAGAATTTCAAAAAGCTGATAATGACATGGGACTTTTTGTCATAGACAAATATGGGAAATACAGATATAAAAAAGATTATAAGAGTTTTTACACAAAGATTTAACCTTAAAAATTAATTTTGTAAATGAAAATCCTCATGAAAAAATATAAATACAAGCTTAAAGACTTACTTGGTTGCTTGGTGTTTGTGTGCCTAAATCCAAGTAGAATTAGATATTTATTCATGTAGGAGATGTGTTAGGCTAGAAGAATAAATCTTGATATAACCATTTTAGCCCTTTATGTAGATTGTCAGATAAAAATGAAATCACTCTTGTATTAGGCCATTCCAGTCTCCAAACAGATGGAAGGACCACATTCACATGACAAGAAAAGGCACAGGAAACAGGTGATGTGATTCACTGTGCCTGGCAGCTCTGTGTACTAGTCACTTCAGCCTCTCAGCATACACTGTCCTCTCTAAGGCTCCAGCATGGCCTTCTTTTAGGCTTACCCACCTAGCACATGCCGTACTAAAAATAACTGCTCTGCTCTGTCCACCACCCTTTTCTTTCATACTTTGAACCCAATCCATGGCTAGTATTTCAATGATAAAAAATTACATTTGTAACTTGGAAGTACAGAGCCTTTGGATTTGAAGAAGGAAGACTTACATTTTATGTGGCTTCTGTGTTTACTACAGTGTTATTAGTAAAACTCTCTATGTATTCTTGAGTAAGAAGTAAAGGGTTAATTGCCATATGACTAGTAATATCTGAAGTGTGTAAGCAACTTAAGTCGTAAATTTTATATTAATAATAATACCAAAATCACACATAGTTGAGGAAACTCTATTACCATCTTAGTAAACTATCTCCATTGCATTTTTTAACTTCTCTTTCCATTTATTTTATTTTTTTTCTAAATTTAGGCTGTGAAAACAGAGTCTGAGAAGTCACAATCAAGTAAGGTAAATACTTTAAGTCTGTGAGTGAATTATTCTGACCCTTTTTTAATAATAATGAGTGAGTTGTTTCCTATATGGGTAAAGGAACTTGTCAGCTAATTTATATAAATCCATAGAATACATATAAAATATTTACCACATTGCTCTTTGGGCTGACGAGGGGGGGGACTTGATTAGGGTGGGGGGGAAAGGGGAGGCAGAGGTGGGGAAGAGACAGAAATCTTTAATAAATAAATCAATCAATCAATCAATAAATAAATAAATGGAAAAAATATTTACCACATTAATTTTATGCATTGCTAAAAAGATATATAGTATTTATAGACAAAAGTATTTCACAAGTTGTTTTATTCAAATCTAGATTTGAATCAATATTTTTTTTAAAGAAAGCAATGTAGGAGGAAAGGTCAAGCAGAGGAAATAGCCTGGGAAGTAAAGGTGCTTGCTCTGTAAGCTTGACAACCCGAGGTCAGCCCCCAGAACCGACAGCTGAAGGAGAAAACCAATTCCTGAAAGTTGCCTTTTAACTTCTATTACTCCACCATGGCACATGCTTGTGCAAGCATACATATGCACCCACAAATATACACACTCACACATACACAAATACTCATGTACGTGCATGCACCTATACACATACTTACACACATTCACTCACTTGTGCACACACATGCATACACATATAACATACACAGGCACATATTCATGCACACACATGTACACTCACATGCATGCACACACTAATGATTTTAAAAGGACATAGGTAACCTTGAAACACTAGGAACAGTGTGCTGAACCTGTCCCTAGATCTTTGGAGACAGTCTTCTCTGGGATGGTGGAGATGTCATGAGTCACTCAGCGTCTTTGTCCTGCGAACAGCTATTGTTGCTTCCCTGATGCTTGGCTGTCCAATCTTCACAGTGATGTGGATTCCAGAGCACCAGCAGCAGCACATCTTTCTCCTCAGTGCACTGCTGTACTTCTTTCTGTCGACTATCTAAGCAAATACGTAGATAAGACCCTAAGGTTTTCTTTAGGGCAGAGAACTGAGTGAAATATTGGAAGCACAGATATAGGTAGGGCCATGGGGTGAAAAGGAAGGCTAATCTGATGCTGTAAAAGGCCTATCAGTGGACCCTGCCTTCAGCCTTTGCATAGGGGATTCTAGAGGGAAGAATTTAGCAAGTAGGTGAAAATTGTCTTCTGTTTCATATTTCAATATTTGTGGTTTTTCTACCAAATGTCAAAAGAATTGGCCCTTAGGGGATGTGCCTATATTTCATCTCCTATTGCCAGAGACTTTTCAAGATGAATGGGTGGCAGACAGCACAGCAAACTCAGCTCAGCAAACTTAGTGCTCACCTTAATCTTTTGATGCCATTGTAGGTTGCCTGACAACTACTGATCAATCTTAGGGGATGTGCAAAGCAGCTCAGAGGTTAGAGGAATGTGTGTCTTTGGAGCCATCTTAAAGACCCAGTTTTCATTTGCTGGTGATTGTAACTAATGGAGACTGTTGGCAGGTTGTTGATGACCAAAGTATATGCCTGGAGTTTTTCCTGAGGACAGAGTGGGTTAGCCTGAATTGTGTTTGTGGGCCACCTTATAATTATAATTATGAAATTAGTATATTAGTATATTCTAACACATTTAGCTTTTACTTATTTGAAATTAACAGCCATCTGTGGCTCATAAGAAAGATAAGTGCTGTTTGCTAGGACTTAACCGTGTATATCAGTTTCTGTTGTGAAACAGGCTTGTTTCCTCAGCCGACCCAGAACCATCATGTGGCCACAGCAATGCTCAGTGTTCCCCCACTCTCTCCGAGATATGGTTTTTCTGTGTAGCCTTGACTGTCATGGAACTAGCTATATAGGCCAGGCTGGCCTTGAACTCATAGAGATCTCCAAGCATCTGCTTCCCAAGTGCTGGGATTAAAGTCATGTACCACCATCACCTGGCATATTCAGTGATTCTTAATGAAGGTTTTGGGAAGATTTCCAGTATTTCAGATTTTGTACCTGAAGTATGATGGTGGTGGTGCACACGGATTTTTGTGAGTTTGAGGCTAGTCTGGTCTACAGAGCTAGTTCCAGGACAGCCAAGGCTACACATAGAAATCCTGCCTTAACAAAATTACAATGGCATTTACCTCACACTAATTGATATTTGTGAAGTACAAAACTGCAAAAAGCACAGACCTTTTTCTATAAAGAAAAATATCTGAACTGTTTTAAACCACCATCATGTTAATAATTTGTGTACTTTCAGACCCCAAACTTTCCGAAGCATGCATCAGATACAGGAAGTAAACATGTTCATAAAGAAAAAGAAGTTTCCAGATCAAATGAGAAGATGGTGTCAGAGAAATCAACAGAACCAAAGGTGAGCTTGATAAATATGTAACCACTCATATCAACTATCTAATATCACAGACTGAATCTGTGGGGTTGAACTGGATGCACTTGGTATTGTAATGATTTAGAACTGTTGTTGCCCTGGTCTTGCAAGATGCAATTGTTGGAATGTGGAATTATGGAGGCGCTGAGAAAGGCACACAGATAGATTTAGAGAAATGCACTGTCCAACCTTCTCATTCTGCACATGGTGACCATCATGACAGCAGGGTAGCAGACTTTTCTGTCTCCAAACCAGAAAACTTTGTGATAAGGCTGCTTCCTAGTCCCCTCTAAACGGGTCAGCGAACGATTGCAAGTGCCCTGCAATCTCGTTTACTTGTTCATATTTGCGCTCTCTTTCTCTCTGAGTGTTTCTGTGTCCATGATTCTGTCTGCTTCTCTCCTCCCTTCCCTTCCCCCTTCACTGTGTGTGTGTGTGTGTGTGTGTGTGTGTGTGTGTGTGTGTGTGAGATACTTAATCTATGCTTGAATCTATGGACTCAAATAATTTTCCTCCTCAACCTTCAAAGCATCTGGGATTACAGAATGACTGACTCCCTCTGTTTCCTTTATTTATTTATTTATTAAAAATTTCCACCTCCTCCCATCCTCTCATTTCCCTCCAACTCTCCCCACTCCCCCTCCCTGTCCCTCTCCAGTCCTAAGAGAAGTCAGGGTGCCCTGCCCTGTGGGAAGTCCAAGGCCCTCCCCCCTCCATCCAGGTCTAGGAAGATGTGCATCCAAACAGAATAGGCTCCCAAAAAGCCAGTACATGCAGTAGAATCAAAACCCGGTGTCATTATCATTGGCTTCTCAGTCCGCCCTCATGGTCAGCCACATTCAGAGAGTCCGATTTGATCACATGATTGTTCAGTCCCAGTCCAGCTGGCCTTGGTGACCTCCCATTAGATCAGTCCCACCGTCTCACGGTCCTGACTTTGCATGCAAATGGATGGAAATAGAAAATACTTTACTGAGTGAGATAACCCAGACCCAAAAAGAGGAATATGGTATGTACTCACTCATAAGTAGATTCTAGCCATAAACAAAGGACATTGAGCCTATAGTTCGTGATTTAGAGAAGCTAAATAGGAAGGTGAACCCAAAGAAAAACATATTTATCTTCCTGGATATTGGAAGTCGACAAGATCGCCAGGCAAAAGTTGGGAGCTCGGAGATGGGGGTGAGCTGGGGGAAGGGGAGATGGGGAGAGAAAGAAGGGAGAAGGGGAGGACTGGGGAGAGCTTCGGGGAATGAGATGGTTGAAATGGAGGAAGGATGGATATGGGAGCAGGGAAGAAGATATCTTAATTAAGGGAGCCATTTTAGGGTTGGCAAGAGACTTGGCTCTAGAGGGGTTCCCAGGTGTCTAAGGGGATTTCCTCAGCTAGGTCCTTGGGCAGCAGAGGAGAGGGTGCCTGAACTGGCCTTCTCCCATAGCCACACTGATTTTGCATATCACCATAAAACCTTCATCTGGCGATGGATGGAGATAGAGACAGAGACCCACAATGAAGCACTAGACTGAGCTCCCAAGGCCCAGATGAAGAGCAGAAGGAGGGAGAACATGAGCAAAGAACTCCCTCTGCTTCTTTACACAGAAGTCCTCATGCTTATTTTGCATGAGGAAGACATGAATTCATGAAACATGAACTCAGAAATCAATTCTGAGTTAGAGGCACTTTGCCCTTAGAAAAAGAAATATCTATGAGACATTTCTCATTGAGAGCATTATGGAAGATAATACTAGGCCGGCCTACTTTACAATGCATTTCATATCAGATATCAGAGTTCATAAATATATGATTCAGGAGTTAAATACAAGAACATGGGTTTTTGGTTTGGCTAACAATATTGTTGAAAATTATTTCTAACAGGCTCAAAATTATTTTTAATTAGGTACTGGCAAAAGATACCAGGACATTTCACGTAAAATCCCAATCTGTAGCTTCTCTTAGAAGTCAGACTATGTGGAGAACTGGGTTTGGATGAGAACAGCTGACAGGGGCAACCACAGCTCATTTGTGGGCTCCAGTTAACCACAGCACACTGAGCTCATTGGTCAGGGGCAATGGTGTTTTCACATCTGTTTACCCTGAATGAACACTGAAGGCTCTCGAGCCCACCCCTGTGTTGTGCCCAGCACTGCACTACATGCAAAAGAAGCTAGCAAATTTTTTCAACAGTGATTCCTTGAAAACAAACTGTCAGGTGTTGGTGGCATTTGAAACTCACGCTCTTGGTCAAAGTCAAAGGTGCTTACTTAGTCCTGTCACTGTTCTCAGACAAAATCACAAGGTGTTTCTTCTGCTGCTGGTGGGGGTGTGGCTGCTGGTGGGACTGTGACTGCAGCATCGGAGAAGGCAGATGACAAGGTGAGTACACATTCAGATGTAACATGATCTTTTATGTCAGACTTCTGTTCTAAGAAGCACACAAAAGACAGAAATAATAGGCACTCTATGAATTTTTGTGAGGAAGAACATATGTTTTCAGAATCTGTAGTACTAAAGACTAAAATAGTAAGTAGTTTTGAAAACTAAAATAGTTTTGAAATGTGTGCATCCATTATTGGGCACCTGGCATATAATGGTATCAATGCCAAAAAATTAAAATGTAAGTTGGTTAATGCCCTGCCTTCCAGACTCACAGGCATGAAGTCAAGATCATAAAACATTAATGCTTAAGTACTCATTATACTCAGCTTAGAATGTTTCCATTAGCAGTATTACCACTAAGTCAGTTACAGCAAAGGTGTGAGTGGATAGCATGGCAAGCCCTCACATCACGAGGGTAGATGTACTGGCCAGTCCAGGAAGCCTGCCGTGGCACCTTGGAGAAGCTCCAGTTGCAGTCCTAAAGTCTCAGACAAGGGTAAAAAGTATGACACATGCCCTGAACATCTTGCTTTATGGTATCTTGGGATATCATGCACATTACTTTAACCAAACTCACAGAAACTTTTAAGTAGAAATACTCACATATGAGGGCTTTTGCAATAAATTGCTTATATATTATCACCGTGGTTGTAATGAACTAATATGAAAATGGGTAGATGTCAGGTCAAGTTTGGATGTGTTACAACTCCTCCGTATGAGTGCTGCCCCTAAGCTTCTGGTTTCCTTTGAAAGGTTGAAAAGCCTGTAGAATTCATGTGAGATAAGGACGCCTAGTTTAGGCTAGACTGAATGAATGCATTCAAAATTTGAGGTTTGATTCTGCATATAAACCAGCCCAAGTCATCAGTAAAAGCTAAGTGATCCCACTAAGAAAGTTTGCATAGAATTCTGTTATACATTGGCTTGATTCTGGAACTTTCCATATGTTATTTTATTTGATTTACTCCTGATTCTTTCCCAACTATGTAGGATTAATCAGATCTGTCTTAATTTAGTATATGGCATTATAATTGACTGAGAATGTGCTAGCTGCTGGGCGGTGGTGGCGCACGCCTTTAATCCCAGCACTCGGGAGGCAGAGGCAGGCAGATCTTTGGGAGTTCGAGATCAGCCTGGTCTACAAGAGCTAGTTCCAGGACAGGCTCCAAAGCTACAGAGAAACCCTGTTCTCAAACAAACAAACAAACAAACAAAAAGAATGTCCTAGCTACAAGTTAGCCCATCTAGTGTTGAAGTAGAGGAACTTTAACTCAAGGCAGAATAAGAAAGGCTCCTAAAGAGAGATATTTTATGAGGAAAGGGTAGGTTTCATCTGACATGGGGAATCCACCGCACTTTGAGAGAGCAGAGACCTTTGAGGTAGGCATGGAAGGACAGCCGGGATTCCAGGTTCACAAAGGCTTCAGGTTATTGGCAATTGTCAGATGAGTTCTGGGCACAAGCACATTCCAGTGTCAGAAGGCAGAGTCCAGAGGCGGCAGTAAGACCAGAAAGACAGGTTAAGGCTGCTCAAGAGAATGCTGTGGAGCATGTTGGTAGTGACAGGGGGGTAAAGGTTGCTTGGGGGCTGTTTCAAAGGTGCTGTGAGTCATTATGTAGTGCGGCTTAGAGCTAGAATAGAAGAAAAAACTGGGAGCTAATCAAAGTTATTGCAGAGGCGGTCTTCAGGTTTTAGAGGGAGTTAGCCGACAAGGGCAGAGGTAAAGTAAAATACAGTGTTCTGGGACTTCAGAATCTGGCCTGAGTACACTGATTACACCGAAGTAAGGCAAGACAGAAGCCACAACACAAAGCTTTTGGAAGTTCTCACTGTGTGGTCCACACCCAGGGTCAACTGTGAGCACGTGCCTTCTTAGGAGTGTAGTGGAGGCCTTGCAGTGCTGTCCCAGATCCTCTGGTTACCCCTGAAAGGCCCACAAGCTCGTAGACTTCATGTGGAGGAAAGAGTGCCTAGTTTGGGCTACACTGGACTGAAGTATATGACAGGCCTAAGGGAGGATTGTAGCAAACTATTGTTTGGTGCACAGAAGAAGGGAGGACAGAGAGAGAGGAGGGAAGGGAGAGAATGAAGAGAGAAAAAGGAAGAGATTGAGCTGACGGAAGGAAAAGGAAGGTGTATGAATGTCTCTACACAAAGTGGTAAGTGACTCCCCAAAGTTGGCTCAGATCCCAGATCACGGCTTGTACATAACATGGTTTTCACCACCAAAGTCATAGCAGTTGCTTGTTTAGTCTTTAGTTGTTTGCAAGTATTTACATTGTGCTTGTCAAGTACTGTCCACACAATCCTCACACTTCCTAGTTAAGTAACATCACTGTCCTCACATCATCACTGTGAAACAAAGGGACAGTGCAAGTGACTGCAAAGTTTCAAGCAGCCATGCATGTCACTGCTGGTGTACAAATGCAGGCAGTCTGGGATCTGCTTCGCAAATTTGATGCTTTCAAATGATACATGACCCTGTGTGGTCCTAAATGAATGAAGCCTCATCAATATAAATCCTGCCAAAAGTTTAGTCCCTGGCCCTAGAAGATTTGAGATAGATCATCATCACAAATCAGGAACATACAGAGTGTGTGCCATTGGAAACAAGCAAAAAACCCAAGGTGACAAGACAAGGGCACAAACCCAGCAGCAGAATCAGAATGTTGCTTTGCTATGGTAGGTTGAGGGATGTGAGCTGACATCTTCAGAAATCATGTCTGAATAGAGGCAGGAAGCTACAGGTAGGAAAGTTACTAGCTGTCTTTGAGAGGAACTATGGTAATTAATGATGAGGGAAATCAAGGAAAGAACAAGGATATACCAAGGCAAGCAACACAGTGGTCTTGATGTGTGGATGTGAAGACCCAGGGAACAGTGGCTACAAGGAGCAATTTCAGAAAGAACTTGGAGGGTTGAAAGTCCCAGGACAAGTATGGTGAATAAAGGCCAGGCAGTCCTGATGCAGATCATGGCTTTGTTCCTTGCTCTGCAACCCAGGGAAAGTTGCCTCATCTCCTTTATCTTCCTTCTTTTTCCTCTCTCAGTCTTTTCCTTCCTATACCCCTCTGCTTCCTTTCCCTCCCTTTCTTCCTTCTCTTCCATCTCTATCTCTTTCATGTACCAGACAATATTTTAATTGCCTTTCTATAAGGAAAGCCTTTTATCACAAATCAGATACATAATGCTCTCTTTAACATCACTAAATAGGCTTCACATTTATAGTTAGTTCTGAAACATGCAAATTGCTCTCCAGAGCAGATCAGGGGAATAGTACATGATCTAAGCTATTACATTTGAATAATTCATCTCAAATGTGTCATAAAGTTGTTTCATAAAGGTATATGAAAGTTTTTAAAGTCCTTCTAAATTCCCACTAGAAGAAAGAAAAGAAATCATTGACGCCAGCTTCACCAGTGGAGTCCAAAGTAAACAAGCCCTCTGACAAGGTATGGACATCACAGTTCATCATCCGACGTCTGTCCTCTGCTGCTTGTCTCAGTCTGATGGCTTGTGATTTTAAAGCAAAAATTTAATGACTTTGAGTTTAAAGAAATTATGACCAATTTGAAAGTGAGGCCTTCACACTGTTTATACCGTTTCATGATAAAAGCCTGTTTGAAACTCTAGTTCCAATACACTGAGCTTATTAATAGTTTCTATTTTTTTTTTTTTTTGATTTTTCGAGACAGGGTTTCTCCATAGCTTTTGGTTCCTGTCCTGGAACTAGCTCTTGTAGACCAGGCTGGCCTTGATGCCAGTCTCTGCCTCGAGTGCTGGGATTAAAGGCATGCGCCACCACTGCCCGGCTAGTTTCTATTTTTAAAATGTGTTCTTTAGCAACATCATAACTGATTAAAACTTTTCTTTGCCCGTCACTTGGTTATAGAGTAGGGACATCTTGAGAGTTAAGTATTACCTCTCTAAGTATTCCGTATTGGTAAAGAATATAAGGTACTTCTTTGAAGTCTATCCCCTCTCCAAGAAATACCAACAGTAACTTAAAAAGGAAAAATAGTCCAAAGTTAGTAGACCCTAATTTCTATTACTTATATCAATAATGATGAGTTCTAAAACCATCGTGGGGATGTGGTCATCTTCAGTGACAATTTTAGTCTGTAGTGAGGGTTTTTCCATTTAAGGTGCCTGTCCATACTGAGTTATTCATAACTACAAAGCAAGGTGGTAGATTCCTCTCATTAATATGCTGAGTTCCTGTTTCTAACTAAACTGACAGTTCATATATATTTTACCATTGATCTCAAATGATTTCTCTTCAGAGCTATCTTTGGGCAAGCAAGTGAGCAACAACAACGCTCATAAAGAAATGGAAAAACACCGGAGAATTCATTTTTAAAAATAGCTTCTATTTGGAAGACATGCTGTCTACGGATTATGTACTATGAAACGTGGGAGTGGGGGAATGAAAAGCAACAAGTACCAAGTGGCTAATTCTTGCATTTGTTTTTCTTTTTCGATTTTAACTGTCAGTATCTTGACTTGATAGCCATTGTGAACTAATAAATTTGTTGCTGTAATTAATGACTTGGTACATTTTGAAATGGTGATTCTTACCTCAATGTAGCCTTTTATCTTTCCAACTCAGAATCTGGACTCTGTATCTACATAATAAAAATGGGCTGAATTTTAACTAATTTTGGAAAAGTTACAGTACTTGATAAATTTTTGTAGTTAAAAATCAAGGGCAATATATCTACCAAATAACATTTACATTCTTTATATTTCATTTCCAGTCAGACATGGATGCTTTAGATGACCTGATAGACACTTTAGGGGAACCTGAAGAAACTAGCAAAGATGATTCATGGTACACTGGACCAGAAGTTTTGGTATGTAATTGGAAGCCAGTAAGAATTCATCTTCAATGAATAGGCAAGCACATGAAGCTGTGACTGTTAAGCATAGGAGGACATATCATATTCTGTTGAATATGTAGAAGCAGGATGGTATCAACATTGATAATAGAAACCAAAAGTTAGTGGTCAGCGTGGAAACAGTCTGCCTTGTGACAGCTACACAATTTCATTGGTTCAGAAAATATCTGATGGTGCTAGAACTCTCACTGACTAGGTCAGAAAGTCTTCTTTTCTGTCCTTTAGATTTGATGTAGTGGACTTGAATTTATTTTGAGTTTTATATCCTTATAATCTGAGTTAATCTATTCTTACTTTTCAAAAAGTAATATAATTTTATTTCCTGATATTAAAAATGTTGTTAATTAGATGAAAACATTTTCAATAGATACCATTAAATATTTGTTTCTACAATTTATAATAAATAGAAAACCAGAGGAAAAGACAACTCAGTAGAAAATTAAGAAATTGTTTGGACAATGAGCAAATAACATTCACCAGGGAATTAGGAAAATGACTTAAAGCATGGTGTGGTGCCATTTGTATGACCAGACTTCCAAAAGTTTGAAAGTCAGACAACTCAATTAAGGCACTAGATACTAAAAATAAGTGTCCCTTTCAGTCATAGGTCCCTTCCAGGGAGAGCCTAGGAGCTTTGCCAGTGTGTTCTGCAAGAAGCTTATCTGGCAGAACATTTGGAAACAATATAGTTAACAGAATATAGGAAGCTACTCAGTGCTTCCTAAAGGGAAAATGGCATCCTTATGCATCAACATGGATATAATACAAAGCCATAATTTTGAATAAACCAGACCAACAAAATTATATTATTTATATAGCATTAGAAAACATTCAAAGTTATGGTGTATAATATTTATGAATAATCCCACATGCAGAACAATATTTTAAAATATGATCCACTTAAATGTCTAAAAATTGATAAAATTACATTTATCATGGTATAAGAAATAAACCATAGATGAGATGAAAATATTTTAAAAAGTCACAAAGTTTTACTTCTAGAGTTTATGTAGGATAAAAAAACACAGAGAAAATGGTGGAAATGATGGACTTAAAGTGCAAGGTGCTGTCTCTAAGACTAATTAAATAATTGTTAGCAAACCGTGAGAACTTTTGGGGCAAGTTCAGTTTTAGCTCTTAATGATTTATTTTCATCTCAATAGTTACAAAAACATTAGTACTGGCGTATCCTTCCATTTTATATGTCACTGTCAGCATACTAATGGCATAGTAAATCTTAATGTGTGACTTAATTCTAGGATCCAATGGATTCTACCTACCTGGAGCCACTGGGTATAAGAGAAGGAACTATTCCTCCAGAGTACAGGGAACTTCTGGCTGTAAGTTTTCTTCTTTTATTTCTTTCTTGGAAGATAATTTTCTATTAATATCAAAGTTTAGAAAGTTGAATGGGGCATATACAGTGGTTAATAAAAAGTGTGCTAACCTTTTAGAACATTCCTGACGATGTATTACAAACTGGATAGCTTAAGCAAGAAAAATGTGTCATCTGCTGTTTCCAGAGTCTGGAAGTCACAGTTAGGATCTGGGATAGCTGGCTTCTTCCAAGGACTCTTGAAAGGCAGCTTCTTCCAGGCCTGTTTGCTAGGCTTGTTGATGGCTATCTTCTCCCTGAGTCCTTTCACATTGCCTTCCCTCTGGTTGCTCTGGGCCTCAGTTTGCTCTTTTCATAAGGACATTAGTTTCACTTGATAAGGATCCCCACTAATGACCTAGCTTTACCGAATTTCTTATTTAGAGATCCTATGTCCCATAAGATACCATTCTGAGGTTCTTTGGAACTTCAGCGTATCTGTGGGAAATTACACAGTTAAGTTCATAATAGACTGAGAATACATTTTGTCAATCAGAAGAATTAATTTTGACTTCTCACTTTCTTTCATTTTTGTTTCAGAAAAAAGAAGGCATCACAGGACCTCCTTCAGACTCCCCTGTGAGTTTGTGTTCATGTATTCTCAGATCTGTATCAATGCGGTGTATCTTCCTTTGAGGGTATAGAACTACCAGTCCCAAACTGGGTTTGGTGATGCCGTTCTGTAATCCCAGTTATTCAGGAGGCTGAGTTCATGGACAGCCTGGGTAAATTATATTCTGTCACAAAATCAAAAGTAAAATGTTATCTGGGGATATAGCTCAGTGGCAGAGTACTTGTTTAGTGTGCCCAAAACTCTGGGTTCAATCTCCAGGATCAGACAAACACAATGAAAAAGCCGGAACAATTCTGTATCTGAAGATGATTACCACACCCATCTCTTAATCAGATAATGTTTCTTTTCTATTTCTAGAAAAAAAGGTGGGCATGGGGCTGTTTCCCTGTTCCTTGGCCATGTATATGTATGGAGGTCGAGTGATGGGGTCAAGAAGATAAAAGGATATAGTAAATACTGATAATTATTAGTATGACGAGCACATATAACCACATGTAACTCGGTTAGAAGGAGGGAAAAGGAGAAGCCACCCACTCCCTTCCAAACATGGCTTCCTACTGAGTAATTTTGTTAATGTTTCTCACTTGGTATCTAGGGAATGCAAAAAAAAATGTTTCTTTGCAAGAGTCCTAATCTCTAGTTTGGCAATTAGGAGTTATTCTGTGCTCTTTTCTCTAGAAACCCATGGGACCTGATGATGCTATAGACGCCTTGTCTGCTGACTTCACCTGTAGTTCTCCGACTGAAAAGCAAGCTAAGGAAGAGGTATTGTTTTTAGCTCTGTTAAGGAAGCCTCTGCTAGAAAGTGTCTTGGGTGTAAAAATAGTATTTTAGTTCTGTTTATAACAATTGAACTTCCATCACCTATAAATATCTGTTGTATTTTCTTTTTCAGAAATCTACAGGTGAGGTTTCTAAAGCTCAGTCGGCTGGAGTGACCAGAAGTGCTGTGCCTCCCCAGGAGAAGAAAAGGAAGGTGGAAGAGGTACGCTCTTCCTTAAATAGCCAGAGCCCAGATGACAACAGTTATTTGCTTGATTTTGCTTAATTATGAATAATTTTAGAGCATAACCTTTACTATTGTCATACAAGACCATCTCATGTTGTAACACAAAGACAGACACAACTCTTGAAACATGGAATCTTAGACTTGAGTTCCTCAAGGGAGCTTTGTGGGTCATTTTAGGGATGTCAGCAAAGCTGTTTCTGCTGCCTCAGCAACAAGCTGAAACCTAACTCTGTCTTCAGGGTTGATCCTTCAACTCCAGGCTGGATGTGGGCATGTGTGCCCTGTGTGAGGGGTGCTGATAATGCTAAGGGCCATTTCTATCAGGGCTGCCTCTGCTTTGGCCCTGCTGGAGGGAATAGTTTATTTTTATCTCAATGCCTGGGAGAGCTGTGGGGAGCACCACGCCCTGGTCGTGGGAGTTCTCAGAACCCTGACATTGTCTTCAGAGGCCACTTCAGCTTTCTCAGTTACTTGAACTCAGCTGTTTTGCTGAAGGGCTGAGCTTTCAGAAGACATTTCAAACACATTTTTTAAAAAAAAAAAGAAAGAAAAACAGGATTGTGCAAGTCTACTTGCTTGCAGCTTTTATTTTGATAAGGGTCTTTTGTAATATCATTTTTATTATAATCATATATCTTACTTGCAAAATAAGTCTTGAGTGTACCCTCTAGCTGTGCTATAGAAACAGGTCTGGTGTCTTAGGCCAAGCTTTCATTCATCGGTAAGTCCTTTTTCTTCCTCTTGTAATTTTCAAATAATGCTTCCTATCTAGTAATTTTCCAATTCACCTTCTGTATTTAAAATGTATATTTAACAAGTAAATGATTATATGGATTCTCTAAACTCTAAAACTGAAGAATTTTCTGCTTTGTTTTTATGCACTGACCTTTTTCCCTTTTAACAGGGTGTCATGAGTGATGAAGCCCTGCAGGCCCTGTCAGAGTCACTGGGCACCCGGCAGCCAGACCCTGAGTGCCACATTAGCCAAGACGACCAAGTCAAAGAGGTACTGACCTGTAATTCATATATGAAGCTGAACACTGGCACAGGACGAGAATTCTTTTACATTGTTAGAATTGAAAATGAGCAACTCTTCATTATCTCACTTTTAGAATCTGGTAAATGTAGGTATTTATTTCCAGACAGTGAGAAACCACGGCAGATGTTTAAGTGTTTATGTAAAACACTAATGCTTGAAAAGTGAGCGTGTGGCTCAGTGGTCAGGTACTGACTTGGCCTGTGCAAGGACCTGGGTTGGAATCCAGCACTTCAAGAATGCAAAACCTTTTTGTTCAGTATGTTGGCATACATCTGTGATCCCAGAACTTAGGAGGCCGAGGCAGGAGGATTATGAACATGTGAGATCCTGTCAGGAAAGAAGGAGGAATGGGGTGCAGGGAGAAGAAGAAAGAAACACTAATCTGCTTTCTCAAAACTAAGGAAGCAACAAGATAACAGTAGTGCTGAGGTGAGAATCTGTGAAATTTGTTTTTGCTTGGTATTGTGAGTTTGTGTTTTCAGAAGAGTGCTTATGGAAGGAGGTTATCATGGAAGAGTGTGATGAACCTTCTCCTGTGTAGCTATGGGGAAGAAGGTTGACAAATCGTCTCAGGTTAAAACAAACTGAGCAGCAATCACAACTGCTTGTTTACTGGAGCTCACAAACACTTGCAGCACATTTGTCTCATAGCCTACCAGCCCTTAGCAATCCCATCCAAGCCTATAGCAGGTAGAAGTAATGATTAAGTTGTGATTTCAGGAAAAGGACAGAAGTAAACCTCCTGTGTCTCACAAAGCAGGAATCCTGGAGCGAGACATCCAAAGGCTTTAGGAGCACTACCCTGTCAGTTCAGGGAAAGGAAGCTGGCAAGTAGCAGTGTCACAATGCCCCTGACTCTGCTGTCACTTCCTGTTCTGAGTTGTCAGGGAAAGACAGTCTCCCTGACTCCCGGGAACTCTGCCTTAGTCTGAATTGGCCCAGGTCTATTATGGGCCAGATTCTGTCTTCTACTTTTTGGGAGGGCTCCCCTGCTGCAGTGTGGCATGAGAAGCTTCATGATGCTGAACACAAGGGAGACGGAGAAACAATCCCTGCCCTTCAGGACCATGTGATTTGCTCAGAAGAAAGGGAACATGGGTCCAGATACCGTGAGGTGCACATTACTCAGAGCCTGCTGTCTCTAAGGATGGTGGTCTTGGTGGAGCCTGGGTGTGACCAGGAGGTTCTATGCCATGAATCTATCACCTGGGGGCTATGGATTTCACTTTTGTCAAGGCTTTATATAAATAATTAGAATAATTTAATAAGACTACAGACACACACACACACACACACACACACACACAGTTTCCTCCATATATATGGGGAGCGAAAATGTGTAAACCTAATAGGAGAACCAGGATAGTCCAACTAACCCAGATGAATAATTGGAAAACAGTGATATAAAAGGAACTCATGCAGCACCATGGGTAATGTCGTTGCTCTCCAGATTATGTATAGGAGTGTGTTCACTGTCCTAAAAGCTAGTGAGTACCAAAACACTAATAAAATAACTTTCCATTTATGTCAGGTGAGCTTTCTCCTAGTCCTCAACGACAACTATTTCATAAGAAGCTCTTCCAATCCTCTAAATTCTTGAGCTAATTAGTGGAGTCTGGGGGTGATCATTCATAATGAATAGCCTTGTGTTTTGATAAGCCTCACAACAGTCCTTGCTGCTTCTTATCGGAGTCCAAGGGACCCCAGCACCTTCCACATTAGGCAGCACCTGTACAAACAATGGAAGTCTTCAGAGAACAGACCCAATCCCACTTATAACACATAAACTTTGTTTTGCCTACAGTGATAACTTTTAAGCCACCTGATTTTTAGGTATGTGTACCTGGTCCAGCATGTTTGCAGTATGGTAGACTTCCTTTTGTTCTAATTTCTGTTCCTTTGGTGTCTTGTATGGTGTAGCTATTTTAAAAACATAAGGAGCAAAAAAGAGGTGAAAAAAGAGATCCATCTGTGTGTATATCTGCTCATAGCCTGGAAGTATAGAGACAATCTTCCTGTTTAGATGACCCTTGATATTCATGGAGTCTCCTTAGGGACTAGACACGCACACCTCCCTGAGTTGGGCAGTATTTTTGCATATCAGAACTCCCACTGACAATAACAGAGTAAAATCTGAAGTTCGAAAATAAGCAAAAAACTTTCCATTCTAAACAACATACTATTATAATCCCAGAACAAAAAGTGCCTGGCTGATTAAAATTGCTTGAAAATTTTTAAGACTTAATCAAAAAATTAGCCAGTCCAGTCTGAGGTTGAGGTGAAGATGGGAGCAGTGGGTTGGCTCAGAATTTGCTGAAGTTATTGTGCTGGCTACCTTAGGTTCTGAGTTATAAACCCTTGCCTTGAAATAGACACAAATCCTTATACATGGGATGTTACAGGACTCACCTGAAGATTCCATTACAGATGCTATAGAGGAGAAATAGTAGTTATTTCTGATGTCTGTTTGCTCCTGGTTCACTGATCTTGTGGAGTAAGTCCTTTATAAATCAGTAAAGCCAGTTCTCCACGAAGAAGCCACATTTATGACTGTCTGCTTCCCTCAGTGCTGAACTGGATGAGAGAACTGGATATGTACTTTTCTCTCTCCTTAGCTAACTGCCCTGTTGGGCATATATGGAGCTATTAAAATAATTGTAGCTAACTTCTGCCCTGTGCTTACTGTCCTCCAAGGAACGTTTATTTACTTTGGTGACCCTTCAAAGTTAATGAGCTAAGGAAGGATTATTAGCCAGAGAGGCAACACTCTCAAGGGTGCCATGACTTCCTAAATCTTGAACCAAGCAGGGAGTCTATCTTAATACCTTCTCTCTCTACAGACTTGCACTTTGTGGTTTAGGGAGCATTCCAAATACTTCAGCCCAATTCTGAGTTATTCTGTAGCACACGAAGTAGGTGACATCAGTTTCTATTAATTATATCAACTAATTGCTGCTTTTCTCCTCTTCATTTTCATCAGGCAAAAACAAAAGAAGAAAGGAAGGAGAAATGCGGTGAGGATGAGGACACAGTCCCCTCTGAGTACCGGTTAAAGCCAGCTGTGGTAAGCTTTCCACAGAACAGGACTTCTAAAGCAGTCATTAAAGGTCTAACCTATTTCACTGTTTGGAAGGAGGAGAAAACATTTTCTAAATTGTGAAATTTCGTGTTCAAGACCTAAACAGTGTTTAAAATACAAAAATGATTTTTATTCCCATCCTGGTTTGGAGAATTGAGGCAGGCTTTCGAAGGAGCCTTGACTAGCCCCGAACTCCCTCGGTAAGTAGTGGAGACTGTCCTTGAGCTCCTGATCCCCCCCCTCAACTCACTGAACTCACTGGTAGGTAGTGGAGACTGTCCTTGAGCTCCTGACCCCCCCCCCTCAACTCACTGAACTCACTCAGTAGGTAGTGGAGGCTGTCCTTGAGCTCCTGATACCTCCCCCCTCCATATTCACTGAACTCACTGGGTAGGTAGTTGAGACTGTCCTTGAGCTCCTGGTCCCCTCTAGCTTCCAACTGCTGGAATCACAATCTTGATCCTACATACCCAGCTCCTTAAAAGTAAGGTTTTTCTTTAATCTATTAAGGAAGGGGTAGCCATATGACTTAGTGGGTAGACATGCTTGTCACAAAGATTGACTACTTAAGTTTGAGCCCTGGGACCTGTGGGATATGAAACAAACTAACCCTGCTCTCCCATACACACAGTAAATACTCAAAACCAACCCATTGACACAATTGTACTATTTTTGTAAAAGTCTTTTTTGTTTCTTTGTTTTTAATTTTGTTTTTTTTTTATCTTTTTGCCTTAGCAAACAATAAATCTTTCATAACTTGTAATGAAAAACAAATGATAGCATCCTTAGAAGTGTTTGGGCTTTTGAACCTGTGTTGGTACTTACAGAAATTAAATCTAAAACTAATTCACTCAAGTATAATAATAAAAAAAATAAGCTTACATCTTACATCCTGGGTTTGCCTCAAACTAACATAATAGGGGACATGAAAGCAAATTTTCCATTTTATCTCCAATAAATTTCTCATTTTATTTTCAGGATAAAGATGGAAAACCACTATTGCCAGAGCCTGAAGAAAAGTCTAAGGTTGGAAAATAAGATTTCTCTAACACTTACAGATAACAGAAATCTATAGAGTTAATTAGGACCTTTTTAAAAGATCACATATCACACACAACCTAATACTGAGGCAAATTCTGGTGGTAACTCAAGGCTGAGGCCTCTGCTCTTTTACATATATTTTAATGATGGTTTCTCATTAAGCAGCATTACCAATCATTAAGAGTTAATATACTATTTTAGCATTTAATTTAGAATTGTATTTAGTAACTGTGTGAAATACTCTAACAGTTTTATACTGCCTTAAATATACATAGTTTCCAGTCATGATGACACCAATCAGCATTTTTAATCACCTGCTATATGCTTAACACTGCTCCAAGTGCTTTTCTTTTTTCTCCATTTTCTTTTCTTCTCCGTTTCATTTTTAATGAGCCATAGGGTAGAGTTAACATTGCTTGCATGAGCCCAAGTGTGGGATTATTCATTAGAGCATGGATAGTCTCTCAGTAGATATGCCACTAGAGAAAAATAGCCTCCTGTGTTCTGATGCCTGGTAGACCAGGTGTTAACTACCAGTAGCTCCTTAAAGAGTTCAGTGGCTTCCTGACCTGCTCTTTCATCTGGGATGGAATGCTGGTGAGCTCAGTTTTATACAGGTAACTGAACTTCAGCCGCTGTGAGCTCATGAGTTTTTTGTAGAAAAGCACACTCCTCCACTTCCTCTCTTTCTACTCTGTCTTCCTTTTCTCTCTAGAGTATTTTCATAGAATCCCTGCATTGACTGGCTTTGCTCTTAAGCTTTCCTGACAGAAGCTGTTTTCAATCCTCTCCAACTACTCCTCCCTTCCCTTTCCTAGGTTATAGGAAATGAGTACATGAATGGTGTTTACTCTGCTTTATTTCTAAAGGAAGTCGTTAAGGACTAAAAAATTATGAATAGTCACTTTTAAAACTGCAATTCTTATTTAAAACAGGATATCTTATTTGAATAAGGTTTACAGCAATTCCTTTTGTTACTTTGAAAAGTCACTTACTCTACCTTTTTAATAATTAAAACTTTATTGAAAAGTATTTGTAAATATAAAATCATCCCAAAGTGATTACCTAGATTGAAAGTCTGCCCCTCTCCATGAACTTCTGTGTGGTTCCTAGAGCCGACCTGTCAGATAGGTAGGAAAACCTTTGTGCTTTCACAGTGGCGAGTATTCTATTCTTGTGTACCTTGCTTTTCTTACATCTATAAATGAAGAATACCCTTTATCAAGCTAACTTTTGTTTTTAGATAATGCAGTGCAGCTAAACTATATCAACCAAGGGAGGGGGGGAATACTGTGCTATGCTTTTACAGAGCACAGCGTCTTCCTGACACAGCCTTTCTTGTTATAGCAGCTGAGTGAAGCAGAGCTGATAGGGCAGCTTTCAGAAGATTTCGGCCGATCCACATATCAGGACAAACCATCTGTACCAGCCGAGAAAACAGAAGTATGCTTCTTGTAATGTCTTAAGGGGTTTTAATGTCCATTCTTACTCTGAAAATATGTGAAGCCAAAGTTCTTATTATATAGAGGAGCTGATCTTAAAAGCCCATGGGCCACGTTTTGTACATGATGCTTACATTTTGTTTTTGTCTTGATGTATTTTCTGTTGCCCTCCTCACCCTAGTATTCCTAAAGTTTAAACCCTGCAATCATTCCTTCAGGGAAATGCTTCTATTTGAGCTCTCCTTTTGATTGTTTCTAGTGAGCTGGTTTAAATAAAATTGCCACACCTCTCAGTTCTTCCCATCTTTATATCCACCAAAGTCACCCTTCCTGAAGGATGTTTCTAGTTACATCATTCCTCTGCTCCAAACCTGAACCTCGCACTCCCTATGAACTGATTCTGTTCATACCCCTAGTATATGTTTGCCACCATGTCTTCCCTTCCACCGGGCATACTGGATCACTGTTTTACTCAATGGGAAGACTCTGCAAAAATGACCTTTTGTTATTGGTGCTTTCCTTCCCTTGATCACTACACCCCTTACTAAAACGAATTCTCACGGCAGGAGTTCTTAGTTGGTTTTTTGTTTGTGTGTGTGTGTGTGTGTGTGTGTGTGTGTGTGTGTGTGTGCGCGCGCGCGCGCACGCGCTTCCCCTGTTAAAGCAATTGTTTAAGTAGGATGTGAGCTGTACTGGTGCTTCTCCACCCTAACATCTATCAATGTACAGTCTTAAGGATGATGAGAGTATACTTTGGCATGGCTCTTTCTCCAGGGTGCTTTGCTAAAATGTCTGAATTAAAAGCATTTGAAAATTACTGGGACCTTGCCTCTAGAATTCCTCACTGCATTGTGGTGAGAGTCTAAGAATATATATTCCTCAAAAGATCTCCAGTACCGCTGAAGCTACAGGTCCAGGGACCACTCTGAAACTCCTATTCAGTATCATTCCTTACATTCATGCACAGATTTGTAAGGGCTGTATGCTCTCAGATCAGTCCTTGAGATGTTGTGTGTATTTCAATGTTCTCCTTTCACACATGTGAAACTGAATCTGCCAGTTGCTATTACAGTAACTGAAGAGGTTTTTTTTTTAACATGTCTTGGCATGCATATTGCTAAATAAGCATTCAAAAGAATCATGTTTACAACTTACATCTTGTAGTATGTAATTGTGCCACCATTATTCGGTTTTATTAGTCAGGTAGTTCTAAAGTTATTCAGAGTGCTTGCTTCTTTTCCCAGAAATCAAAGGACACATCCCCTACTGTGTCTGAGACTGTGCCTCAGGCCTCCATGTGCAGTATTCTGGTGGCACCACCCAAAACAGCCTCAAAGGTGAGTGATGCCCTTAGCATTGAAAGGATCTTGAGCAAGCTTTGTTCTTTCTCTCCCCACTCTCTACTGTGTGTCGCCCTAATATTATGCCAAGAACATGAAGCGAGAGCTCATGCAGAGTTGTTATTTATTGTTCCTTGGGCTTCAGGGCTGTGCCAGAAACCTCATCTGTATTTAACTTTAATTCAGGTGCTGCCTGCGGCTTTGCTTTTCTCTTCTGAACCTCCAATAGTCTATAGTCCTCCAATAATCCGTGCATTCTGAAGTTTGTCAGAAAGGCTGGTGCCATATTTCTTTCTGGCTTTGCATTCAAATCATGACAAGGATCCTGCCCCCCCCCTTCCCCTTTGGAGGAAAGATCACAGCATCCCTCTGCCTGGCCTTTATTGTTTCTTGTCTTCTAATTTTTGAATGAAGTGTGATATTTGACTAAGTCCATGTTTAATTTTGATTACTAAGGGTTTCATTTATATTCTCTGATGACTCAGAGGTCACTGCTTCACTCTTACAAAATCTGAATCCTGAATGAGTAGCCTTCCTCTTACAGGACACATGTACTCCAGATCTTGCATAGTATCTTCTCGTTATTGTCTGTAGGAGTAAAGATTCGTGCTTCCCAGGGATTCCTTACCTGGTGTGCATTTCCTGCTAGTCTTCTCATTTGATGTTGATGAGGACACTGCAAAGTCTTTCCTGATCACTGTCACGTGTAGGTGAGGACTGCCAGGCTTTACCTGTTATCCTGGTCCTTAACTGGGATGAGAATGGGAAATACGGTCCTCCTGTTGGATATCCTCCAGGCTTGTATAGGTATGAGCCAGACCTCAAGCTATGACACAGTCTGGACTTTTCCGTATGGAGAACTTCAGATGGAGCATAGATAAAGGAATCTTCTTTTGTAGGAATTTACAAAGGCAGAGTCACACTGAGAATAAGAATAACATATCCCATGGAAACCAGTGAGGCAAAAATGCAAAGTTTTTGGTGTGCTTGGGATATGTTCATTTAGATGGTTTAGAGAACTGTACAATAATAATACTAAAAAAAACCGTTAATGAATGGTGCTTATTCAGGTTAAGTGTGGTGTATTGTTTTCTATTTATGAAAAGTGTTCTAACCAGGAGACATTCAAATAATTTTTAATAATCACTAAGTAGCATTTATGATGCATCGTTTGGAAAGCCAGAACCTGTTCTCTCACTTGGTCCATACCTGATTTCTTCATTTCCCTTTACATGCCTCATCTGTGCTTCCTGTTTATGTGTTGGAATGTTGGCATAGCCAAATCTGGCTGATAGCATCATGGAGTTAACACATTTCATTCTGAATATCAAGAATCAAGTAGGTCATTGCCATTCTGCACTGAGGACAGTCAGTCACAAACAGGAAGATCTTGAGTCAACTGTTAGTCATGTGATTAGTGAAAGTGCCAGGGAACAAACTTGTGCCTCCTCCCCAGGGCCTGGCCAAACTTGGTGAGAGATCCTGCCTTCTTTCCCTTCTGTCAGCTTTGGTTATCTTTATTTTCTTTTTTTCATGGATCAGAATTCCAGCTGGATCTTTTAAGGTTTTTAGTATTAGTATATAAATTGCATACACAGTTTTTAATATAAGAAACTTACTTTATTTTTTTTAACATTCTTAACGTTTCAAAACCTCCATTCTAATGATATTGATGGTTCACATTATTAAAGATTACGGAGACCTGAAATGAGCATGAGCCTACCTAAATTGGTAAGGATGAATAACAACTTAGGTTTACCCTCTGTGTCCATGCAGAAGGACATGGTGCCAGATGATGCTGTGGAAACCTTGGCTGGAAGCCTAGGGAAAAGGGAAACAAATCCAGAAGATGAAAAACCTGTGGTGGATAAAGTTAAGGTAATGGCAGCTCAAATGCTTCAACAAAATGACATATTAACCATGCCTCTCTGCTTTCTAATAAGTTAAAACTTTGCTTTTAAAAATATGTCTGTAAAGCATGGTCAGTCTTTCTTTGATACTGCACATATCCTCTTTAGTAAGCTAAACCTTAAGAAGTGCTAATGTTGATCCACTCTGGTGGCTAGGTAGCATACCTGTGTCCAAGTCTGTGAATCCCCATCTTTGTCTACCTGTATTCATTCTTTTTCCTAAGAAAAGTAGCATGTGCTTAGTACTCCTTCCTACCTTCCCTTAGCCCAGCAACCTGCTAACCTGAAAACAGTGTTTAAGTTTAAGCTGTTGAGGATATGTTAAACAATGGCCAAATGCATGTTTAAAGCTAACAACAGATTACCTCAAATTTAAGATCTGAGGAATGCGTTGTATAGGAGGAGATACTAATCCTAAAAATTACTTTTTGTTTATAGGAGAAAGCTAAAGAAGAAGACATTGAGAAACTTGGCGAAAAAGAAGAAACAATTCCTCCTGACTATAGACTAGAAGAGGTCAAGGTAAGCAGATGAATATTATCCCGTTTTGTTTCCTAACTGAATGTTATGTACATAAAAAGGGGGCTGAGAGCAGATCTGGAATATAAACTTCCCATTTCTTTATGTTCTGACCCTAAGTTGTATTATTGCTAATACTATGTTAGAATACCAGATAAGGAACTAAAACATATTCTTTTAAAATTTGTTCATATTTAACTTTGTATGTGTGTGTATCCTGAATTTATGCCTTTACCCATTCTTCTCTTTCCTCTTCTCCTTCAAATTCATAGCCTCTTTTGTTTTATTATTGTCACATATGCAAACATACACACACATACATATAAGTTAATATATAAATAAATCTAATGAGTCCATTTAGTGATGCTTGTCTATATGTTTGTTTTTAGGGCTTAGCACTTGGTTTGGATAAGCAATTGTTGAGCTCATCTCTGGAGAATATTCTTTCTACCTCTCAGCATTAATTAGCCCCTATAATTCTTCATCTAGAGATGAGACTCCTTGAAATTTCTCTCTTCCACATTAGGAAGTCAGCTGATATTGTCATTGTTCAAGTCTTGTTTAGGCAACCAAATTGTTGAGATTTCATGAGTGCAGCTTCCCTGTCATATACAGAAGATGCAGCTTTGCAGCAGAGATCCTGCATTTTGGTCGGTTGTAGCTTTTTATAACAGTCCCCATCCGCTGCAACAGAGATTCTTTGATGAGGGATGAGAGGTACACTTATCTGTGGAGATAAGGATTACTGTTCAGAGCTCAGTTAAGATCGATACAAGTAACATATGAACTTAACAGGTTATATTTTGGAATATATATACAAAAATAGATATGCACACAATAATAATTGATGAAAAAGGCTACAAATTTGAAGGAGAGTGAGGAGTGATTTATGGGAATGTTTGAAGGGAGAAAAGGAAAGGGAGACATGTTGTAATTAAAATAAAATATCAAAACCAATCAGAGAATGCATTTAAAGGAAATAATGGTTTGGGAGATTTGCAGTAATAGCCATGGATATCCATCAGCCATGGATACTCGGCTGTGTTTATGATACCAGTCAGAAATTCTTTCCTATGGGTCAAGACTTAAGTCCAACTAGAAAGCTGATATGAATCATCTAGATATGTGTCTCCACTTTACCTTTAGGAATATCTTGTCATACTAGTCCCTGTAGTTCACACCCTTCACATCTGGGTAGTGCACCTTCCAATACAGCAGAAGCTAGTTCCCAGGGAGGGGCTTCCGGGCCAATTCATCCAAGTCCTGTGTCCAAAGTTGTGGTGGTGTCAGCAACAGGGGCTTACCTTCAAATTCTGAGAGGCAACCAACAGTGACAGCAATAGAGAATAAAATATATTAAGTAGGCTTTTCTTCCTTTAATATGAAGGAAAACTAGCATCTAGGCTACCAAATATTTTCCCTTTAGACATGTGATTTCTTATAGTACCCCAAATATAGGGAAACCATTTGCAGAATAAACAGACAAACAAAAACCAACATGTACAATTACTTCCTTTGCAGAAAACGTTTTAATCCTTAAATATAAGTTGAAGACATGAGTAAAGTGATAAGTTGACCTTTCCTCTTCATACTGAAAAGACAGGATGTATAGAACAAGTAACCAACGGAGAGACCCCATTATGATCAGTTTCATTGTGCATTTTAAACAGAGAAGACACATAGGCAGTTGAATAAATAGTCATCTTCACGCCATGCCTCTAACAGGAAAGTTCAAGTGTACTTTTAATTGAAGTCATGAGAAGCTGAATTCATAGTTCTCAGCCATCTACATGCACTACTTTATTTTGCAGCTCAAGATCTTACACTGAATTCTCCTTAAAGTTTTTTATTCTGGACACTTCTGGATTTTATACTGCAACCAAAAGTGATAGAGTTTCTATTATTCGCAGCTTTTATGTACATTGTTTTAATTCTTCTGGATATTTTCAAGGACACAAATCTATCTGTCTCTGATCCTAGTTCCATAGAAGCAGGCCATGTGCAGTTAACTCTGTAGGAAGCTGCCTTCACTGAATCTTAGTAGTGCTACTTCAGGGCCCTTTATTTAGTGCTAGTTTTGCCCTCTGAACTTAGCTCACACATTGTTAGTTACGCATTGCTTTGTCACATTTCCAGGTTGCTGGCTTGACTTCTTGTTTAAATACTGTTGTCTTTCATTAGCTCGGCTCACATTAGAAAGGGTCTGCTTTCTGAGGTCAGACTCAAATTTCCCCTTCCTGCCACCAGATGATAAGGTAGTAGAAGGTGGATTTCAATTTTAATGCATAGCACAGGAGCTCCCAGGGTCCCTTGCCTCACTTGTGATCTTTACTGCCTTTTCAAGTGAGACATGGTCTGGAAATAGTAGACTCCTCCTTTAAAAAAGGGCCAAACTTAAAAGTGAATTCAGAGGGCGGGAAGAGGCTTGTGTTAACTATAAGAAAGCAGCAGATCAGATAAACAATTACACAACACATTTGTAATACAGAAAACAAAGCAAAACATTGTGATCACTTTTCTAGGAGAAATCTTTGTCCACACTCATTTATTTTTGTACATGTAAATAAAAGGAATTTATCATTTATTTATAGGTATTTTACTAAAGATTATTGTTATTATTTATTATTATTATGGTTTTGTTCTGTTATTCAAAAGTGCTACTTCAAACTACATATGAAGCTTAGCATATCTAAGTACTAAATTTGAGTGCTCCACCCAAACACAAGCTCTCCGAGGGTTGGAACTTCAGCTGACTTTGTATTATGGTCCCAGTGTTCCTTTATAAATAAGACGTTTGCTGACACACCTCTGAAACATAATGCCTTAGTAGTTCACGTGTGTGTGTATGTGTGTGTGTGTGTGTGTGTGTGTGTGTGTGTGTGTGTGAGTGTGTATGTGTAGTTCTGTTCTTCTGGGTCACAAGCCACATTGACTGTGCTGTTAGACTCCATGGCCAAGGAAGGTTTGATGCATATAAGTTGGCTGTGGATATGAACTGAATTACAGTGGATATATTCTCTGTTACAATAATGATTCTTTAATGAATGAGCTGTGTTAAAATATACAGTAGGTTTAGCCTGTTCATTCCTTGTCTAGTGTATAGGTTCCATGTTTGAGATAACATGTAAAATAATTAATGTTATGTTTTCACTATGAATAGGATAAGGATGGAAAACCACTCCGGTCAAAAGAGTCCACAGAACAACTTCCAGTAAGCAATGTGCTTCTCTGAGTTTGTCTTCTGTGGCCTGCAATTGCTAATCTGGGAAAGGCATAGCTTTCCCATTTAGTGAGCTTATCAGATGTGATAATGGTGAATACCAAAGAGGAAGTATGCCAGCATTGATGTTGTTATGTTTTCTGTTTTTTGCAGCCCTTGAGTAATGAGCTCCTTCTTGATGCCTTGTCTCAGGACTTCTCCAGTCCGGCAAACATATCGTCTCTTGTAAGTATGAAGCGCCTGGTCGAGAAATTTCTCTTTTTGCCCTTTCTTTCTATCTTCCTTCCTTCCTTCCTTCCTTCCTTCCTTCCTTCCTTCCTTCCTTCCTCCCTCCCTCCCTCCCTCCCTCCCTCCCTCCCTCCCTTCCTTCCTTCCTTCCTTCCTTCCTTTCTCTCTTTCATTCTCTATTCCTTTCTTTCTCTCTCTAGTTTTTTTGAGCCAGGGTTTATGTGTAGACCTTGGAACTGTAATACTGAACTGTGTCACCCCCCTCTCTGAGACACGTCTAAGCAGATTTGAGATAAGGCAATTTATTTTTTAAAATGTTCTTTTAGAAAGTTAACATTGTAAGTATAAAAATTATAGTTAACGAAATAGAAATAACTAAGTTTGGTAAATATCAAATAACAGGTTAGGAAATCATTTGGTACACTGTTACAAGCTCTAGTAACAAAGTCTCATATATTGGCTTGTAAAATTCAAATAGAATGGAATAACTACTGTACATACCATCCTTGTTGGTCATCGTAAAATAGAACAGAAATTATAGGGAAAGTAGAATTTTTAAAATGTTCCCCAAATAATACTAAAATTAAGAAATAAATTCAGAATACACTACTGATAATAAAACAACATAAAATTAAATTAAAAAATAGCCAATGAAGTATTCATGTATTTCCCACCATTTGTCTTTAAAAATAAAACAAGGTAAATTTGATGAATCTGATATCTGTGGAATTTTAATTTCCCAAAGTAATAGTATGGACAGTAGGATGTTTGAGCACTGAACACATGGCACAGAACCACGGCCTCATTTCTAACTGACCAGAAGCTGTTCCTTTGGAAAGCACAGGTGGTTTGTAAAATGCTAACAAGTGTACATGCATGTCAGAGATAAATTCTGTTTTTATATTTCAAAGCCAATTATTAGTTGGTTCTTATAAATATCAAATCTTTAAAATGTACTCATGAGTATAATAGAGGAAAACAACACAGAAACCTCAAATTTAATGTAAAATTTAAATTTGATGTAACAGAAAGATGTAACAGGCAGTACAAGAGTTAAACTGATTTGGGGAAAAATTGCACATAAAAATTTAAAGAAATTCTAGACAAAAATACAATCAGTACAATTCATAACACTTTAAACAAAAGCAAAACTAAAGATAAAGGGAGAACTGCTCACAAATTCCTTCCACTAGACGTAAAGGGCTTGTTCTTCTAAACGTCACTGTCTAGGTGGTCCCTCTGTGACATTAGTATGTCCTGAGAAGGAGGACGTTCTGCAACGTTGCTTCTTACAAACAATCATTGTCACTTTAAAAATCTCATCAAGTATGACAGTGTCAGTCAGTAAAGGTCACTTTAGTTGACAGGTAAAAAAGTATTGGCATGCACTATAACAATTATTAAAGTCATTATTTGCAAAATCTTAGATATTCATTGGCAAGGAAATTGGCAATATAGCATAGTAATATAGCCACTATCAATAATAAAGTAGCTATGTTCGTATGAAAGATTTATTTATAGGCCAGGTTTGGTGGTGTATGTCTCTAATCCCAGCAAGAGGCAGGTGGATGTCTGTGAGTTCAAGGCTAGTCTGGTGGACATAGTAAGATCCTGTCTCAAAAACTGCCACAAGGCTGGAGAGTTTTCTCAGTGGTTAAGGTCTTTTAACCACTTGCTCTTGCAGAGGACCCAGGTTTAATTCTCAGCACCTACATGGTGGCTCACAACTGTCTGTAACTATAGGGAAGGTATATGATGCCCACTTCTTTGCTTCACAGGCACCAGGAATATATATGGTGTATATATCTACATGCAGATAAAACATTCATATACATGGAATAAATAAATTTTGAAAACAAAACTATATATTTGATATTTAACATATATTCATGCTTTAAATAAAAACCTTGAAAGAGAGGCAATCCCTTTTGTTCACTGCCAAAAACAAAATGTTGAATATGAAATAAGAGAGTTTTCTAAAATTATAAAACTTTGATTTCTGTTAAAGGGAAAATCATTAGCAACAAATGTAAAGTAATTGACAAACATTCATAAGGAATGCCTGCATAGAGTTGTGGGTATGACTGTTTGTATAGAAGACATATATATGATATCATGTATGATAGCTTCATGCTAAAAACAAATCAGTAAATTTTATTAATAAGAGATTCTAAACGTACATAAAAAGCACAAAATAGAAAATGAATATAAAAATAAAGGCACAGAAATAGAAATATGTTTATCTAAGATGGGTTCATTGTTCTCAATAAGTAATGACTATTCTCTTGTACAGTTAATAATTATTTTGTCATTAAAATATCACTACAGTACCTTCTATAACTGAGTAAAATTATTCTAAAAATGTATTAGAAAAGTTAATTTATAAAAATATGAAACCATAAGTATTTTTAAATGTTTTAGGTGTTATTAACCCATTAAACATTTGGGGCTTTAGTACAGTAATGGTAAGTAAAAACTATAGTCCAAGAATTAACTTACAGCAGAGTGCACAGGAGTAAAATAAGAAATCAGTGTAGATGAGGAAGGTAGCATACTAAAGGGAACCAGGAAGAATTTGTTGCACATCATTCAGAAGAAACCACCGCTGCCGGCTTAAGGCCAATAGCGCAGTGTGCCTTTGGCAATTATCAGAAGTGAACACATAATATAAAAGTTTAAATATGGCAATAGCAAACAGGACTATGTCCATCGTTTTCAGCAGTATGTATTCTTATTAGAATGTGCCAGTGCTGTGGATTTTTTAAGACTCATTTATTTAAAAAATGAAGTAAATGTTTCTTAATGGTATAAGAAAGTATTTTGAAATTTTAACATAAGAAATGATAAATATTTGCAGAGATAGTTTAAACATCACTTAAAATTACATAATTTATAAATATATTTTGGCATTGTACTTTATTAATATATGCAGATTTTTCAGTCTTATATAAGTTAAAATGAGTTTAAAAATTTCTCTTACATGGAATTCCTCTCTTTCATCAATGACTGTAATACCGAATATCACAATTTTTAAAGATCTAACTCTGTCTATCTGGAACTTCAGATATGAGACTGTGTTCCATCTTCTAATCTCCAAACCCTCCTCAATTTGGCACCCCCAAACCTCTGTCCATCTAAGGGAAATGGTCTCTAAGCTACTCCAGGATGCTAGCTTCATAACTTTGATCTGTCTTTTCCCATTGGTACTTCCCATTAAGTCTTGCCTTTGATCTTGAATTCATTTGAACAGAAGTTAAACTGCGAAAAAGATTTTTTAAACACTCCCCCAAAGACATGTTTAATACTTATATACAGCATAATTTAAAAATAATTTATTTTTTTAATAACCCAGTGTCCAACAAGAAACACATAAATAAGCCACAGAACTCTGAATAGATTGTTGGATGGCATTTAGAGTAACAAATGTGAACTAGAAAGAGGAAATCATTGGCTGGACAGATGTCTCAGTGGTTAAGAAAACATACAGGTTTTTTATTATATATTTTTATTTTTTAAAATTTCATTTTACATTCCAAACACAGTTTTTCACCATCCCTTCTTCCTCCCTCCGTCACCTCCCCACCAGAACACCCCCATCCACTTTTCTCAATGGGTAAGGGCTCCCACGGGGAGTCAACAAAGTCTGGTAGATTATGTTGGGCCAGAGCCAAGACCCTCCCCCCTGCATTAAGGCCAAGAATGGCATCCCATCATAGGGAATGTCCTCCAACAGGCTAGCTTGTGTACAAAGAATAGATTCTGGTCCCACTGCCAGAGGCCTCTCAGATAGTCCAAGTTTCACCACTGTATCCCACATATAGAGGGCCAAGTTTGGTCCTATGAAGGCTCCACAGCTGTGGGTCTAGAATTAATGAGTTTTCAAGAACTTGATAGAGCTGTCTCTGTAGATTTCTCCATTATGATCTTGACCACTCTTGCTCCACTCTTCGATTGGATTCCTGGAGCTCAGCCTGGTGCTTGGTTGTGGATCTCAGCATCTGGTTCCATCAGTTACTGAATGAAGACTCTATGATGATAGATGGGGTATTCACCAATCTGATTACAGGGGAAGGCCAGTTCAGGCAGCCTCTCCATACTCCTAGGAGTCTTTAACTGGAGTCATCCTTGCAGATTCTTGGGAATTGCCCTGGCCTGGTTTTTCCCTAACCCCATAGTGACTCTCTCTATAAAGATCTCTTTTCATTGCTCTCCTACTCTGTCCCTCTCCCTGCTCAACCATCCCATTCTCTCGTGTTCTCATCTCCCACCCCCTTCCATTTACTGCCCCCACCCCTAGTTTACAATTTCCTCTAATTCCCCTTCGCAGGGCAATTCATGTGTCTCTCCTAGGGTCATCCTTGTTACCTAGCTTCTCTGGGGCTGTGGATTGTAGTCTGGTTATCCTTGGTTTTACACCTAATATCCACTTATGAGTGAGTACATACCATGTTTATCTTTCTGAGTCTGAATTACCTCACTCAGGATGTTTTTTTCTAGTTCCATCAATTTGCCTGCAGATTTCATGATGTCATTGTTTTTGACAGCTGAGTAATATTTATGTAAACATATCACGGTTTCTTCATACATTCTTCAATTGAGGGACATGTAGGTTGTTCTGGCTATTATAAATAATGCTCCTATAAATATTGTTGAGCAAGTGTCCTTGTGGTATGATTGAGCATCCTTTAGGTATATGCCCAGCAGTGGTATTGCTGGGTGTTGAGGTAGGTTGATTCCCAGTTTTCTGTGAAACCACCATACTGATTTCCAAAGTGGTGGTACAAGTTTGCACTCCTACCAGCAGTGGAGGAGTATTCCACTGACTCCACATCCTCTCCAACATAAGCTGTCCTCAGTATTTTTGATCTTAGCCATTCTGATGGGTATAAGATGGTATCTCAGAGTTATTTTGATTTGCATTTCCCTGATGATTAAGGATGTTGAGCAATTCCTTAAATGTCTTTTAGCCATCTGAGATTTTGCTGAGAATTCTGTGTAGCTCTAAACCCCATTTTTAATTGGATTATTTTGTATTGTGATGTCTAGTTTCTTGAGTTCTTTATGTATTTGGGGGATCAGCCTTCTGACAAATGTGGGGGAAAATCTTTGCCTGTTCTGTAGGCTGTCTTTTTGTCTTATTCACCATGTCCTTTGCCTTACTCCAAAAACTCTACCCAGACACTCCTACAGCTGATAAACACCTTCAATAATGTGGTGGGATACAAGACTAACGAAAAAAAAAATTCAGTGCTCTTCCTATATAAAAAATGATAAACAGACTGAGAATGAAATTGGAGAAATATCACCCTTTACAATATCCACAAGTGTAAAACATCTTGGGGTAACACTAACCAAACAAGTGAAAAACCTGTATGACAAGAACTTTAAATCTCTAAAGAAAGAAATTTAAGAAGATATCAGAAAATGGAAAGATCTTCCATGCACTTGGATAGGTAGGATCAACATTAAAAAAATAGCAATCTCACCAAAAGCAATCTAAAGGTTCAGTGCAGTCCTCATTAAAATCACAACACAATTCTTCATAGACCTTGGAAGAACAATATTCAATTTTATATGGAAAAACAAAAACCCAGAATAGCTAAAATAATCCTGTCCTGAGGGACTTCCGGAGGCATCACCATCCCTGACTTCAAGCTCTACTATAGAGCTATAGTGATAAAAAAACATCTTGATATTAGCATAAAAACAGACATGTGGATCAATGAAATAGAATCAAAGACCCTGACATTAATCCACACACCTATGAACACCATATTTTTGACAAAGAAGCCAAAATGGTACAATGGAAAAAGGAAAGCATCTTTAACAAATGGTGCTGGTATAACTGGATGTCAATGTGTAGAAGAATGCAAATAGATCCATATCGATCACCATGTACAAAACTCAAGTCCAAATGGATCAAGGACCTCAACATATATAGAAGAGAAAGTGGGATGTAGCCTTGAACTCAGTGGCACAGGAGACCACTTCCTAAATATAACCCCAGTAGCAAAGACACTGAGAGCAATAACCAATAAATGGGACTTCCTAAAAGAGCACATACTGTTCTGTCAGAGGACACAAATTCAGTTCCCAGCACCCACAAAATGCCTCACAACCTTATGTAACTACAGCTCCAGGAGACCTAAGGACCACTTATGACTTTCATGGGCAACTGTATTCATATACACATACAGCCTTATAGATACACATACTTACATGTAATTAATAATAAAAATAGATCTAAGAATATAAACATGAAAAATTGTAAAAATACTATAGAAGTGGAAATGAAGAAATAGTGATTTAAAGATTGCCACAAGGCATGCATTTGAATAAAGGGACTAAGAAACCAAGCAGTTTTAGGAATTGTATTTTAAATGAAGATATCATGGCCATAATATTATATGTAACATGTTAATAATAATGTTTTTAATAAAAGGACTTTGATGATGCCAAGCTTTCTGCTGCCATCTCTGAAGTAGTTTCCCAGACTCCTGCTCCTAGCACCCATGCAGCAGTCCCACTACCTGACACTGAGGTAAGTAGATTACCTTTCTCGGGAAATATTTCTAAAGCAGCAACAAGAAAGAAAATAAAGCACCTGTCTAACACAATTGTATAGGAAAAATTATTAGAAAAATCTGGCACCTTGTATTACAGAAAAACTTAGATGATTGGTGTTTTTGAGAAACAACATGTTCTCTCTCTCTCTTTCTCTCTCTGTTTCACATACTCTCTCTCTCTCATTCATATATATGAATATATATGTGCATATATAATACAGATAGATATGGATAGAGGAGGGTCTATCCATCTGTCTGTCTATCTATCTATCTATCTATCTATCTATCTATCTATCTATCTATCTATCAAATTACTAGATTAAAAAATGCCCCTAGTTTTTCTCAAAACTGATTTCCTTTGTCTTTCTTGGCCTATTCTGTAATTTACTACCCATCATTTGATCCCATTTATTGTATGAAATTTCTGAGCATTTGAGCTATTCTGAAAAAAAAAAACAAGACAAGTGTGTCATGGAATTGTATTGTTCTTCCACCATTTCAAAAGTGAAAATTTGTCCTTTTTATATCAGCATTAGAAAATCCACAGCATTAATATTGCTTTAATTGTGTCTTGTGATGCAAGACTATGGGGCCAAAGCTTTTCCTGACTTCTTTGTCTATGGTGCCAAACCAGACATTATCCATTGAACATAAAAAGACAAAGGGGTACCCTTAATCAAGTCTCATCCTCTCTGTTGAGAGAAGTGGCTCATTTGCTATGTGAAGTTCCCTTAGTGGCGTCAGCATTGCTTTCACTCCTTTTGATGTGATGTCAAAACTTTCTTAATATAGTGGTCTTGGATTCGGGTGAATTTTTATCCTGTTGGATCAGCTCAAGATCATCTGAAAATATCCAGAGAGAGCTGACAAAGTCCAGACTAATCGCAGGTAGCTCCACCATTTACAGCTGTGTTCCTGGACTCTAATGGAAATCAATTGATTAAAACAAGCAAAATACTCCCTTCCATGTGTGTATGTTTAGTCTACATGACTAAAAGGTGCAGCAGAAAGAATCAGTGAATCAGCCACTCTCATCGCTGCAGTTCTTTTATCAATCCAGATGATAAAGCCTCTGCCTTTCAGGATATTTTTACAGGGGTTCCTTTCCTTTGCTTTCCCATTAGAGAATCATGTATATGTGTTTAGGATGTCAGTAAAACTAAGTAAAAATGTTTATTTTAATGAATTATATGTGAACATCAGAGTTAACTATATTATCATAATTCTTGCAATTTTCTTTGCTTTGTCAGGCAATCTTTCAGAAAAATTACATATGTGCAGAGTATCCTGAGAAAAGTTTTCAAAAAGCTTTGTGCTTAAATCACCCTTGCAGGAAAACCTTCTTGAGAAGAACCTAGCAAAGTATAAACATGACTGAGAATGGCAGGAAAACATTCACCATGCTTTCAGTCCAAGGACCTGGCTTTCCACTCACTCCCCAGCAATGTGTTTTAAGCAACTAGCTTAGCTTCCCTGTGCTTGCTTACTTCTAAATTATACTGATGTGTTAGTTACCCAGAGGATAACACTTATTTGCTGGGGAACAAATGTATGGGATAATGTATGATGGCCCATTTTCAAAATAATTACAGAACAACGCAGGACACATCACAGCAGGGTGTCTTGTAAAATATAGACATTAAAGCATTTTTAATTGGATCTATATGGACATAAAGTAAATTCATATAGATATAGACAGCCAATATTTTACACCACTTATGTTAAGAACAGTTTTAAAAGGTTTGTAGAACTTCACAATTATAACAAGATCAATAACGATGCATTCTTTACCTAACTGAGTGTCAGCACACATTCCTCTCAGCCGTGTGACTTGCAGGTGTCACTCACTTTTTCCAGCTGAGGAAACTCAGGTTTGGGAGATGAACTGCCTTACGAATTGTGCAGTAGACAATCTAAAATGAAATGTTGTTTTACTTAGCTCAAACTGTGTTGATCTGGTGGTTTTCTTCCCCTAGAGTACCTTCCATTAATTTCTTCAGTTTAACTATGATGGGCCTCCTGCAGGTAAAGAAAGAGAATCTCCACTAGTTCCAAAGTTCTCTGGATTCTTTTAGGAACTCACATAATGTGTCAGAGGCATGTTTTCACTCAGTAACATAAACCGAACTTCTGTGGGGTTTGTGCTTCAACAAATGGCAGAATAATGGTACTGAGTTTTATGGCTCTACTTTGTCATGTTCCTCCCCCATCTGATCTCAGAGTAACCACAAAACAAAGACATATTTATGTCCCACTGAAAATCTGCTTGCTAGCCATCCGACTACACCAGTGGGTTAAAAAGGAAAGTGATTTGTTTGTTTATGGAACCTCTAGGTAAGATTTAGGTCACCTATGTGGGTGCAGCCCCTGATATTTCCACCAAAAGACTTCCTTAACCTGGTGGTATTTCTTTGAGGCATCTGGGTAGGGAAGGCAGATGCTCTCACTGCTCTTTGTCTCTTCCATCATCAGCATATTCTGTGCTCTGACACTGTCTATCCCTGTGACTTACTCCTAGATGTCTATAATAAAGTGGTAAGGTTCCTGGGTGATTTCCCTGAACAGTTTGGCCAACTTATAACTAATTCAGAATTATTTACTTTTTAGCATGGAGACAAAGAACTCAATGACGCATTGGATGAACTCTCTGACAGTCTTGGGCAAAGACAGCCTGACCCAGATGAGAACAAACCAGTAGATGATAAAGTAAAGGTAAAAGATATTTTCACACCCCACCCCCACAGACTCTGGCATTGTCTGGAGGTGGTTAGCAGCTGGGCCATTTCATCTAATTTTCCTGTTTTTTGGTGTAGGTTGTATTTTTTCTCACTGAAAATTATATTTTCAGTGCACATTGCATAACAGGAAACATTCCTGTTTCCAAATTTAATTTTAAAATGAAAGCACAGCTATGTTTTAAGGTTTTTCTCTTCCAATATTTTTTCCTGGTCTTATTTGGGAATAACAGCATATTACTCAAAGGCATATACTTGTTGAGTGGCTACACTTTGTATTTGTAATGGCAGAGATCACACACAGCACAGGTTTCCCCTGCACCTCTTTTGTAAGCATAACTGAATCTGAATACAAACTGTATATAAAAATTATACTCTGTAGAGATATGTCTAGATGGTCACAATAAACTAACTGAACTATATTCAATGTGTATAAACATTTATATTTAGAATACAATATTTAACAAGCCATTTCAACTGACTTGATCATATTTTAGAATCAAAAAATAGCTGGCGTTAGCTCAATAGGTAAAGTGCTTGCCACACAAGCCTTACAGCGTGAGTTCAAATCCTTAGTCATTTAGTGTGATTGTCTATAATTCAAGCCCATACACAGAGATCAAAGGCACAGAGAGTAGAGCTGTCTGTCAGAAGCTAGTAGGCCACTTAGCCTGGCATATGCATAGCAAAACAATAGACCCTATATCAAACAAAGTGGAAATTGAGGAATGACATTCAAGATTGTTCTTCAACCTCTATATGCATGCTATGGCATGCACATGCCTGTGCACACACACATGCATGCACACACACACACAAACACACACACAAATCATACACACAAAAATAATAAAATGAAATTATAAAGGATGTAACTTTCTAAGCATCTGAAAGAAACAATGTCCCAAAGACAGGACATTATCATTTGCATTCTCTCATCATTGTATGAATATTGAGATTAACTTTACCTATATTTTAAAAACTATATTGTAATGTTGCAAAGAGATTAATCTGTACTTGAAAAAAATCTGTGATAGAGACCAGGGGATGTCATAGGTAGGGGTTGTCAGTGTTCGGGTATCTATACTGGCCTGCTCTTGGGTTTTTGACAAAATAAATCCTTATCTACAGCCACTGAGAACACTGTTCCCTTTTAAAGGGCGAGCCTTACCCACTTCCTGTCTCTTTCTCTCCCTTTCTGTCTCTCTCTTCTTCCACTCTTGTCCACAGGCACTGGTCTCTGCCACCCTCTCTGCCCCTTCTCTCTCCTCTTCCAATAAATGTGCTATGTGAGCCTTGTTGCAAGGCATGACTTCTCCTCATGGCATTTTTAAATATATTACAACGTTGGTTTCCTGACCAGGAATTGAACCCGTAGCACGGCAATGATAGTAATAAGTCCTAGCCACTAGACCACTGATATGGGCATATTCACATTTTCAGATGCTCTTGCTTACTGTCCATTTTGTTGCTTTGTTTAAGTTTTGCTTCAAGAAAATACAATAGCTGTAGTGTCTGCACTTTGAATTGTGAAGAAAGAAATGAACATCCTTTTTTTCCTCTTCAATGTTTATAGGAAAAAATTAAAGCAGAACATAAAGAGAAACTGGGAGAAAGAGACGACACCATCCCACCTGAGTATCGGCATCTTCTGGACAATGATGGGCAGGTAGATTAAGGCGCACAGTCTAGATCATGCCGCTGCTCTCACTTCTCTGGAAGTGAATGAAGGCTTCACTCTTACAGCGCATAAAAACACATTATGACAGTACTTTCACTGTCTCTTCAGAGGTGATAAGCAGGGTTTCTACCCTCTGCTATATCTTCTTAAAATAGTCCTATTACTCATGTTCTGAGCCCTGATGTTGAGTTGTACATCTTGGCTCTTGATAATGATTCCAAGAATATATAGTTAAGAGTTAATTTTTCAAGAATGGCCTCTAAAAATGACCGAAGCAATGAGATGTCATAGGAAGCAGTCTGTGTGTAAAGGAACCAGAGGAGGGGCAGTGGTGAACAAACTGAGAGGGCAAATAAACAAGACTCCCCCATCTTTGTCCTCTCTTTTCCCACAGGATCTCTAAACTTTTGTTTCTTTAAGCCAATTTGACTGCCACTCCTTTTCTGTTTGGGGACGGATGAATCATCCTTCTCAGGCCTGCTCATTAAATGGAGCAAGGGAGTCCAGGTGCCATCTGTATGCTCTGAAATCTCAGTGGGGAAGCCCCTCCTAGACCAAAGTCTCAGTGTTTGCTGGAATAGGACTCCTTCATTTTGCTTGCATTAAGTATTCCTGAAAATTCTGCATCCTGCTCTCATCCACCCTCCCCAGTGTTGATCTTGCCATCATTGGAAGTGTTTCATTTAGTGCCTTGCTTTACGATGGATAAAAGCCCTATATGTTAGTGGTACTTATAATCCTGTCTGAAAATAATCTTCAGATCTTTGAAAATACAATGAGCATCAGGCTTGGCGCAGACCTTTAGTCAGGTATTTGGAAGGCTGAAGAAGAAGCATTAGAAGTTCAAGACAAGCCAAGGCAATTTAGTGTTTTTTAAAAAAGCAAAACAACAGCAATAAACAATAATAAAAACAAAACAGGGCAAGGCATGTAGCTCATATAGCTCAAGTGGATATAAATTTTATTATCTGTTGGCAAACAATTTCTACATAATCTCTGTGCCACTTCCAGAATCAAATCCTTGTATCCCCGTGGTTACTGAAAGGGCTGTGAAGGTAAAGATCTGGGAACGATCTGGGTTAGGTGCTAAGGTTATCAATTCTGTACAGTCCTTGAATTCTAAACATACTGTCTATGACTAAGGGAGCCTGTACAAAGAGATTGTGGTTAACCGAAAGTCTTCCTTATTTTTAAGGACAAACCAGAGAAGCCACCTACAAAGAAATCAAAGGTAATACCATGATGTGTACTTTCATTGTTTTTCATATAGGTGTGGCCCTTTTTTAAGCTTTAAAGAAGATAAACATTGTTAAATATTTTTGTCCTGTGACAATGTGTGCAGATAGGCCTATATTACTAACTCCAATTTATTTCTCACAAGAGCCATTTAAAAATAGTACCAGCTTTCTGGGTGAGGAAACTTGTAGTAAAGAGTGTAAGATGGACCTAGCATAGTGGTACATGCTTATAATCCCAACTCTGGATAAGGGACATGGAAAAATAAGAGGTTCGCGGTGAGTTTAAGATTGGCTCAGCCTACACGAGACTGTCCCCCTCACTGCCTCTAGGAAAAAAGAATAGGAGAAAATGAAGATGCTTAGATTTTCATGCTTCATGTCCCCTTTATGTAGTGTAGTGTTTTAGGGAAATAAACACCAGTAAGCTTCTCTTTTTAAACACGTTTTCATGTTAAGAACATGAGATGACAATCTCTATGTGGCTCTACTAATACCCTAGAAGCCTGCTCATGACCAGGACCCCATTGATGCCCTCTCTGAAGATTTGGATAGCTGCCCCTCAACTGCAGAGACCTCACAGAATACAGCAAAGGTACTGTGTCTTTTCATACTGATTTCTTTGAAATACACATGAGCATGTATGTATACATCTATGTGATTTTTACAGTGTATAGTTAATAGACTAATCTTATAGGCACCCTTAAGGAAAAGTTATAATTCTACAGCCCACAGCATTATTATTTGATGTATTTCCTTGTCTTGTCAGTAAATATTTTTACAAAAGTGTCTTCATGATGTGTTTATTCCACATAGTTTAATAGCATTTCATCAGGGTTCTGCGTGTGGCCTATAACCTGCAAAGCCATCATTTTTGTTTGCCACATAATTTTGTGAGTGCACAGACAGTAAGTCTCATTTCTCATGAGAGTCTTTGATCCCCTAGACTCTCTTCTGCTCATTTATTCTCTGGAGTTTCCTCCTGTTGCTTATGGTGCAGCTGGCTGACTCCAGCTCTGCTGGACCACTTCTGGCCTTTGTCCCATCTCAAACCATCCTGGTAGCCTTTGCACACACTCTTCCTGCATGTGGTCACCTGGCACCAGATGCCTATTTCTCAATGAGATGGATACTATTTATAGTAGTTGGATCTTCTATTTCTGTGCCCAAATTAGCAGAAGGCTGATATTTAATAAGTGCTCAGAACATGTAATTTGAACTGAATCTTTCTAAACTGTAGTGATATTTTATTTGTATTTTAATAAATGAAGCTTGCCTGAAGTTCAGAGAGTAAAACAGCCACGCTGATCAGCCTCACAAACCAGGCAGTGGTGACACACACCTTTAATCCCAGCATTCAAGAAGCAGAGACAGGTGAATCTCTGTGAGTTCGAGGTCTGCTGGTATACAGATCAAATTCCCGAACAGGCTCCAAAGCTACAGAGAAACCCTGTGTCTGAAAACAAAAACAAAGAAACAAAAACAAAATCAGAGCTCTTCTTTACTTACGTTGACTTTTATGTGCCATGAAGGAAAACAAAAATCCCAAACCCCTGTTTTCAGTGTTAGCAGAGAAATGAATCTAACCATAGACACTGTTACATTTGAAAGCTGTACAGCCTTCATGCAAAAACATAGGACATTTATCAAAGAAGAGGAAACAGGAAAGAATAGATTGGAACAGAGTGGAGAAAAAGAAGGGGATGAGATGAAATGAATGGGAAAATAAGGTGAAGGGAGACAAGGGGAAAAGAGGAAAGGAAATGAGACAGAAAAATCAGTTGGGTGTTTCCAGAAGAGAGAAGCAGGAGGCTGAGAGAGTCGTAAATCAAATCAGCTGGTGTAGAGGACATGATCATGAGTTAGGTTTAATGCAGCCAAAACAGCAGCAAACAGACTGCAACATCAACCCTTCCTGTTGTGTGATTTATGAGATGTGCTTTATAGATTAAGTGCACCACAACCGTTGAATTATACATTTGTTTTTATCTTATTAACATATATTAATGGGAGAAAACAATGGGTTTTCTGCCTGGCTCTGATTTTTTTTAACCTCTGGTTTTCTAAAAGAAAATTGTGGAGATACATTTGAACATGGGTTCACATGAAATGATGGGATATATTAAACACCAGAGTAACCCACAGTTCTCTCTTAGTAGCCTTTTTTATGTCCTGACTAAAATATGGGTATAGTCACTGTTATTTTAAAGATTAGTACCAAGCTACTCATTTTTATTCAGTTAAGTTGGGGGTGTACAGGCTGTTAACAGGAGTAGCCTGGATTCATCTAATGATCCAATGTCTCCGTGGACTGATGATGGCAGTAGTCTCATTACACTTCCATTGTTTTAGGAGAAGAGCAAGAAGACGGGTTCAAGTTCCAAAGCACCCAAGAATGGAGTGAAAACAAAGAACTCGTCCAAGGTAAACATGGCCATAAATATATCAGTATTTGTTTAAAAATTGCAAAGAAGTAATATTTATCTGTTAGCTAAAGCTTGATGTTGTAAGCTATTTAGAGAGAAAAACACTTAAGTAATAACTATCCCCATGCCTTACTAAAAAGATAGATGGATGGATGGATGGATGGATGACGGACAGACAGAGAAGTAAATAAAAAATCCATCTCTTGGGGGCTGGAGCAATGACTGAGCTCTTAAAAGCACTGACTGTTTCTGGGGATCTGTATTTGGTTCTCAACACCCACATGTAACTCACAACCATCTATAATTCCTGTTCCAGGGAATAGAATGTTGTTCTAGCCTCTGGGGGCACCAGGCATGCATGAGGTACACAGTCATACATGCAGGCAAAATACCAGTACACATAATTTTTTAAAAAAAATTTCAAAAAGTTATCTAAGTTGAAACTTTAAAGATAGAAATATATATTGTATATGTATGTATATATAATGTTTTTAAGTAACTTGTGCTTTGAAAATATGAATGAAATGTGTCCTTCAGACAGTTCAAACAGCATGTGGCTTGCTGTTATTACTGCACCACCAGAGCAAGTGATTTACATAGATTTTATAACATGAAGATTATTCTAGTTTGATTTCAGGTACTATAATATAACACCAGGACCAAAAAGTACCTTAATGGAAAAAAGAATTTGTTTGGCTTATACTTCCAGATCACAATCAGTCATTGAGAAAAATCAGGGCTGGAGAGGTGGCTCAGAGGTTAAGAGCACTGCCTGCTCTTCCAGAGGTCCTGAGTTCAATTCCCAGCAACCACATGGTGGCTCACAACCATCTGTACTGAGGTCTGGCGCCCTCCTCTGGCGTGTGGGCATACATTGAGGCAGAATGTTGTATACATAATAAATAAATAAATCTTTAAAAAAAAAGAGAGAGAAAAAAATCAGGAACTCAAGCAGAAACCATGGATATAAGGTTACTTGGTAGCTCTTTCCCAGACTCCTCCTGAGCCAGGCTCACTTTTCCAGGACTAATGCTGCTTACTGTGGGCTCAGCCCTCTTATATCAATTGCAAGATCGTCCTCTACTGACATGCTCACAGAGCAGTCTGGACTGAACAATCTCTCAGCTGAGAATCCCTTCTCAGGTGCCTCTAGGATGTTAAGTTGACAGAGCTCTAACTAGGACACAGGTAATTTGTAAAGTTAGGGAAGACATTAGAGTTTTCATAGTATTAATTGGATGGTGTTTGGGAGGGAGATTAGTAAATAATAAGACAATATATATAATGACCAGCATCATGTCACTGTATACTTGAGATAGTTAAGTTGCAAAGAGAAAATCCATCTTATGATCGATTATCATATTGCCTTTGTTCCTCTCATGAGGCAGTGCTTTAAAATAGGAATCTGTTGCGGGGTAAAATGCTCACCTCATGAGTCAGGAAACACAGAAGAGATGGGATACCACAACCCTGAGTGAGATATGGTCACACCCCCAATGGCTGGCCTAAGTAAAAGTCGTTTTACACATGGTTCTTAAGGGGCATTTAAGTTCCAATTCATATAGCAGTACCTAACTTTCTGTGTTGTACAAAGTAGGATGAGAACTAATGGGTGGAAGTTATAGGTTTAAGCTAAGTGTTGAGAATGGGGCATTTGTAGCATCATGGTTGCACATTTCCTATCACTAAAATTTCTCAAGCTGGAGTCAGATGGATATTGGTTCAGACAATTTTTAAGTTCCTTCCAATTCTATGTATGTCTTATTTTAAATAACTACAATCTTTATTTGGACCATAATGAAAAATAAAAGACCCTAATAGACCAGTTACTCTTTTCTTTTTGAGATTATAATTAAATCAGTGTGCCCTTCCCAGTCCTTCCTCCAAACTCTCCAATATATCCTCCCTCGCTCTCTTCCAAATTCATGGTCTCTTTTTTTCATTGATTCATCAGCACATCTTATGAACAAGCTAATGAAGTCTTTATGTAACTGATTTCATCACAGGATACAAGAATATTATGTCTCAGGTTAAATTATTAATCCCTTATCTTTTAATTATGATTACAAAAATGCCTGACCAACCCATTTACGAAAACCTACACAGTAGAGATGAGTTAGCTAGCCCCTTCCCAATGCAGAAAAAGATGGGGTCATGGTGGGATGGTGAAACACTGTCCTAATTCCAGAAACACTTCTGCACTTGAAAGTTTTCTTGTACAGACAATAAAAAGTAAATAAAAAGTTTAAAGTGGAAAATTTAGGATGATTTAAGGCTGCTTATAGCTTATAACTAAAACCTGAGTGGAAAGGACAGAGTCTGTTTGTGTCAAATGAAGAAAAACATAAACTAGGCTATTTTATCCCCAGCTCTCACCCCACCCTCTTTACTACCTGTTTGTTTAATCCTTAGGAGCCCCCCCCTTTTTTTTTCATTAAACTTTCCTGGTGAAGCAGTGGTTTAGCACTGATTTAGAAATGAAAGCACTGACTCTAGCTTTGCTTCCCCCTTAGAAGACAGAAGAAGCATCCAGTCCAAAGGCTGACAAAAAGGAAAGTTAAAGTTACACATTTGGTAAGTTGAGTTTTTATTGTAAATAGAAATAAATGTACATTCTAGCAGCTTGCATTATGGGAAGAGACATGACGTTTATCTCTTGAGCATTTCATACTTGTTGTGGCCTACTCTCAGGAAATGGTGCAAAGTTCAAAGCAATCCCTTCTCTAAAAGGCACTAAAGGGTTTATTGTGCTACTAGAATTTAAAAACAAAATTTATGTGATTAAGAGCTCTTTAAGAGCTGAGTAGTGGTGGCACACACCTTTAATTCCACCACTCAGGAGATGAAAGATGGTGGATCTTTGTAAGTTCATGGTCAGCATGGTCTACAGAGTGAGTTCCAGGACAGCCAGGGCTACACATAGAAGCCTGTGTTGGGAAACCAAAAATGAAAAACAAAAACAAAACAAAAAACCTTTTATAGTACTCAGACTTTTAAAGAAAATCATATATCAGAACCTAGTCTTTGAAATCTAGATAATTGTACAGATTTTTGTTGCAAAGCAAATTAATGTATTACAATTTGTAGCAAAATGGCATTAATTGGTTTCTGAAATAACAATCATGCTGAGTGGTAGAAACCATAGAGTTTGGGAACCGTAGTTTAACCTTTTAACTTTGTTAATTTCGAGAACAATGATTGATTCTGACCTATCCTTCAATAGATGGGGTCTGGCCTTTTTATAAGCCATAAATGAAACTGCTTACCCAACAAAGCCAAAAAAGAAAAAGAAAAAGAAAGAAAGGAAGGAAAGAAGGAAGGAAGGAAGGAAGGAAGGAAGGAAGGAAGGAAGGAAGGAAGGAAGGAAGGAAAGAAAGAGAAAGAAATAGAAAATGAAATGGGGTTGGCATGGTGGCTGAGCAGGTAAAGACGCTTGGCACCAAGCCTGACCACCCAAGTTCCATCCTTGGGACCCACGTGGTAGATCTACAAAAGTCACCTTCTAACTTCACTTTCACACTGAGGCATAAACTCCCAAATGAATGTGAAGTGGGAACCTTTTAAAAGAAAAGTGTGGGTTAAATGGGCTGCGCTTTCCCCACGATCCATGTCCTGTCTGTAGAGGAGCCAGTGCACACCACCTCGAGCTGCTGCGCATCTCAGGTAAATGAGGATTTTACATTAAGAAACTAATCGTATTTCCTTGTATTTTCAGGGTATCTGAATAAAAATTTTTCAACTGGTGGATGGTGATTTGAAGAACAAAGGCTTTGGTGACAGTTTTTTTGGGTGGCTTCTAGACAGTGATATTTGTGATGTCTTTGGACATCTTAAACACTGGTTTGTTATTATTTTTCAAAAAGAAAATGAATTTCTCTGGTTCACCTGTGTTGCTATATCAGTATGGATAAACTTCAAAGATTTTTAATTACTTTTAGGTGGGAGAAGGAAGCTTTATATTTGTAAGAAACATATTTCATAGTTTCTTAAGACACCAAAAAAAAAAAAAACAGAAAACCTTTGCAAACTTTTGCACATTATACGTTCAGTGCCTGTAAATCTCATTATTATTTTTGGTTTGCACTTAATTTTTTTAGCATTTGAAAAATAATGCTCTCATCTTTTGTCAGTATTCTGATTTCTTATTACCTCTTTTTCTCTTGGGCTTTTGAACTGTATTTGATGTATCTTTGGGTTAATATAAAATATTGTATATTGGGCACATAACTCCTTTGGCGCTGCTAGTAATAAATTAATGATAGATAACCTGGGTAAACCAGGGAACAACAATCTTTCGTACCTGATCTCTCCTTTACTAGGAATGAGGACAGAAGAGACTTGAGACAGGCAGGACACACTAAGACTTGAATTAGTCAGCAGAAGAGCAAAGCACAGGCTAGTGATGTCAGTGCACAGCAAGTTTCAGCAATAAAGTTGTGATTCTTAGAATACTCATGGGGTTTGAACTATATTGGTTTACCATAGCATTAAACTGTGGTTCCACTATCTACATGAACCCCAGATTGCAATCATTTGCTTAGAGACATTTGCCACATTGTCTATATGTGGCTTTATAGGAGTCAAATTTATGAAACACAAAAATGGATTTCTTTAAAAATAATGTACACACACACAGTATGTATATGATGAAATTGAAAATCTGCTTCTATATCAAAGTAGGCTAAGGTGTCCTAACATCTTTGAATAGTATCTCAGAGTTTTCTGAGTACTGCAGTAGTGGCAATGATGGAATTTTGATAAAAAAAAAAATCCATCTATATTTCTTGGCATTGAAGGCTGGAAAAGATGTCAGGTATATATAAACCAGACTTCAACCTTCTTGTTTCCAAAGATAACAGCCTTTGATACAAATGAAAAGATTTTTTTAGGATTTAATTAACTTTAATAAACATAACTAACATCACCAGTAATTCCTGGGGGGCGGGGGAGCAGGTAAGACCAAGCAAAAGTAATAATACTTAAATTGGAAGTGATATTTGTAACTGTCTCCAAAAGTACAAATCATCCATGCACCATTTAGATATCAAATTCGACCCACACAAGTGTTTAATTCCTAGTTCTATAAAAAGGGTGGTCACTGTTCTGTTTTCAAGGCACTGACAAGAAGAGAATATACTGCCTGAGAGATTTGAACCTATTGGTGTCTAATGCTTGACTCTGGGCAGTATAGATGTTTGTTCCTTTTGTTTCTATAAATATGCTGAAACCTTTGACATTGACAAATACACCTTAAAGGCTATGGCTGTAGTATACAAATGTCCATGCACATATAGGAATATTTTTAAATGATGTAACTAAATAACATAAATTTAAGAGTACCTGTAAAATCTCATGTACACTTAAGGTACCTAAAATAGTTTTTTTAATTGGGAATATCCTCAAGAATTGGACACTCACAGTGACTTGCATAAGCCATGGGATCTAAAGAAGTCCTTTTTTATTCTCTTTTACCTTTTATTTTTAAATTCATTTGGTCAAAAGAAAATAATTGCAGCTATTTTCTTTGAAGTAAAGAACAGGTGGATTTTATTACCAAACAGTTATTGAACATGTAACATTTTATCTGTTTAGGAAACGGGATTTTCCAAAAGTGAAAGTGACCAAATCAGTATTTGTGTTTCTTTAGGCAAGATATAAAATGCAATTAAAGGAAAATATTTTACAGGAAAGTCTTGGCTGTATGTTCTTTTTTCAATGTACTCTGTGGAAAAATTAATAGTGGATTATTTTTATTTTATTCTCAAGCCTTCATAGGCAGTCAATATAAAAAATAGAATTGTAAACACATTTGTTGTGGTTTGGATATGAAGTGTCCCTTCAGGAGACTCACATGTTGAAGTCTTGGTTCCCAGTTGGCAATAGTAAAAGAGGGGACTGGATCACGAGGGCTCAGCTCCTTAGTAGGTTAATCCATTTGCAGTCACCAATTTATTTATGACTTCATACTTGAATGGGCTATTAGGAGGTAGGTGTTAGTTGGAGGAAATAGGTCTAGTCTGTGGGAGTATGGCTTTGACAGTATGCTGTGATACAGTACTCGGTGTCCCCAGACACCTCTCTGGTCCTTCTATTTTCTGGCCACTAGTGGGTAACCATTCTTCCCTGATAACTGCTATGGTAGCCATAGTATCTCGCCATGGGCCAGTAACAACAGAGCCAGCAAGCCTTAAGCTAAAAACACTGAGACAAAATCTTTTCTCATTTAAGCTGATTACCTCAGACATTTTGTTAGAGCAATGAAAATATAATTGAGCCCCCCCTTGCCCCTAAACTCTCTCTTTTCTGTCATATATTACAGCATTATATTTTGACATCATTCCTATTGGTTATATTCATTTATTCTGTAATTTATGCTATACATCAAAAAATTCTTATATAAGACTTAAAGAATTCTTTTCTTATACTAATATAAGCATGTTATTCTTATTATCCTTTCGTAATGAGTCCTCAGAGATGTATTCGCAATAAGTGCCAATGTGAGTTCTTCAGGAATTTAAAACTATTCCCTACTTAAGGATTAGTCTTTTAGGTATATCTTAAAATGAAGGTATTCTGTCTGTTACCTTATCAAAACTCTGTGATAACTTCTGAAAGTCAAATTCAACAGCTTGGACCCATTCAGGTAAGTTCCTAGTACTTTTAGATAAGGAGTCAATTTTGCCTATCATGGTATTAATCCTATCAATTAATGCCACATACTTCCATACTGATATAACATTCAGAAGGAAACTAAAACCTAATAACAAGTAAATTGAGGTACCTCCATAGGCATATAGGCCACTTGTGATTTCTACCAAAGTGGCAGCAAGAGTCCCATTAAAAAAGAAACCTGCTATTTTACCTGTTAGCCAGCAGATGGTGGTGTTTCCGAGTCGCGACTGGAATCAATGCCCGCCCAGCGTCCATTCTGAGAATACCGACAGCCAGGAAAGGAGTCTAACCGCTGGCTGGAACCAAGAGAGCGAGCAGAGGACTGCCGCTCATTTTTAAAGAGAAATAGACCGTGCCCCAGTGGGCTGGTATTTCAGCGGCTATTGGAAGGCGCTCCTGCAGCATGAAGGGTATTTCCAATACAGACCTGAGTGCACTGTTGTTTTGTTTTGTTTTGTTTTTTCAGAAGTGAGGTTCAAAAGGAAGTATGTGGCTCTCATATTTGACTTACCTAAGGAAGCTTCTAAATGCACATTTTTACAAAAGTTCAAGTAGGGTGTGTAAAAATAACCAGTACTACCATGACAGGTATCACCAGGTTCCTGCTCTTTCCCTTGCCCTGAATGCACAAGGAGGAGGCAATTACCACAGACAAGAAATGGAAAAGGACTGTGTGAGAAAGAAAGCTATCTCAGAAGTAAAACTTCTCCCCCTCCCTCCTGGATTCCAACTCCAAACTCCTAGAGTTGGTCTATCAGTAAAAACCCAGAGGGCAAAGATGCCTGGTTAACTGGAGCCTGCATGGCAACACCCACACAGCAGCCAGGAAGACAGGGTGGACAGTAGATTTAGGGAGAGCAATAGGAGGGCTGGCACACTGCCATTTTCCAGTGAGGCTGATGATCCAAGTATTTGCTACACACGTGCCTCACTACCCACAGTCTTGCAGAGACCTTGACGAATGACTGACACAGAAGCACAGGGCTTTGCGAGCTGTGGGGTGGAAGCATAAAGTATGAAATGAGAAGAAGCCCCCTGGCTTTTCTGTGGCAAGGAACTGGGCACTTGGGTTTACACAGCAGGCCCACATCTTAGCCAGACCCATGGCAGCAACAGACATTGAAGACAAACTTTTCTCAGACATGATCAAGTCAAATGAAATAAGATCTTCAGTGGGAACCAAAACAACCATCTTTAGCTTGAAAATACTCAAATTGAACAAAATTTTGCTGATTATAAATCACAGGAACTTGACAAGAAACAAACTGTCACATTTCCAACTTCTCCTTATGCAGCCATAGCCTTATTTTTTCAAAATTCTTATCCATCCATCGTATGTTTTCCTCAATGGCCTCAATGGCTTGTTGAACACAACGGAGCTGAGAACCATTCTCTTTCAAGGAGCTAAAGAATCCTTTTACCTTGGGAAGAAAAAGTGAATTTTAAAAGCATTAGTTTGTCACATTAAGCGAATGGTTATTTAAGGCCAGTTATAAGAAAAATCAAGCCAGCATTTGGTAATATTCCAAGGGGTCTGGACACGTTTACATATAACTTAAGTTTGAACTACACAAAATGAGCTCATGACACATGATGTCAGCTTTTTCTCCTGTAGCTCTTATTTATTCGCAGTTGCCAGACTTTAAAATGCTTTGCATATACCATTTCACAATGAATGGTTAATTGACTGTGTCCATTTAATATGAATTCTGTTATACAGAGATGCAGAGTTAAGTTTTAAATATGATATCTGAAAGGCAGAATGTGCAAGATGTTTTCTTTGCCGTGGAAAACATTATCAATGATATAAATGCAGTCTTTCTTTTGGGTCTGTCCTATATTACTGCCAACACTATGAGGAATGGGCTCTTAACAGGTTATGGTGGTAAGATTCCCAACTTTGCCAATATTTTGCCAATATCTACATAGAGTTGCCCACACTTCTGGAGAGATAGATAAGAGACTGCAGCACTTTCTTGCATCCCTAGGTATCTCAACTCTTAAGCTCAAATGATATAGACAAGCTGCTTTTACCAATGCACTGAAAATTGTACTATTTCCTTTCACCTTCAAGGTTTCTTAACAATAACCCATAATTTTTCAGTATTATTAATCTCTTATTTGTAGTTAGTAAGCAAGTATAGGCCACTATTTTTTTTGTTATTTAGCATGAATTCCAGACAGCTAATTCCTCAAAAACCTATATCATAATACCATGTTATGAGTTCTCCAATAGCAGGTAGGAGAAAGTGTGACTTTTAGAAAGATCAAGTTCCAGTGAGAAATGATGCAGAATTGTTTTAAAATTACTTGGGAGTCCAGTTTCTGGGGAAGAGAAGAGACACTCCCTTCTCTGTGCCATTCCCTGTGCTTCAGCTCTGTGTACTGCTGTAGAACACAAGATTGATTCCTCATCACTTTGGGTACTCATCAACAATCAGACATCAATAATTTCACTTCACTTATTATTTGAAATATTTCATTATCCTCAAAGAGCCCATTGTGATGTTATGGCTGAAATGTGGACTTCTACAGAAGCTCAATCAAAGCCAGCCTTTAACAGTTCTCCTGACCCCAGACTGTGTCTTCTGCCACACAGATCCAGCTAAGTACCCAATTCAGACATGCCTTTCTGCTTAGAAGGGTGGAAGAATGTCTCTTATTGTAGAACTTATATATGCGTTCTCAGTCTATCTTACCAGACAGTTTCATACCAATTTCTTATTTTTGCCTGACCACTGGGAAGCTCCATAACTGTCAAATGTCATTGCAATAGGAATCTTCAGTGTAAGGTCCTCATATACTTATCTCCTGTCCTCCTTGCAGCTTTTCATTCTTTGATATTTATTTTACAGATGGATCTTATAGTTGCCCAAGATTTATTTGGGAAGTACATGATGTTATAATTGAGAATAGAAACATGACTTTGGATACCAAAGCACCTGGGCCCTCTCTGTCTCTTTCACCACTTCAGCCATCTGTACCTCTGGGATTTACTTTTAACTTCTCTAAACAAGAGCCCATTGTGTTGGGTCATTTTTTTTTAAGTTGAAAAGTTTTTGTTGTTTTTCATTTTGTTTTGAGACAAGATGTCACAATGTAATCCTAACTAGCCTGGAATTTGTTTTGTTGACTAGGTTGACAACAACCTATCTGCCTGCTGCTGCCTCCAAAGTGCTTGGATTAAATGTGTATGCCACAAAACCTGGCAAAATCCAAGTTTTTAATTGCAGAGCAAAGCTTGTCTCATAAGAGGCATATACACGAGAACTCAAAACTTGTATCAAATGACAAGATTCAGTCTCAAAATACCACAAATGTGTTCCTGATCTTTTATAATAGCCAATTGATACTTAAGTTCAAAAGATGGAATTTCTCACACACATGCCCCTTACCTCTTCAAGACGTGCTCTGGTGGAAAACTGGTCTGTTGTTCCCATAACCATGTGAGCTATAGTTGCTGAGCCAAGTTCAAACCTAGAAATGACAGAAGCTGTCCATTCAATTTACATGTTAAGTGTCTTATATATCCTATAGCATTTCAACAATCTATTTGTAAAATGTAATCCATATCAAGAGTTAATTAAGATTAAGAACCTAAGGGAAATGACAGCTCTATGCACTGCTGTAAGAGTTGGGGGAAAGCTGCACTGACCTTGTAGGAGAAAGCAGATCAGGTAGAAAGCATCACTGGGTGTATGGGTTAGCAAAGGACTCAGGTTTTAAGTTACATAAGGAAATTTTAATTTGAAAAGTTATCTTCAACCTAAGATACTCCTTCATATAAATAGCAAAGGTTAAACACACACATGGGGTTTAATTTTTGGCATTACTTACTTTTGTACAAGTTTATTCCAGTTTTCCCTCAGAAACTTCCAGGCCAATGGATACCCCACTGGGTTTCTGCCAATGAGTATGAGAATATGTGGAAATTCCTGAGTTTTTATTATCTCTCCCTTAAAACTTTGATCTAAAAGCCTATAATGATTAAAAGAAGAAATGACACTAATGAATTATAACTGATTGAAGAATTACAAAAATGTTCAATAAAATAATTTATAAAAGAAATAATTTTGTTTGTCATAATAAAGTCCTAAAAGGTAAACTGGTAGTCTTGATAAACCCACTCAAGCAACATGATTAAAAGCTAACATTTACATAGTGTCTCCAAGACCTACACCATATATTACCTCATTTCCTCAAAACGATTTCTAGAAGTATTCCTAAATACTTCAAATATGTTACACACAATACACATGGCTTAAATATTTTCCCAATACTTCATTTTAAAAACATGGCATCTTCATTGTGTGTGTGTCCATGTGCCCATTTGTTGCAGTGTTTCCAGCAGAATAAATAATTTTTGGGAAACAGAGCAAAAACTAGCGCCATAGTGATCTATGTCATTCAATTTTTCCTGGCCATGTGGACATCAATGCATGACTCACCACTGGAGCTTCTCTGGATCTTGGCTTGTGCAGAGGGCAAATTCAATTTGGCTTTTTTCAGTACTAGACAGAGATGACTGATATTTACTATAAAGAAAATCCCATCCTTCTGTGCTCTGGGCTCCCACAGCAAACACTGCCAAGGTCACATCAATAGGGAGGCTATGGGAAAGAATAAAACTATAAGATCCTGAGACAGAGCAAGTCTTCTTTATCACAGGCTCACACCTGAAAAAATAAATTACTGTTTCCTTCTGTTATACTTTAAGAAAACAGGCAAGAAAAAATGTCTAAAATTAGATTTGAGCAGTTTCAGAAATACAGTTATAAATATCACTCATACATGCCTACACATCTATCTTTTAAATGATAAGTAAGATATTAAATTCACATTCAAAATTTATTCCGTGTAGAAGTCAGGAATCTCAATAGCATTGCGGCTGGTAAACATGTCATTTATAATATGAGCAAAGAGGCCAAGACCATGATGGGAACACCTGCTGAAACAGTTTACCTGAGCTAATGGGAGCTCACCAACTCCAGCCAGACAGGGAAGGAACCAGCATAGAACCAAACTAGTCCCTCTGAATGTGGTTGACAGTTGCATGGCTGGGGCAGACAACGGGGTCACTAGCAGTGGCATCAGTATTTATCCCTAATGCATATACTGGCTTTTTGGGAATTCATTCTTTTTGGATGGATACCTTGCTCAACCTAGATATAGTAGGGAGGGCTTTGGCCCTTCCCCGAAACAATGTGCCTTACCCTCTCTGAAGAGTGGATGGGGGATGGGTTCGGGGGGGGGGATGTGGCGGAAATGGGAGGAGGAAAAGGAGTGGGAACTGGGATTGGTAAGGTAAAATGAAAAAAGATTGTTTTCCTTTTTTTTGTTAAAAAATGTCATTTTTAAAGGCATGTATCCAGATGGTGCCATAAATGATTCCTGGATGCCATTAAGTTCCAAATACAAAAGGGCTAGCAGGAGTTGAGATTGAAGACACTGCAGAACCTATGTTTCCAGTGTGAACAATTACCAGATGCCCTGGACAGGGTTTTTGAAGACAGAAACTCCTGTAAAATACGTTGCCTCTGTTCTAGCCTGCCGTGACCATGTCCATTCAGTCATCTTATAAACACTACATAGAGTTACTCTAATTGTGCTTTTTTTTTTTTTTAGTTTTGGTTTTTCAAGACAAGGGACAGGGTTTCACTGTGTAAAAATCGTAGCTGTACTAGAACTAGCTCTGTAGACCAGGCTGGCCTTGCACTTACAGAGATCCGCTAGTACTGGGATTAAAGGCATGCACCACCATCACCCGGCATCTGTAATCATGTTCTAACTCCACTTAAGACATTGATTTTTTAGGCATAGAAAAGTTCTTTGTTGCATTTCTTAAAACAGAAAGTTGAAAATTTTGAAAGTATTAATTTGAAAGGTCCATATATTTTCCAAAACCGGGAAGTAAGAAAGGTCCAGCTTCTACCTACGGTTAATGCCAATGATGAGAAACAGGAGAGATGCCCTTTTTATACAACCTGTTCAGTGAGAACTGATGAGAAACAGGAGAGATACCCTTTTTATACAACCTGTTCAGTGAGAACTGACCTCAAGTTTCCATTGGATGCCTTCCACTCTCTGAAATAGCCCTCTGCCTTCTGCACACAGGGCTGATACTTGCGTACACATGCGAGGAGGAGGAGCTGGCTCCTGAGCATCCTCTCTGAGACAGAGCCCTCATCTGACCACATCTGCTTATCAATAAGGTCCTTTAGCAGCCTGAGGAGGAAGGCCTGTGAAGGATGATGGGAATAGTGACAGGTATTATGGGTAGTGTCACAGCAGTCCATAGTCACACAGCCTAGTTCTCCTGGTGATGAGAAACATCACATAAATACATATTAAATGTATTTTAATAATTTTAAGCGAGTAGTCAAATGGAAATAATCTTTAAAGCTCAACCCCACTTCTTTAAAAGTTTGAAACTCTATTTAATTTAGTTTTAGAAGGGAAAAAAAGCAAAAAAAAAAAAAAAGATTTTAACATTATCACAGTAATCATTTCTAAAACATTCCATCTACTTAAATCAGGATGAACAAACTAAACTTTTGAGCAAAGTATACAGATCCTCACAATATTTGATTAAAGTAAGTAGCAACTTTGGGTCTCTTCTTCAAGTGCCACTTAGAATACTGGAGAACATCAGGATTAGTAATTATAGCATATATGTCAAGTCAAATAAAATACTTGTGGGGGAAAAACATGAAAATTAAGTACAGACTCTAACATCACTATTTTTATTTAGTATCAAAGTCTAACCTTCGCTAGTCAATCAAACTGAATTTTTATTTGCTTTTCCTTAATGGATAAAAGGACACATATGTCTATTTTATGTATATATACATTCAAATACATATGATAATAAGCATGTTTTTATCCATAAAAAATTATAATTATACTTTAGCTATTTGATTCATCTCAGGCATTACCTTGAATTGAGTTTCCACTTCATTCATATCTCTTTTCTCCATTAACTTATACATAGGTATCAGTTCATTCAAACCTTGGAATACAGGCATAATTTCTGTTTCATTTTTCAAGTACAGGGTTAAATCCAGGGCTTTTTCAACTGATAAATTTCCAATGCTGAGCAAGATACAAGATGGTCACAAGTTTATAGGAAATCATCCTTTTGTTTCAACATATATTATGATAACCTTCCAGAAAAGCAGCAATCATTTTTAAATAATGAATTTTGCAGTAGAATAATTTCTGTTCCACACAAGATGACATTGGGAAAGAAAATTCATAAAGTCCAGCTTGTGACTAATATGAAATGATGCATGTTAGTGTCTGTAACATAGAATACACCAAACTGTGTGACCTTTCAGTCTAAGTGAAGAACTTCAATACAAGATCCTTCAGGGATCCAGGTCAGTGAGATTGCTGCTTAGAAAAAATAAGAATGCTTTTCATAAATGCATCTTCTCTGTTCAAAAATACCCTGAATAGCAGACCCCTCTGGAATTCCAGTTGCAGTAGGCCATGCAGATGAACTTGTGTTCAAGAACAAGCAACTGTTCAAGCAACCTTTAATTTCTCTCTGCCTTTTTCACCTTAGGAGACTCGTTGTAGTAATATGAGGACCAGAAGGAAGGACTCTACATTCAGGGTAGAGAGATATGGAATCTGAGAATTACAGAGCTGTTTCATCCTACCCAGATGGTGCACTTGGAACTTCATCACCACATGAAAGATGAAGGCATTCATGTATCCAGTTTGGAAAATATTTCCTTCCCCAATTGTAAAACAGGAAAGAAAGAGTACGTTCACTCTGGCCTCAGTTAGTCAAAGATCATTTGCCAGGGCCAAATTACATAAACTATATTCCATAAAGATGCATTATCTTTAAAAGAGAAATCTCTCTTTTAATACAATAGATGTAATGTAAACAAATGGACCTGCATTAATTTGTCTCACAAGAAGGCTTCAAGAGGTTTAAGAACCCAGCAAGGGAGAACCCCATTCCTATAGCACAGACAGAAAAGCTGCTGGACAAAGCTGTAGAAAATAGGCAAGGGGCTCACTAGGATGCTCTCAAGGCTTCCTGCACATTTCCCTTAGCCTGATTTGAATTATTAATGAGAGAGAATAAAATACAAGTTTTGCATTTTATATCAACTAACAAAGACAGAAGGTTGAGCTTCAGGCTAAAGCTATGTTGCATTGTTGAAAGAACTTGGGGAGAAAGCAGCCTCTGTAGGAGCAGGTACGAGGGAGGGACCACCAGGGGAGCAAGACCAAGCCAGAGACCTCTGTGGGATCAGGTCCAAGCCAGGGACCTCAGCAGGAACAGGCCTGAATGACCTCCAGGATTGCAGAGCAACCATCTGAGCCTTGTATCCACAGGCACCTGGAAGGCTGATCACCAGAGACACAGCACAAACTACACCAATCAGAGGAAAGGATGGATAGACAAGGTAAGAACACACTCAGAACCACAAAGAGCAACATGACACCAACAAAAACTAGTGGCCCTACAACAGCAAGATTTGAACAGCCAAATATAGATGAAAAAGAGGAAAACACCCAAAAAATACTGTTAAGAGAATGTTTGAGACCCTTAAGGAGGATATGAAAAAGTTCCTCAAAGAAATGGAGGAAAAGACAAACAAAAAATTGGGAAAAATAAACAAATCCATTAAAGAAAACCAAGAAAAAGAAACCAAATATATGAAAGAAATGATTCAACTCTTGAAAACGAAACTAGAGACAATAAAGGAAATACAAACCAAGAAAATTCTGGAAATGAAAAATATGGGAAAATAATCAGGAACCCCAAATGCAAGCATAAACAGGAGAATATAAGAGATGGAAGGGAGAATCTCAAGTGCTGAAGATACAATAGAGGAAATAGACTCATAGGTCAAAGAAAACATTAAATGTGACAAAATCTTAACACAAAATATCTAGGAAATCTGGGACACTATGAAAAGATCAAACCTAAGAATAATAGGGATAGAAGACAAAGAAGTCCAACTCAAAAGCACAGAAAATATATTCAACAAAATCATAGAAGAAAACTTTCCCAAACTAAAGAAAGATATGCATATAAAGATATAAAAAGTTTACAGAACACCAAATAGACTGGATCAAAAAGAAAGCCCACTTGCTATACAATAAACAAAACACTAAACACACAGAATAAAGAAAGAATATTGGGGGTGGCAAAAACAAAAAAGATTATTAAGAGCTACAAAGGAAGAAGATCAAGTAACATATAAAAGCAGGCCTATCAGAATTATACCTGACTTCTCAATGGAAACAATGAGAGCCAGCAGGTTCTGGTTACGCATTATACAGACATTAAATGGCCACGGATGTAGGCCCAGACTACTATACCCAGCAAAACTTTTAATCACCATAGGCAGACAGAACAAGATATTCCATGACAGAACCAGATTTAACCAATACCTACTAACAAAGTACTAGAAGGAAAACTCCATCACAAGGAAGTTGTTAGCTACATCCACAAAAACATAGATAATAGATGATCTCACAGCAGTAAATCCCAAAGAAGGGGAAAACACAAAAACATCACCAACAATGAAAATTAAAATAACAGGAACTAGCTATCACTGGTTATTATATTCCTTAATATAAATAGACTCAGCCCACCTATAAAGAGACACAGGTTAAGAGATTGGATATGAAAAAAAGAATTAATCCTTCTGCTGTATACAAAGAACACACCTCAACTTCAAAGACAGACATTGCCTCAGAGTAAAGGGCTGGGAAAAGATTTTCCAATCACATGGACCTAAGAAATAAGTTGGTGTAGCTATCCTAATGTCTAACAAAATAGACTTCAAATTAAAATCAATCAAAACAGACAAAGGACATTTCATATTAGTCACAGAAAAAAAAATCCATCAAGAGGAAATCTCAATACTGAACATCTATGCCCCAAGTAAAAGGGCACCTCATATGTAAAAGAAACACTATTAAAGCTTAAATCACACATTAAACCCCACACACTAATAGTAGGAGACTTCAACACCCCACTCTCACCAACGGACAGGTCTGCCAGACAGAAACTTAAAAGAGAAATAAGGGAACAAACAGATGTTATGACTCAAATGGGCTTAACAGCCATCTATGGAACATTCCATCCAAACATAAAAGAATATGCCTTCTTCTCAGCACCTCATAGAACCTTCTCAAAAACTGATCACATACTTGGTAATAAAGCAAACATCAACAGGCACAAAATTTAGACTAACCCTATGCATGTTATTGGATCACCATGGCTCAAAATTAGACAGCAACACTAATTTCAGAAAGCCCACAAACACATGGAAATTAAACAATGCTCACATTACTCACCAATGTGTCAAGGAAGAAATATAGGAAGAAATTAAGGACTTCATAAAATTCAATGAAAATGACCACACATCATACCCAAATTTATGGAACACAATGAGAGCAGTGTTCAAAGGAAAATTCATAACACTAAATTCCTACATAAAAAAAAAACTGGGAAAATCTTAAACTAATGAGTTAACAGAAAACCTAAAAAGGCTAGAACAAAAATAAGCAAACTCACCCAGGAGGACTAGATGGCAGGAAATAAACTGAGAGCTGAAATCAACAAAATAGAAACAAATAAAACAATACAAAGAATGAACAAGACAAAGTTTGTTCTTCAATGAAAATCAACAAAATAGACAAACCTTTATCCAAACTAATCAAAAGGCAGAGAGAGAATATGGAAATTAACAAATCAGAAATGAAAAGGGGTACATATCAAGAGACAGGGAGGAAATCTAGAGAATCATCAGATCATATTTTGAAAACCTATACTCCACAAAATTAAAAAAACTTAAAGGAAATGGACAGTTTTCTGGATAAATATCACTTGCCAAAATTAAATCAAGACCAGATAAACAAATTAAATAGATCTATAATCACTAAGAAAATAGAAACATTCATCAAAAGTCTCCCAACCAAAAACAAGACAAAACAAAAAACAAAACAAAGAAAACCCAGGGCCAGACGGTTTCAGTGCAGAATTCTACAACAATTTCAAAGAAGAACTAACACCAATACTCCTCAAATTGTTCCACAAAGTAGAAACATAAGGAACATTGCTAAACTCTTTTTATGAGGGAGGCTACAATTACCCTGATACCTGAAGCACAGAAAGACATTACTAGGAAAGAGAATTACAGACCAATCTCACTCATGAACATTGATGCAAAACCACTAAAAAAATATTGGCAAACTGAATCCAAAAACACATCAGGAAAACCATACACCATGACCAAGTAGAATTCATCCCAGAGATGCAGGGATGGTTCAACATATGAAAATCTTTCAATGCAATCCACCATATAAACAAACTGAAAAAAAAAACACATGATAATCTCATTAGATGTTGAAAAAGTCTTTAACAAAATACAAGATCCCTTCATGATAAATGTCTTGGTGAGAGCAGGGATACAAAGAACATACCTAAACATAATAAAGGAAATATACAGCAAGCCAACAGCCAACATCAAGGTAAATGGAGATAAACTCAAAGTGATCCCACTGAAATCAGGAACAAGACAAAGTTGTACACACTCTCCAACCTATTCAATATAGTACTTGAGGTTCTAGATACAACAATAAGAAAAAAAAAAGGAGATCAAGGTGGTACAATTTGAAAAGCAGTCAAACTATCACTATTTGCTGATGATATGACAGTTTAAATAAGTGATCTCCAAAATTCTACAAATGAACTTCTACAACTCATAAATGCCTTCAGTAATGTAGCAGGATACAAGATTAACTCAAAAAAATCAGTATCCCTCCTTTACACAGATGGTAAATGGGCTGAGAAAGAAATCAGAGAAACATCACCTTTTGCAACAGCCACAAATAACTTAAAACAAATAATCTTGGATTAACTCTAACCAAACTAGTGGAAGACCTGTATGACAAGAACTTTAAATCTTTGAAGAAAGAAATTGAAGAAGACACCAGAAAGTGGAAAGATCTTCCATGCTCTTGGGTAGGTAGAATTAACATAGTGAAAATATCAGCTTTACCAAAAGCAATCTACAGATTCAATGAAATGCCCATCAAAATCCCAGAAAATTTCTTAATATAACTTGAAAGATCAACAAAAAAGCAAAACACCCAGGATAGCCAAAACAATCCTGTACAATAAAGGAACTTCTGGAGGCTTTCCTATCCCTAACTTCAAACTCTACTACAGAACTATTAACTGAAAACAGCCTGGTATTGGCATAAAAACAGACAGGAGGACCAATGGAACCAAACTGAAAATGCAAGTATCAATCCACACACCCACAAACACCTGATTTTTGACAAAGTAGCAAATAATAAAATGGAAAAAAAGAAAGAATATTAAACAAATGGTGCTGGCATAGCTGGATATCAACATGTAGAAGAATGAAAATAGATCCATATCTATCACAATGTACAAAATTCAAGTTCAGTGGATCAAAGACCTCAATATAAAACCAACCACACTGATAATCACAGAAGAGAAAGTTGGATGTAGCTTGAATGCTTGGCACAGGAGACCACTTTCTATCTATAACTCCATTAACACAACACTGTGAGAAACAATTAATAAATGGGACTTACTGAATCTGAGAAGCTTCTGTAAAGCAAAGGACATGGTCAACAAGACAAAATGGCAGCCTACAGAATGGGAAAATATCTTCACTAACCCCACATTGGACAGAGGGTTGATCTTCAAAATATACAAAGAACTCAAGAAATTTTTCATCAAAAGAACAAATAATCCAGTTTAAAAATGGGGTATAAATTCAAACAGTCCTCTCAACAGATGAATCTAAAATGGCTGAAAGACACTTAAGGAAATGCTCAACATTCTTAGCTATCAGAGAAATGCAAATCAAAATAACTCTGAGATTCCATCTTACACCTGTAAGAATGGCCAAGATCAAAAACACTGATGACAACTTATGCTGGAGAGGATGTGGGCTAAAGGGAACACTCCTGCATTGCTGGTGGGAATGCAAACTGGTACAGCTGCTTTGGATATCAATATGGCGATTTCTCAGAAAATTAGGAAACAACCTACATCAAGACCCAGCAATACCACTTTTGAGTATATACCCAAAGGATGCTTAATCATACCTCAAGGAAATATGTTTAACTATGTTCACAGCAGCATTATTTATCATGTCTAGAACCTGAAAACAACCTCGACTGAAGAATAGATAAGGAAAATGTGGTATATTTACACAATGGAGTACTACACAGCAGAAAAAAAATGACATCTTAAAATTTGCAGGTGAGTGGATGGAGCTAGAAAATATCATATTGAGTGAGGTAACTCAGACACAGAAAAACAAATATATACTTACTCATAAGTGGCTTTTAGACATAAAGCAAAGAGAAACCAGCCTACAATTCACAATTCCAGAGAACCTAGACAACAAAGAGGATTCTAAAAGAGACATACATGGATCTAATCTACATGGGAAGCAGAAAATGATAAGACCTCCTGAGTAAATTGGGAGAATGGAGATTATGGGAGAGGGTAGATGGGGTGGGGGGATAAAGTGAGGGGTACAGAGAACAATATATAGCTCAATAAAAAATTAATAAAAGAACTTGGGGAGGTGATGCCTTTTGAATGCTCATTATCAATCCATCACTGTCATCTCTAGAAACCAAGTATTTGAACAGTAACTGCTGCTTTCAGAAATAAACTACAACTTGATGCAGCCTGCATTACCTGACAAGCTGAAATGCATTGTTGATGAGACTTGCCCGGTCATTACTGCTGATTGCTGTATATGCTTCTTTTAAAAGGCCACTCAAAGAATCCCATCCATCATCCTCATAATGCACAATGTAATAGCCATTCATTCCCACATTAAATTTGATCCACTCCACTGCTTCTGGGAGGATGAGAACATCTAGAGAAAATAGGATAAATCTCAGAACCATTTACTCCCTAGATGGATAGAAGTTTTTGAATCTGAGGTTATACAATGAAACTGGGGAAAACCCCAAGACTAAACAAATATCTTGTAGAAATTACATAACAGCCACCCAAGTAGACAAATACCAAAGGTAGCATTAGACACAGATTCTATGAAGTTTATAGAAATGATGCAATCACATTTATGACCAATATATATTTCCCACTATTGTTAACAAAGCAATGAGGATTTTTATTGCTAATCTATTCTCTTTAGTGTCATATACTCAACTGTTTGAATTTTTGTCATTATATTTCCTTTTTAAAACTCCAATCCCTGTGAATTTTTGTAAGTGAGGGCACGTGTGCGTGTATAAATATATCAGGGTTGAACATTGTCTGTTCCTCAGATTCTGTACATTTTTGTCAGGAAAAGACATGCAATAGGAACACTCACTGGCCTTCCTTCCCAGCACTAAAGTCACAATCATGATGGCAATGCTCACCTTCTTTGGTATTGTAACTGTTGGAGATCAGACTCAAGTCCTCACATTATAAGATAAGCACTCTACCAATGGAGCCATCTTCCAAATCCAGCAGGAATTCTCAATCGATTCCCTTTTCTTTTAACCAAAATCAACACCGAAAGAAGCTCGGTAGCTAGTTTCTATTCACTTCTATACTTCTTACTTGAATTATACTAATTATTTCCATGACAAATTACCTGTCTTTGTCTTTAGCAAAAACCTCTGGACTGTGTCTGATCTACTAGTAATAAATGTCAGGGGAACGTGCCACAGGTACCTAAAAGAAAGCAAGTACAAGTATGCATTGTTCATTGTCTTTACTCACCCAACAAGCAGCTTTTAATACCTCTTCCTATCACGTGCCAGGCTAGATTAAAACAGAGTGGTATAAGAACGTTATGCCAAGACTTGACATCATGCTTAGGCTACCTTCCAGCTCAGCTACTATTCCTCCTCCTCAGACTCTAACGTAGAAAGACAAAAGCAAGCTCAAGTAATTAATGACTAACCTTAAATAATGATTACTAGGTTAGTAAGCCTAACCTTAAATAATGATTACTAGTAATGGCACAAATTGGTACCATGTCCCTCCTCCTTAATCATGTACCAAAAAGACCTATGTCACTCCTCTTCTGGAGTTTCTCAAAAAAAAAAAAACTAAATCTGATCAAGAAGAAAGAAAATATAAGTCAAGAATTCCAGTAAAGTAGTGTCCTGAACTAAAAAAAAAAAATCCTACACACTCCATCACTTGGTCATAAAAATGGAATGAAACACAGATATAACACGGGTGAGTCTTGAAAACATTCCGCTGGGGGAAAGAAAGACACCAGCTACACTGGAATACATGTTGTGTGGCTCTACCATAAGGAATACCAGAACAGGCAAATTTGATGAAACAGAAGTACATTAGGGGCTGCCAGGGCCTGAGTCCAAGGTGGAATGAAGAATGGATGCTGATGGCTGGGTGGAGATGAGCTAAAAATGTTAAAATAAATTGTACAGTGGTGGAAGTTACACAGTTCTGTGAATACACTATAAATCACACACTTAAAGGGTACGCAATCTATGAACTGGATTTCAATAAAGCACTTGGTTTGAAAAGCTGAAAAAAAAAAAGAAAAGCTGAAAATGTCAAGGGACACATGTGGGCGAATTGCTGCAAAAAAAAAAGTAAAACCAAAACTGTGTGGTGATGAAATATGAAATGAACTAAATTTGGGAGTAAAATTTTCCTATTTTGATATAAAAACATTTTAAGACAATATGAGAAATTGGATTGGCTTTATGAATTAAATTGTGATTTTGTATAGGATTGTTTCCTAATTTTGAAAATTGTGTGATGATTACATAAGTAAATGTTTTTATTTTTTTGAAAATACAACTTCTCTGTATATCTTTGTTTATATATAATATATGTAATAAGTTATATACACTATTGCATTCATATTGCCTACACACATATAGGCTATATATTACATAATGCTTTCTTTTTATATGTACATAGAGAATCATAAATCAAGTATGATAAAATTGACACATATTTGTGCAAAGCATATGTAGAAATTCTTTTCAATACTTTTGTAATGTTCTGATTGAAATTAGTTCAAGATACAGCAAATATTTTACAAGTTACAACATATCATTTCTAATAATACTCTTGTAGGGTATGAGTTAAGGGCTTCCAGGGTGTAACTCAGACTTCTAAAGAAGAGAATTGAGTGTCTCTTAGTTGGTTTTGTCAACTCCAACCAATGCCAAACACTTCTTTTTTTTTTTTTTTTTTTTTTTTTTTGAGACAGGGTTTCTCTGTGGCTTTGGAGCCTGTCCTGGAACTAGCTCTTGTAGATCAGGCTGGTCTCGAACTCACAGAGATCTGCCTGCCTCTGTCTCCCGAGTGCTGGGATTAAAGGCGTGTGCCACCATCGCCGGGCTAATACCAGACACTTCTATAACTTAGCAGCAGCTGCTAACTTAGATGAGAGCTGACTTCAGGCCAACAACTAGAAATTATATCCTATTAAACTACAAAACAGATAGCCAGGTTTACAGAGATTCAAAACTCAAAACCTCCTTAATACTTTTGAGAAAGTTGGGTACCACTTTTTGAGAAAGTAGGTCAACTAAGTGGAACACACAGATTCAGCTAAAACATTCTACGAACAGGACTTCAAAAGAATGATTCTTTCCCACCAAAAAGGAGTTATCCACTGTGAACATTACCCAGTCTCTTGGATGCTTTCTGAACCCTTCATATAGTGCTCTTGCTTCATGTGCACATTGCACCCTCTTACAGTGATGGTTATCAGGGGAAAGCCCTTCTGCAGTGTCCATGTGTTCATCATGGTTTTCACATCTATGCCCTCCTGATGCCAGTGCTGGTTATAAGACAAAAATGGGGGGAAATTCATCATCTGAGATCTGTGCTCCCACACTCACTAGCCACTGCCAGGCTCCCCTGTTCTTCGGTTTCCTACCCTGGCTGCCCTCCCCTCCTGTTCCCACCACTGAGCCATGACTGCCTGCCTTTCTATCATCTCCTCTAAACCTATGTGTCTTGACAGGTAGGTAGTACAGTTGGCCCTGTTTGGCACAGCTAATGGCCAGGCATATTCGACAAACACAAAGCTGGCATGTGAGCAACAGAATGAAAGAAACAGAGAGGCGGGGTGTGTGGGGAGGACAGCAAGGTTTCAACACCAACATGACTATGCTGGCTCTCAGAAAACTGAGGTAGAAAAACTGGTCAGGGAATGGGTTGTGCTTTTAAAGTGACAGCTCTGAGATGGCTTGCACTTGACCAGCAGTTGGAAATACAAAAGATGTGTTCCTTGGCACTAGAAAAGCTTTTTAAACAGATAAAAGATAAAATATTTTACTGCATAAATGATTAATAAAGCTATCCCTGCAAGGAAATAAAAATATGGTAAATAAAATTTCGTTGAATTTCTAGTCATCCATAGTTGTCTATGAAAATATCCCCTAAATTCAGAATGAACAGGGTGAGATCCTTTTTGTGTCTCGGCTGATATGATTCTTGATAGCTGAACAGTTAAAAACATGAGTCAAAATGGAATTCAGTCCCTACTCTACAAGTTACCACCATGTGCTCTTAGATATCACATTCACATTACCACATTTAAAGACCTGGATAGTAATAGCAGTTGGTTCAAGGATCTGTTGAGAGGAGTAAAGATGACATGCTAATTGTTCAGCATGTGCCTGATGTGCAGTAAATATCTAAGAGCTTTCTCTGCCATTGTGTGTTTTCATATGTAGTGGTCTGAAAATGACTGACATAGAATCTAGTCCTAGCCCACCACTGAAACTTGACCTAACCCCACTGTTTTAGGGAAAGTGGACTGAAAGGAATGAATGTCTGTGAGAAGTTGTCACCAGGGTTGTGACACGCTCTTACATAGACAATTCTTAGGAAAATCTATAAAAGGCTGTTAGCTGGTTTAGTTGTAATGCTTTAATTTGAATTGAATCAAAGTGACTTAACTGAGAACCTCAAAAAGGTTGGCACAGAGGTACCGCTCAAAGAATATGGAGAAGAATGTGCATGGGTGGGTGGGTACAGATGGAGACTTACTGAGGTTGATGATGAGTGTTTGCTTCTAGAGCAAAAGCCATCCATTGTTTGGGTACCATCTGTGTGACAAATCTGAAACCAAAAGTAAAATAACACCCTCATTTCTGTAGAAAGCACTTTGATTCTTTGTGAAGGAGTACCATCATAGAGGAGAGCAACAACAGAAGAGAGGTCTCTAGCACTACTCACACTCGCCATGCTATTCCAAAGGTCCTCGTTTTTCGTGTTTTTATAACTATACTTTTGGAGATACTGCACAATTCCTCTTTTAAATGTATCTGCACTCAGATAATCTCTTAGCATATTCAAAATACAAGCCCCCTGAAAAGATAAGACAAATAATATTTGTTATAGTTTGTACATTTCAATGCAGCTGCATTATTTTTTTCCAAATTTTCAACCATAGAAAGAGTAAAATATTGACCAGAATCTAAGCTTTAGGATTATGGACCAATCTACAGGTTCAACCTGAAAGACTCAAGTCATCTAGTATCATTAGGAGCCCCTGATGGAGAGAAAGCTATTGCACACCTGAACTATAACCCTTCTGTCCAACCACTAATGAACATGGTCCAAACAGTCCTCTACAGTCTGCTTTTACCTTTTCATAAGAAACATCATCAAACATTTCCCGAATCTGTTCAGGGTTCTCCACAGGTGTGGACACAGGGTGCGAGGAGTTGAATGCATCGACTTCCATTGCACTGAAACACTTGCAAAAGAAATGTTCTTCCTATCGATAAAAAGAATAAAAAGGAAGAGGGGAAAGTATCATCCCTAAGCTACATTTAGATAAAAAAGAATGAAAGGAAGAAGGCTTGATCTATGGTAACAGAACTAGAATTTCAATTTCTGTGTCGTCTGATTTCATATTTCTAGAATTAATACTTTGCTAAGCTTTTTAAAGAGCATCCAAGCACCTAAACACTGGTTGTAAGTAATTTATATTTTATTTATTTTGGGTATTTACCACTTTAGAATAAAGTTAATCTCATGTTAACCTAAAAACAAGACCATTCCACTTATAGCCAAAAACAAAAAATAGAAAAGCAAAATGTATAGTTATCCCATCAAAGCATATATATTTAACTTTAGGACCATGTAGTGAAAAACAGTAAATTAAAAGCAAATTACAACCTCAGCTTCTTTTCTTGGAACACTCAGCCAACTGTATATCCATAATCATTATTATTATTATTAAAGGTTATGTAGAAATGGGATATACTTATGATGCATGGCACTATAATATAATATGTACCTATAATTATAACTATTTATAAACAGATTATTGGTACAGATATGTGAAAAAGGAAAATAAAAAACTACCCATCAATGAAAATTATACTAAATATTAAATTTTATAGAAAGTGAATTTATTTTTGTTTGCTATTTATGATTTTATTGTGGTTAACACCTGGTATTTAAATATACATCTGAGTTCTAAAACATTAAATCTGTGAGCTACAATTCTAGGTTGATAATGTAATGTATGTTTACTTCAGCCATAATTCATGCAATCTGTCAATTTAAATTCTGTACAGAATAACAGTAATATGCACCTAATATTTAAATAGCAATGAGCAAGCTGAAAGTTGGGAAATGTCACAGAACACTCAGCCTATTATTAGGTCTATTTCATTAATGTTAAAGGAAAATAATACAATTTAATACTTCATTTATATTGAAAGTTCATTTAGCATTTTCAAACATGATTCATCTCTAAACTTTCAATGAAGTTATCATTTCTATAAATTAAATATTCAAAAATTTATTTTTGCAAAAACAATAAAATTAGATTAGCCTAAGATATAAAAGCATAAACAACAACCACGTACAACTTTTAGTTCAGGATGGGTCACAGTGACAGACACAAACTCCATAAACTTGGCAAATCCTTCATTGAGCCAAAGGTCATTCCACCATTCCATGGTGACCAGATTCCCGAACCACTGAAATGAAAGCAACTCTGCTTATTTTCCCATTTATAGAGAAACTGTATTATCTACTATGTATTGTGGCAGAAATAGATGCAATAAACTTAGAAACATGTAACATGACCATCAGCTTATAAATGCAAACATATTTTATTAGCTACTTTATCAGAGTAAAAAGAGCTTTTCAACATTCATTAAAATCATGAAACTTAATGCTGTAAGGAAATAGCTCTTCTATGAAATGACAAGGTACACATGATAACTATATGAGTAGCTTTATTTGTCCCAAAAGAGACACGAACATTAAACCACACTAAGAAAAATTCCTGAGAGTGTGGCTGCTAGATTTTGTATTCTTCAGTGAAGGATCCACCCATATACCTGTGGGCAGCACTAATTATATTTAATTATTATCAAAAAAATAAAACAAAAAAATAAAGAAGACATGAAGATGGGAGATGGAAGTTTTGCTAGGAGGACCTAGAAAGAGTTGGATGGGGACAGAAATAGAGTGCATATGATCCTATGTTATTGTATACACTTATGGAATTCCAAAGGGGCGGGGGGAAGATGTGTGACTAAGTGTTCTTACCTGGTGAGCCAGTTCATGGGACACAGTCATTGTGATGCCAAGCTTACTGGATGCAGATGACTTTTCCTTATCATACAAAAGAGAGGATTCTCTGTATGTGGTCAGACCCCAGTTCTCCATAGCACCAGACTGAAAGTCAGGAATTGCAGCAAGATCTTGGGCAGGAAGGAATACAGCTCATTATGAATCTCACAGCAACATACTCTCCAAAACATACAAAATAAACATGAAAATGAATGGATGTTAGAATAAAATGAAAAGCTAAGCTATGCATCCAGAATTAGGGAGTTCCAGAGGAAAGAAGCTTTCCTTGTGGAGAAAGAAAGGTTCCATGACTATCATGTTGCTACCCAAATGACTCAGACTTAGACTAGAACCTCTCAGGACATCCATCCGATTCTCTCCACCACCCCTCCCCACACACTTTATTTGACAGTGAGATTGAACCTAGGTCCCTGTGTGTGCTACACATGTGCTCTACCACTGAGATATATGCCCATGCCTCTCTTTACTTTTTATTTTGAGACAGATCTCACTCTATTTCTTAGTCTGGCCTTGAACTCACAATCCTCTTGCCTCAGCCTCCTGAGTTCCTGGGAACACAGCCTGAGTAACCAGTCTTGGCTCTATCTCTAATATTTAGACCATGAGTTTGGAAACTGAACAATTGAAAAGAATTACCTCCATAATCCATTGTATTTTGGATACCTACAGCCACATATCTAAAAACTCAATACCCAATAGCTTTGAAGGTTCATAGTAAATCTGCATTTTCTTATTATTATGCTAGGCAAATGTACTCATTCAGAAAAGTTTATTGAGTTGCTTTCTATTCTCCTGTCAAGTATGTACTGATAATGACAAAGCCATCCTCAGGACACATTGTCAGGAACTGTACAGTGAGGTATAGTGATTTATCATTAGTAGTTGATCGTATAAATCAGAGGTGAGGGGATTCTCAGAAGAATAAACCTGTTGTTTAAACTTTGCTGGGAACTTCATTATGTGAAGAGCATTGTGGAGAATGATGGGGATGCAGAAGTAATAATAATATGGTCTATGTTGGGGACCATCAAATACAACCCGGAAATGTCTGTAATATGCTACCTTGCTTGGGTAAAGGATATGGAATGCTGAAATAATCCTCATAAAATTCTAGAAGAGTCACTGCAGCATCCAGAGCATAATCTGCTTGATTTATCTTGTCTGGCACAGCATACACAGAGACCTAAAGAGGAAGGCACAGGAGAGTATTCAAACAACATAGTGGCTTCACCACACAGCTGGGAAGAATGACTTTAATGGTTCTTACTACAGGATATGGATGTTAATGTTATAGAAGACATTTGGGAATTCCATTATTTTAATTCTGTCTGCTCCTAATCAACTTTATTTCCAAAATCAACTACAAAAAGCTACAAATATAGGTTCAAAGCAGTTTTCTGAAATGTTTTCATAGTATGACAATACATATGACTTAGAAAGCAGGATGTCAACTGGACTAGGCAGTGGTGGTGCACACCTTTAATCCCAGCACTCAGGTGACAGAGGCAGGTGAATCTCTACTAGTTCAAGGTCAGCCTGGTCTACAAGAGCTAGTTCTAGGACAGGCTCCAAAGCTACAGAGAAACCCTGTCTTGAGAAAAAAAAAAAAAAAAAAAAAAAAAAAAAAAAGATGTCAACTGAACCCTAGGAAGTCATCAGGGCACCACAGACAGCCTTTCCTCTGTGGATCCTGGTCCAACACAGATGGAAGTCATCGGGGCACCACAGACAGCCTTTCATCTGGGGATCCTAGTCCAACACAGATGGACTGGAGCTCTTGTTCTCATGGCACTGAGAGACTCTAGGGACAAAGGATAAAATCCAGGTCTTGGCCAAGGTAAGAATAGCAGAAGATACCAACCCTTCATAAAACCACATTCCAAAAGCTACTTTCTCAGTGTATGGATAAACTAAAAATAAGTTGCAATTCTCTCAACAAAACTACAAGTGAACGAAAAAAGGCAGGGAGGAGGAAAGGAGGGAAGAAGGAAAGGAAGGAAGGAGGAAAGTAGGAGAAAAGGAAGGAAGGAGGAAAGGAAAGGCTTTCCTATATTGGTATTACACAAAGGAGAATGGGAAAGTCTTAAAGAAACTGTAGTTTAAAATGAATCTTTATAGTACTTAAGAGCTAAAACTTCAGTAACTGGATAACCTAAAATCTTGAAGCTAAGACTATCGTTTAAAGCAATCTTTGGATTGGAAGAACTCTGTCACCTGGCAGGAGTGAAGACACGTTTTCTAGAAGAGTCCACTTTTGACTGAGGAATAACCCATAATAAGTGCAAAAAATAAGATACCATGAACAAGAGCCTGCAGAAACAAGATGGACAAAAATGACAGATATGACGATGGCCATGGCCAGGATGTATATATAATATGTATACTTAATGTGTTCCAAGGAAGAGAAGGAAGAGAAATAATGTAAGCATTATAAAAACCATGCACAATAGATTCATAAAAAAACCTGCAAAGCAATGGGCAGGTTAGAATATTCTTTTCACTTGAGGCACTAATCCTCCTTTCAAATATCCACAGCACTAGAAAAACAAATAGTAACTCAGAGTGGCCCACGTACTCCAACCTCATAACAAACGCAGGAAGTAACTTCAGCTCCCATGTTTCTGATTAACCCAATTAAAAAATGGGGCACTGAACTGAACAGAGAATTCTCAAAAGAAGAAGTTCAAATGGCCAAAAGACACTTAAAGTCATGCTCAATCTCCTTAGCGATCAGGGAAATGCAAATCAAAACAACTTTGAGATATCATCTTACACCTGTCAGAATGGCTGATGATAGCCTTTGCTGGAGAGGCTGTGGAGGAAGGGGTACCCTCATCCATTGCTGGTGGGAATGCAATCTTGTGCAACCACTTTGGAAATCAGTGTTTCGGTTTCTCAGGAAATTTGGGATCAACCTACCCATGGACCCAGCAATACCACTCTTGGGAATATACCCAAGAGATGCCCTATCATATGACAAAAGCATTTGTTCAACTATGTTCATAGCAGTATTATTTGTAATAGCCAGAACATGGAAACAACCTAGATGCCCTTCAATGGAAGAATGGATGAAGAAAGTGACTTCTCGAATTTTGCATGCAAATGGATGGAAATAGAAAACACTATCCTGAGCGAGAACCTTCATCTGGTGATGGATAGAGATAGAGACAGAGACCCACACTGGAGCACTGGACTGAGCTCCAAAGGTCCCAATGAGGAAATGAGGAGCGGATGGAGGAGAACACGAGCAAGGATGTCAGGACCACGAGGGGTGCACCCACCCACTGAGACAGTGGGGCTGATCTATTGGGAGCTCACCAAGGCCAGCTGGACTGTGACTGAAAAAGCATGGGATAAAACCGGACTCTGATCATGGCGAACAATGAGGGCTGAAGAGAAGCCAAGGACAATGGCAAGGGGTTTTGATCCTACTTCATGTTCTGGCTTGGTGGGAGCCTAGCCAGTTTGGATGTTCACCTTCCTAGACATGAACGGAGCGGGGAGGACCTTGGACTTTCCACATGGCAGGGAACCCTGACTGCTCTTTGGACTGGAGAGGGAGGGGAAGAGGGGTGGGGGGAGGGGGAGAAGAGTGGGAGGAGGGGGAGGGAAAAGGGAGACCGGGAGGGAAAGGGGAGGCGGGGAGGAGGCGGAAACTTTTTTTTTTCCTTTTCTCAATAAAAAAAAAAAGTTTCCTTTCTAGGCCATGTGACAGCATTATGAAGGTAAAAGTGCTGAGCCCAGATGAAAATGATGCTTGAAGCAAGGGCTTTATTCCAGCATTCTAATATCCTCTGATATAAAATGTTCTTCCCAAAGACTCCTTCTACTCCAAACCAGCAAGCATCTTTATCGTCTCTCCTCCCCACAACCAGTACCATTTCCTTCAATCCTGTGGACACTTATAACCAGAAGCAAGCTTAGAAACCTCTGATAGTTGTACTACAACTTACTTATTCTTTATTTGCTTGTTTTTTTGTTGTTTTTTGTTTTGTTTGTTTGTTTGTTTGTTTTGAGATAGGATCTCACTCTGTAGATCTAGCTGGCCTGGAACTCACTAAGTACACCAGACTGGCCTTGAACTGGTTAGAGATCTAACCATCTCTGTCCTGATGCCTGGAGAACTTATACCTTTAAAAGAAACTTGGTCTACATTCCACAAGGAAAATAGTCAAGGTCAGAGAGCCAATTAGCACAGATTCAGATAACTCATGACTTACACACACCATGGGCATTCTACGTTTTTATTATTAGGACATTGCTATCAGGTAAGCTTCTGTGACAACAGAATCATTAACTATTCTGTTTTTCCTAAGGCTGAGGGATTCTCAGGAAGCAGGAGCAGCAGCACAGCTTGATCATCTTGTGAAGCAAATAAATGCTCACCTTGACTCCACTCTTAGTCATCTTGCTCACAGACTTAAAATCGGAAATAATGAAGGCCACCAAGTAGGTGCTCATCTTCACGGTGACATCAAAGTGATCTTCTATGAGTCCTTCAGCAACGTTCACAGATTTCACCTATTATCAGAGTAAATAACCACATAATCTAATCACTCAACACACTGGCACACATTATAAAGAGAAATTTCCCAAACAGACATATTGAAAGGAATAGCATGGTATTTCTTTAATTACTTTTAAATCTGACAAGAATTTAGATGTCAAGGCCAGACTATTTGATTCAATTTCTTTTTTATTGGGATATAAGTACACTCTATACTGGGCAAATACATACATAACCATTTGCTACCTAAAAAGAACTTCTGATTTTTTTATTAGTTGAAAGTGCCATATGACTTTTCCTAATATGAAAATTCTCTTCCAATCTGAGTCTTGTTTTATTGAAATAGGTTTTAAGTACAACCAGGATGCTTGCCTTGAAGAACGGTTGCATGTTGGTGGGAACATTCTAAGAGGCATGGTCCCAGAGAGAAAGCCTAATACTCCAGCACAATAAGTTTTGAGGTGATAACTTAGAGAAAGAATCCGCCTGGGGAAGAGCATGTGGCCAGACACTTTCCTACAATCCATCCCATACCTGCCCATTTTTGTGCCTTCATCCTTTCCCACCAGTCACTAAGTATTGTACTTATTGGTCACATTCTGGTCATTTCAACCAGTCGTGCTGAACAAGTTAGCTTTACTCCTCAAGAATCTCAAGATACTCTTTCTGTTTAAATGGCTTCTACATATGCACAGTCAAAATTTCCATCTTTGATGTGATAATAACAAAGGAACTTAATTGTACTAATCTAAATTAAGATGTGCTTAAGTCCCTGCCAGCTGCCTAACTTTCAATGTTCTCATGGTATATAGAATTGGACCTTCCATTCCCTCAAAATACCCATTGTTCTTCCTCTCAGCTCCTTATCTGTGTGGGACACTGGGCCATTCCAGTTAGATTATTTCAGTGGGAAACTTTCCTACTCCAGGAGCAAGATGGCACTACGGCTTTCCTGTGCTCACAGGGCAGATCCTGGATACCCCATGGATTATAATGCCGTTACCTTTGTGGTATTTCTAGAGCTCCCTGCCTTCCATCTGGAAGCCTATGATTTTTTCCACAAATTTCTTGGTGTTCTTTTATTTTCCTAGAGTTGGGACACTCTCATTTGAGAATACAGTACGGTACTACAGAACAACGGCATGACATCGCGTGCCTATCTCAGATTTATTCCAAGAAGGCAGTCTAATTATTTGTTTATTTATATACAAAAGTGGGAACAGGGAAACAGCTAAATAGTAATAGTCTTCAAAGGACATAGAATTCTAGGAGGGGCAGAGTTTTGCTTGATAACAGGATCTTCCAGGTGTTCAAAAGTAGGTACAGAGTTGTAATGTTGATGTGCTCATTTTGGGGTTCTGTGTCCCTTTGTCGCGGTCACCATAATGAAGTCAGACACTCTTTAGAATCCTAAACAGATTATTCTACCCTGGGTCTCACTTAATGCCAATCAACTGCAAACCACAACAAAACCATGTGTTTCCCAGTGAAGATGATCACCACTGCAGCTGTGCTGGACTCAGCGGCCATAAGCATGAGACAAGGGAGGTAGGTGATTGGTTTTATTCCTTTGGTATGGACAGCTTCCTTCCACTTTAAAAAAATCTGAGTGAGTGCTAGCCACACCTGCCTTGAAGTTAGAGAAATGACTTCTCATAAGGGAGTTAAGGCATCTATTACTATTCAGCTATGACATTACAGGCTCTGAAAAGACTACTATTCCTTTGGACGTTTATCCAATGTCACACATACAATTATCTGCTGTATAGTTAATGTAATCAGAGATTAAATGGAAATTATTATTACTTATTTTATTTTTGAGATTTTAATATAATCACATAATTTCCCCTTCCCTTTCCTCCCTCCATGCCCTTATATACACTCCTCCATTCTCTTTCAAATGCATGGCTGTTTTTTTCATTCATCATAGTTATATGAATCTATGTGTATATTCCTAAATATACCCTGATATAAGTCTGCTAATGCTACTTGTATGTATCTTTTCAGCTTCTTTATTTAGTGTCATGTATTTTAGTTTGTTTATTTGGTTTTGGATAACCAACTGGTGTGCTCTTCCCTGGGGGATTATTTCTCCTAGACTCAGCATTCCTTGGTTGTCTGTAATTCTTTGTGTGGGGTTGAAGCCCCTCATGAGCTCCCCCTGTTCACACTGCCATGTATAATGTTGTTCTTGATCAGCTCATGTTCAGGCAGTTATGTCAGGAGAAATTATGGGGGTGAAAGCACTTGGTGAAGGAAACTATGTGTTCAACCTGGTGTGAACTCCTGACAATTCCCTCCATGTATGTAAATTGTGCTGAGAACCTGAATTTTTAAGGGACATTGTTTTCTTTGGTTATCAACAAAATGTGGCTTGAAACAAAAACATTTGTTGGAAGTGAAGTGAAAAGTTATTAAATATAACTGTCAGGAAATAAAAAAGATAAATGAAATGTTGGTGTATTGGACATCACAGAGAAGGGCAATTTTCCCAGGAGCAGATGCTGTTCACACTCACCAAGGGCATATTGGAGATGGCCAAGTGCTTTGGTTCCCTCCTAATCTTGATGGAGAAACTTGCTTTGAGTGCAGGCTCATCAAAGCAGGGAAACGCCATTCTAGCAGCTGTGGGCTCAAACTGTGTTGATGCAAGTATTCTACAACCACAAGAAGTGAAATGAAATCAGTGTTGTGCACCAAAGTCTCCAAACTAGGTATTTGCATCTTAATTCCTGGAGTTAAGATCTTAGATTTGATTACTAAGTTTTTTTAAGACAGGTATTGCTATGGCTTGCCCGGAATTTGCTATGGGTACCAGGCTACCTCAAATTCACAGAGATCTACCTGCTGCGGGAGAATGCTTTTGCACACTACAAAGATTTGTCACACGTATTGGTTTAATAAAATGCTAACTGGCCAGTAGCCAGGCAGGAAATATAGGCTGAGCAATCAGATTAGGAGCAATCAGATTCTGGGAAGAAGAAAGGCAGAAATGCAGATGCCAGCAGCCACCAAGAAAGCAAGATGTGAGGGAAAAAACCACGAGACTCATGGTAAAATATAAAATAATAGAAATGGGTTAATTTAAGATGTAAGAGTTAGTTAATAAGATGCCTGAGCTAATAGGACAAAAAGTTTATAATTAATATAAGAGTCTGTGTGCTTCTTTGGGATTGAATGGCTGTGGTACTAGGAGGGACAGAAACGTCCATCTACATCTACCTACCGTTGCTTCCCAAGTTCTAGATTAAGAGGATATTTTTTAATGTAAAGAAAGAGCCATGCAAATGGCATGAGGATCTTTTCAGATCTCTAGCATGCCCATGAAAAGCTGGATATGAAGACATGTAGCTGTAATCCAAACACTTGGAAGATTAAAACAGGTAGCTTCCCAGAGTTCACTGGCCATCCAGTCTCTCCAATCAATAAATATTAACCAGGCTCAGTGGCTTGATAAATAAATAAATATATGAAGGAATAAAATAAATAAACAGGAAGGAAGAGAGGGAAGGGAATGGAGGGAGAGAAGAAGAAAAAAGGAAGGGAGGTAAGAAGGAAAGAAGGAAGGGAGGAAGGAAAGGAGGGAGGGAGGGGAGAGAAGAAGAAAGGAAAGAGGAGGGAAGGAGGGGAGGGAGAAAGGAGTGCATGCTAAGAAGCCATCTGACTTTGTGTGCAGTTGTGAATGCATACACGTGTACACACATTCATACAAATACAACAAAAGGAAAGAAAAGGACAAAAGAAAAATTGTATAACAAAATCTGTTATCAAAAAATACATAGAAAAATATGAAAGAATTAATAGTCTTTGACAATGAACTCTAAATTGATTAGAAAACACTCAATGACAAAATGGAATTTCAGAGATAATTCAGAAAGGAAACATATATCATTAATAAATATGTTTAAAATTGTTCTACTATCTTAATGAGTAAACAAGTGAGAATTGAGGGAGACATCACTTTTTAACATTTTGCTTTTAAATGAGGACCTTAGTCAGAAGTAAAAAAACAGGGTTTTCATTAGGTTGTAGACTCTTGCTAATTGATTTTATTCTCATGAATATTTATTTACATTATATATAAGGGCATTCTTTAAATGATTGTTGATACTATAAAGTTGAAACACCTTAATTGCTATACATTAGATATTAAATAAATTAATAGATTTCAATAAAATCACTGACATGATATATAATGATAAAAAACATTTTTAAAACCTTGCTTCTAAAGTAGAAAATATGAGTTCATTTTCATATAGTAACATGCATGAATATCCAGGAATAAATCTGCAAGGATATCTCCTGGGGGCTATGAAATTTTCTTGGAATAATCTGATTTTGACCTTTTATTTTACCAAAAGAATATGGACTCAACATAATCTACAAAAAAAAAATGATGTTAAAATTTGGCATAAGACCTCCTTAAATAGGCCAGATGTGGCTGTGTACATTAAGCTCAGCATTTGGGAAGCAGAAGCTGGTAGATTTCTGTGAATTCAAGGCCAGTCTATGGTATAAAGTGAGATCCTTCCTACAAACAGAAAGAAAGGAAGAAGGAAGGAAGGGAGGGAGGGAGAGAGGGAGGGAGGGAGGGAGGGAGGGAGGGAGGGAGGGAGGGAGGAGGGAGGGAGGGAGGGAAGGAAGGAAGGAAGGAAGGAAGGAAGGAAGGAAGGAGTGAAGGAGGGAGGGGAAGAAAGACAAAGAAAGAAATTCATTCCTAATTTGAGGTCTGTGGTGGTGGATGGCTGGTTAAAGAACACTGGTGCTCTTCCAGTGCACTTGGGTTTGATTCGTAGCATGCACATGACAGCTCATAAGCAATGATAACTCCAGTCCCAAGGGAGTCAATGTCATCTTCTGGCCTCCTCAGGCACAAGGTACATATGTGGTATACAAGCATACATGCAGGCAAAAACACTTTTAAGGATAAATAAAAATAAAAAAAAAACTACTAAAAACAGAGCTTCACTACAGAGAATCATTCAGTTGGTCTGGCCTAACAGTTTGAGAGGTATCATTGTGGGTTTTTCAAGTTAGAGTCCCTGGTTCCTGGGGCATCATGTGCCTTTCAAATCCTGAGAAATAGAGGCAATCCTTCACCTAATGAAGCTTTCAGACTGATTTGTGTTTTTCTCTATGTTCCCTTAAAAAACAAGAAAGCATGGAAGGTAGACAGGACAAATGGTCTTACACATTAATCTTGTGTACCCTGTATAGCTAGCAAACTGTGGGGAGGTGGGAGGGGGATGGAAGGGTGTCTCTGCAGGTATCCAAACAGGGATAAGAATGAAAGCCTGGTGCAGATTGACTTTATCAACCTGGATCACACTTGGGAAGTTTAACAGGTGGTTTATTCCCAATGTATAATTTAGGGAAAAGTTTCCTGGTGTAATACAATCCCCATTGCACAAGGAGATGTTATAGGAGGCTGCCAGTACATTTCCCTCCTACAACAAGGAAGAAAAATTACATTGAAACTCAACTCAGGGCACATGTCATTTCTTCCAAGAAGATAGTTTCTAGGGATACACTACCTATACTAGTTTAAGGGCCTAAGGGTCTGGGCTGGTGTCCTCATACAGATAATGTAGAGATCATTTGAACTATCAGCCACTTCTGGTCCTGGTTGTGGGAGCTTGATATAGCCTGGCCCAACAGATGATACAAATCACCGGGCTGTTAACCACTTCCAAGTCTCAGCTTTCTGGACAGAACAGGCCTTTTCTCTTTCCCATTGGAAAGACAATCCTTTGTGCTTAACATTCCTGGTTTCTCTAGAGATCTGTGGGCACAAGGACCTTCCTGTTATGCTCCCAACAACAAATATTACTGTATCCTGGCACCTACAGTTGTATTGATCCTGATAATTGTGTCTATATTCTGTTTCTGATGAGGGTATCAAAAATCTGATTGCTCTCAATAAATTTGCCATAATCTCAGTTTTGCTGTGGCCCATGTTGTAGTCCTTGGCTGGTCATACCAGGTAACCTTGGCCCAGAAGCATAGCTGCTTACATTTTCCAAATGTATACTTTCCTTAAAAGCAGAACTAAAGCAAGGCATTGGAGTTATCTTTTAAAAAAATTAACTGAGAGAGAAATATGACCTGTGAATGCATGTTGAGGTCCTGACTTCCAGTATGTCTAAGTGTGACCATATTTGAAAATGGGATCTTTGCGAATGAAATAAAGCTAAGAAGAGGTTATTTAACTCAAGCAATATGACTGGTATTCTAATTTGGAAATCTGAATTCTAGGTACACAGAGCACAGGAAGGATAAGAGTAGAGAGGAGCAGGAGACAACAAAGCAAGGAGAGATTTCAGCCAGAGTCAGAGGAAACACAGGCCTTGTTCTAGCCTCCAAGCCTGTGAGAAAAATAAAGACTAAAAAACCTAGTTTTGGGGAAATGTCCTAACAGGTCAACTAATACAAAGAATTAAATATATATTATAGCTCAGAATCTAATTATATAAACGAATAGATATTCAGTTTGTTAGATCTGGAGAAATGAAAATAGAAGGGAAAAATAAGGTGAAAAAAGCAAAGAAGATGTACTCATCTTTAACAGGTTAAAGACAAAAATATGACTGAACAGAATTCGGTTAGAAAGGAACAAACATCTAAATGATAGATTTAGTATGGGCACACTTGAGCTGAAAACACTTCCTGTTACCTCATTTCTCCTTCCTGGGTTCTGTAGGTGCTTTTATAAAATCCATGGAAGCTCTCAGAAAGGTTCGCAGCATAGTTGATGATAACTGTGTACAGGGGTCCAGCAAGGAGTGGTTGGGAAGCCAGCAGTGCAACTTGCTCGTGGGCTGGGTACTCTAGGACTCTCAGTGGTTCTTCAGACAGCCTATCTTCAGCTCCTCTCTTGAGGGTGGCCTTAGAGATTCTCAGCTGGTGACTATGCATGATAATGGTGCTGGTGGGCTGACTGGCTTTGATTTCTACCTCTGTTGTTCCCCAGAAGGTCAGAGTGCTAAGGTTTGCATGGATCATGAGATCATAATGAATTGGAATGATATGCTCAGGAAGTCTCATGTTATTCCAAGGGAATGGGGCCCCATTACTTGCTTTTGGAGATGCTGTATCACTGCTCTGACACCAAGAGAAAGATGACACAGCTAAAAACGTCAACAGTAAGGAAAGTAGAGAGGGCATGCTTGTCAGTGGCCATTTGAGGGGCAGAGACACCATCTCCTTGCTCAAATTACCTACAGCAACAATAAAAGAAAAATTTAGAGAAGCAAATTTAAAAGCCAGTAATATTAAAAGTTATGACAGCATGTCAAAATACATCAATCAATAATTAACAGACACAGAGGAATCTTCCAAAAGTTCGAGATATTAAAAATTGTCTCCCTTGTGCAATTGAGAGAACTCTTTATTCTTTTTGTTTTCCTAAGCTAGCCTCACTGTGTGTCCATGGGTGTAGGCTGAAACTTGTTACATAAAGCAGGCTAGCCTTCCGAGTGCAGTGATCCTCCTGGCTCTATCTGTGAATAATAGAACTGAAGCACAACTGGCTAGCAGAACTTCCAGACACACTATAAAGCATCACTTGACTTTGAATTTTTAACTGTATTTTAGTTCAATTAAAGTAATAAAATAAAGTAATAGAACAAACGTTAATTTTAAAAAAGAAGAAATATTAGATGGTCTAGAGTCGCTCAATAAATGGACATTTGGGAATTAAACAGGTAAAGGCGGTCAGGCAAAGCTGCAGCAGAATATGATCAAAGCACCATCGCTCATTCAACCTCGGGTGCAGTCCTGTAGTATTCTTCTGCCCTGGAGTCAGACTCCAGCTCTGCTGCAGCCATGGCTACAATGATGTCCTATAGACCCTATAACATGTCAGCAGCTTTGAGGTTGACTTGTCTGAACTGAAGTGAGGTGTCCACAATACTAAGCAGGGGAAAGAAACAGCAAAAAAACAAACAGTTCAGCTTCTGCAGTAGGAGCCAGGCCTCGCATCCTAGCAATCCTCACAAGATAGAAACAGAACATAGGATGTGGGAGTTTTTTAATTACAATAATAACTTGGTATTGGTAAGAATAAAAAGCAAAAGAGTAAATCTGGCTGCAGTGACTGTATGGGTGATTGGTGTGATAAAAAGCTGAATGGTCAATAGCTAGGCAGGAGGCAGAGGTGGGATTTTCTTGGACAGAAAGGAAGAGGAGGATAAATGGAGGAGCACAGGAGACAACAGGGGACATGAAGAGGAAACAGGAGTTGTAAGATAAAGAGAAATAAGGACACATGATAGAATGCAGATTAATGAAAATACAAGTTAATTTAACTTATAAGAGCTAGTTAAGTTTTGGAGAGATGACTCAGAGTTTAAGAGCACTGACTATTCCTCCAGAGGTCCTGAGTTCAATTCCCAGCAACCTCATGGTGGCTAGTAACCATCTGTGATGAGATCTAATGCCTCTTCTGGTATGCAGGCAAAATGCAGACAGAGCTCTGTATTCACAAAAAATATTTTTTAAAGAGCTAGTTAGTAAAAAGCCTAAGCTACAGGTTGAGCTTTTATAATTAATAAGTCTCCATGTCATTATTTGTGAGTTGGGAGCCCAAAGAAAAATCTGACTAAGAAAGGGTTCCTAACAGATGAGCTTAAAGCAGGTCATAACAAGTATGGCATTTGGAGTAAGTGGCATGGACCTTGAAATGCCATAGAGTTGTGGCAATAAACATGGCTCCTGCGGTACCTCCGACATGAGGTTGGAATCTCAGAAAGCTAAAGAATGGGCTGGATCCAGCTGTCAAAGCCACAGTTTTAATTATAGCCATATTGCTTAGCATGTGGTCAGAAAAAGAGAGATATACAGTAAAGAGAGATTCAAAGATGAAGAAAACCTTTAAATGGTTTACAGTGTGTTAAAAAAATATATGCAGGTATCCATTATGATCAAGTAGGCTTCATCCCAGAGATACAGAGCTGGTTCAACATACGAAAACATATCAATGTAATCCATCATATAAATAAGTTGAAAGAAAAAAACCATATGATCATTTCATTAGATGCTGAAAAAGCATTTGACAAAATTCAACATCCCTTTATGATAAAAGTCTTGGAGAGAATAGGGATACAAGGGTCATACCTAAATATAATAAAAGCTATATACAGCAAGCCGACAGCTAACATCAAATTAAACGGAGAGAAACTCAAA
>NW_026068085.1:3852381-3883800 GCF_014885135.2 Alexandromys fortis
AACAAAAAAAAAAAAAAAAAAAAAAAAAAAAAAAAAAAAAAAAAAAAAAAAAAAAAAACCCTGTCTCAAAAAGCCAAAAATTAAAAATAAAAGAAATAGATTTAAAATAAAGCCATGTAAAGATGGAATCCACACAGAGAATCTGCATACTGTACATTATTATGTTCTCTTTGAATTGTTTGAATGCTGAGGAAGAAGCAACAGCTACCAAAAGATATTTGTTTATAAATGCTACTTAATTAATCTAAGATAGGTATTTTGAAAATACCTTGAATTTAAAATTGAAGTCAAAAGGTATGTTACTTTGGAGAAGAGGTTTTATTTTTGTTTCCACAGGAAGTGAGAGGCGGGGGTTCATTCTGAGTTAAGAAAAATCAGGTTTGATCAAGGAAGACCACCTGAGAAAGCTCTAGTAGGAACAGATGGCCCAGATGTCTGAGTTCTACATCCAGAACAGATTCAAGACTGCTGCATGATGTGATTAAGTATCACAGGATATGCCAGTCATGACTTGATGATAATTCTAAATTTTCTTTAGGTCCCCATAAGATTATCAGCACCCCCAACCAACAGGAAGTAGCCTGGAAAACTATTCCCACATTCTAAAAAATAATGGGCTATGGATATTTTCCTTTGTTTAGAATGTTGGTTACAATTGTTATGGATAATGGTCAGCAGAAAAGCTAAACAAAGGCTATTAGATTCAGAGTTTTTGTTCCTTAAAAGGGGTGGGGGGTGCTGTGGGACCATGGTATGTAACTTGTCAATTATATTTTAATAAAACACTGATTGGCCAGTAGCCAGGCAGAAAGTAGAGGCAGGACAACCAGACAGAAGTAGAGGTGGGTCAATGAGAATAGGATAATTCTGGGAAGAAGGAAGTCCTAGTCTGCAGTCATGACTCAGCCACAGAAGAAACAAGATGTGACTGCCTTGTCAAATAAGGTCCCTAGCTGCGTGGCTAACTCAAACAAGAATTATGGGCTAATGTAAGTTATAAGAATTAGTTAATGAGAAGCCTGAGCTAGTGGGTTAATCAGTTTATAACTTAAAAAAAAAGTTAAAATTTTAAAGTCAAGTGATAGAGAGCAATAATACATCTATCTTCACGTCTTCCACAGCACCTAAAAGGACAACTTGCATATGAGAGGTGTTTCACTGTTAAAATCCTCTGGCTAATCCCCACCAATCTGAGTCATTTTCCAGTATGTTTAGATCTTTCCTTGAAAAGTAGCTGTTCTCATCTAGTGTAAGGGTTCATTTCAAAATAGCATTTCATAGTTCTGAATAATCTTCTAAGATTTGGCTTTATTAAACATCCTCTAAGAATAACACATGGGGAATAAGCTCGCTAAAACAATAATTTATTCAATATATGCAACTGCTTCACTAACAATTAAAAGAGCAGAGGTCAAAGAGAAAATAAAAACTACTGAGCTCTGATGAAGCACCACCAGCATTTCACACTTGTCATCTTGATCTAGTAGTTTATAATCACACACACACACACACACACACACACACACACACACACAAGTACACATAGGCAGAATGGCTTTTAGTCTTTCTTTCAGCACCGACTTATGACTTATGACCTTGGTGAGGTTACTTTAGTTCTTGTTTCATTTTCTTTATGTGTGAAATGAGCAATACCTCCCTCACAAGGTTGCTGTAAATATCAAATATGCTTAAGTTTTTTCAATAATGGATAACACAAGTATTTATTAAGAGCCTATGTGTGGCCTTTGTAATTTTAAGAACACTGTAAATTACTTTTCTTTTTCATATGATGAAAAATTGTTCATTGTTAACTTGTGGCAGGCTCTATCACCTAACTTTAACTCAAGAGTGCCATGTTAGAAATCTCACTGAGCTGTCTGTGATGACTCTGACTTTTCGTGCTCCTCAAGGAAGTTAACGACAAGTGTTTGGATGATGTCCCGTTTGTATTAGGCCAACCAGTGCAAAACAATGAACAATCAGGAACACAAGTTCTTCCTAACTTCCCCCAGTACGATCCAAACAGTAAAGTTAACAAGCACTGGAAACAGCTCATCACTGCTGGCAAATTATTTCAATGTGGATTTAAATGCGTATGAGTATACTAGAATTTTTCTCTTAGGTCCACCTTAAAAAGCTTCTAATTCAAGATATATTTCCAAATCTGGGCAGGAAAGGGATGGAGGTGGGAGCTGTGACAACTGTGGCCAATTTAAGATATTTTTAAATGGTTTCCCATATACAGAACCTACAGTAATTCTGGCATTCAAAAGAAAAACAGTTTTCTTTCCAAACCTGAAAGAACTGTCATCAAAAGCTTAAGAAAACTTTTGCTTTCTTGCTCCTTCCCTTCGTCTTATGAAATTAACTACTACGGCAGTATACCTTGTGAGTGAAGCGCCCAGAAAAAGCACTCACTCAGCTCAAACACAGCTTTGTTTCTATAAAGGTTAAGTAGGGACTCGGTGGTGGGGTTCGCAGCAGGGAGTTCAGGAGTCCGAGGTAAGGAACTGGCCTTCAGGACTTGACAAGCTCTCCTCTGAGCCCGGTCGCGGGAACACCTTCAAGGCGCCCTCCAAGGCCTGTACCCCAGGTCCACCCCGCCCTCCCCGGTCGCCATTAGGCCTTAGTTCGGGGGCTGCAGCAGCTGGCCGGGCTCCAGCTGCGAGGCGGAGCGTGGCCAGAGGCCGACCAGCCTGACTGTGACTCGAGCTGGGGAGTGCTCGGGGTCTCAGAGCCTTCGCCTTTCCCAGGTCACCTGCCCGGGTCCGCCTGTCGCGTACACGCGCGGAGCAGCGCTGCGGATCCCTGCTCGCGACACCGCGCCGGTCCTGGTCCCGCCGCTGAGAGCTACCCAGAGCCCTCCCGCAGCTGCCCGCAGCCCGGTAACCCGCCGGCCCCGCGCTCCCCTCGGCCTGGCCAAGACGCCTCACCTTCACCTCGGCCGCCAACCTCGCTCTCCGACCGAAAGTGAAAGTGGAGCTGGGCAGAGGCAGCGAGGGCGCGTGGGGCCAAGGAACCGGCAGGCTTGGGTTATCCCCGACCGAGGCGCTAAAGGAGGACGAGCTCAGGGTGCGTCCTGACCAGGGCTACCGCATCTCGGGGCCCAAATTTAGACACCCGGATTGGAAATGAATGCTTCAGGACTGACAGAGCAATCGGCAGGGAGGCGCACCCCGCGGAACGCAGAGTGATTTTTCCTATGTGTCTTATGGTGTGTTTAGTTTGCGAACTTCAGTAGTGAAATGATCTCAGCTTGTGTAAAGTTGGTGCTCAAAGCAGTGCATTCAAACTGGTTTTTACCGGCCAAGCCTGAAGGGACACCCATTGGATGGAGAAGATGTTCATCATTTCCTTTCTGCAAGTGACTGATAGCCTTGTCCCGCCCCCCCCCAAACCCGGAAGTCCCTTGTTGTGGTTAGTCCCCAATTTTTTTTTTCTGGAACCTGTTTTTTTCCTGGAATAAATTTTGCTTCTGGTTTATTAGACTTTGGTGGTCTGTCCCCAACTTTGCACAACCCCCGTGGACCCAACAATACAGAAATCCCTTGAAAATACAGGAAGAAGTCACTGTCTCTATGTGAACTGGGCAGGAAAGAGCTGGCCAATGGGCAAGGAAAAAGGTAACAGCACTGCTTGCTCACTCTGGCTTAAAGTTATGCGGTTACACTGACTGTGGTTTAGTTTTAAAGTATCAAAGAGCAATACAGAATAGAGTGTAAGAGTAGATTTGGCAGCATTGACTTCTATTTCCAAACACTACCTGTGATTTTGAAAATTCTGATCTTCTAGTTGAGAATTAAAGTTTTAAGTTTAGTTATAGCATCTGTAAAATGAAAACTAAGGAAACTACCAAAATCAGTAATACTCAGAGGGAAAGAAAAAGGACACCTACCATTGCTAGAGGCCCCTAGTTCGTTTCCTGGCTGTGCAGACTCCTGAAATAATCACATAGAAACTATATTATTTGAAACACTGCTTAGCCAATGACTCTAGCATATTCCTAGCAAGCTCTTACATATTAAATGAACCCATTTCTCTTATTTTGTGTTTTACCACAAGGCTCAGGGCCTACCAGCAAGGCTCCAGCTTTGTAGTGTCTTTCTCCCCTGGCAGCTCCATGGTGTCTCTTGACTCCAGCTTTTTTTTTCTCAGCATTTAGTTTAGTTTTCCCCACCTAGCTCTACTCTGCCCTATCACAGGTCAATGCAGTTTCTTTATTAATCAATGGAATTACAGCATACAGAGGTGAATCCTTCATCATCACCTCTCCTTTTCTCTCTAAATGAAAAGCAAGGTTTTAATTTTAACATAGTAAAATTACATATAAAATTAGGTATCAAAAAAGAATTATAGTTACAATATTTATATCTACTATATTTTATTATAACTAGGGAAAACTATAATTACAACTATATATTCTTCAACTCCATCAAAGACTCCAGAAGGATATAATATTACCTAAGTAAACAACTTCCAAAACTCTAGAACTGACAAAGACATCCCGCTGCCAGGACAGTCACTCAGATTTTTTTCTGTATTGTTGGAGCATCCATTCCATCTTCAGCCTACAGGCCCATAGTATCCAGAAGATTTTTCCATGAAGCAGGAAATTTCAAAGACAGTTCCACCTATATTGGCAGTTTATAGTCACTTTCTTCTGTGTTCTACAGAATGTCTGACAGACTCTTTCATGAAGCAGGAAGCCTGAAGGACTGGCTCACCTTCTTTAGGAAGCTTCAGAATGTCCTGAATGTCCAGTTCATATAGGATAACATCAAGCAGTCCAGGAAAGGGCAGTTTCTTGCCCAAATGGCTAACCAACTCCATAAGGAGCCTCTTCTGTGCCCATCATTCATTTGAAGTAATTGGTCCTGCCAGGAGCAGATGTGATTCATTGTCATGAAAAGTCCGAAAATTTTAGAACATTTTTAAATGCCATATTCTGTAGGTCTCTTAACTTAACTGAAATATATCTGTATATATCTAGAAAACCTAACATGACTACAAGCTTGACTATTATAGGTGACGATATATTAACCTATATTTATTAATTATACATTACAGTTTTAAATGAGCTGTGCACATAATACCTTTATCAAGAGCAGAAATATACATATAATAAAATTGATGTTAAATTGATCCATACTAATGCAAACTATTCATTTCTATATCATATCCCTTTTTAAATGTAAACAAACATTTATAAAAAACCATTTAGAGAGTTTGGGCATCATTCTCTCCAAACTACCTCCACTTTTTGTTGAGTGAAGTAGCTTTTGGGGGTGTTCACAGTGACCTGTCAGAGGGTCTTGGTCCATCAAACCACATTAGTCTGGAAGGAATCCAAAGGTTATCATCTTTTGTGGAAACAAAAGAAGAACCTCTTTTCCAAAGTAACATGGCCTTAGACCTAAATTCTGAAATCAAGATACCTTTAAAAATTTATATGTTGGTTTAACTTAGCAATGAAATGCCTGTCCATATTTATCTCCTTCACAGTCAAAAAATTCAAAGAAAACACAACAATAAACATAATCCAGACTCTCTGTGTATATTCAATCTTTATGTGGCTTATATTTCTTAATCTATTACTTTTTCTACAAGTTTAATATTTATATTATTATCTTTACTGCTTTAACCTATGACTATCTGCACTCTTTTATATTACACTTACTCTCTCTTTACTCTTTTTTTTCTCTCTCCCAAGCCTATGTATATTTTTAAAACACACTGTCTTGTTTAGAGGTCTTTTATGACTGAATCTGTCCTATTGTATATCTGAAATCCTTTTCTGCCCAGGAATGCTTCTTAAAATACTAAGCACTTCTTAAAAAGTTAAGTGTCAGCATGACTAGGAGTAAGGCCGCTTTGCCTTTTGGCTGCACCCAGTTGAACATGGCAGAGGCATGGTCACTACCTCTGTATGCTGCACACATCACCCCAGTTCCAAGTATGCAGCAGCTCTATGTTGAACCATTAAGCAGTTTGTAATATGCTTTCTTACAAACCCTATTTAAATGTCCCTTGGCTGGACCTCCCGAAAGAGTCAGTGCCATCTGTGCTGACAAACAAGAATGCCTCTGTTTTGAAACCACGTGATTTTTATTGTTGTTGTTTTGTTTTGTTTTTGCTACCACTGACTCAGGAAGACCTCTCTTAAAGGAACTGCAACATGCTTCCAGCAAGCAGAGCCCATCCGAAAAAATGCAGCTAAACTTTGTTTATTAGTGTCTAGAATTCCTTTCCAAGCCCTCTCAGGTTTTATGTGGATTTAGCTTACACACGTTGGAGCACCAATCTGTTGTTAGAGGTCCCGGCAGCCCAGACTCTCCAAATAATCACATAGAAACTATATTATTTGAAACACTGTTTGACTCTAGCACATTCCTAGCAAGCTTTTACATATTAAATCAACCCATTTCTATTATTTTATATTTTACCACAAGGCTCAGAGCCTACTGGCAAGGTTCTGGCTGGCAGTTTATGTCTTTCTCCTCTGGCATCTCCATGGTGTCTCTTGGCTCTGCATTCTTTCTCCCAGCATTCAGTTCAGTTTTCCCCAGCTAGCTCTACTCTGCCCTATCACAGGCCAATGCAGTCTCTTTATTAATCAATAGATATCACAGCATACAGAGGGGAATGCCACATCTACCTACCAATGGAGAATAAGACCACTCTCACAGTTTAAAGTCAGTTTTGAAACAAACTTTAATTACTGGGAAGGAGGATGGGCTCTGGCTTGGTTTATACCCATGTTCCTGGGAAATGGACCAAAATCAAGTATGACAAGAGCTTAAAAAGGAAAACCCATAACTTATTGCATTTCCCATCAGGTCCAATCAGGGGCAAGCATATATCCAGACATATTTCCTGCCAACATACATCCCGCCCAAATATAACCAAGCATGTCCAATGCTGATGGATCAAACCAACTTGTTTAGAGGACTAAAAATATGTGGCTTTTTATTGCTATGCCCACGTTGCAGAACCCCCAGTAGACCATAGAGCCAATTTCTGATGTAAACACACAAGGGTCCTGGTTTGGCAAGCTTGAGCTCTGAACACAACTCTCCAACATACCAACACAGTGAATGGAGGAAGTCCTGCAGCAAACCCTGGGGATGGCAGGCTTTTAAAGGAAAAAAATCACAAGCAGGGAGTTACATGCCTTGGGACATCAGGATTGGGCCAAAAGGTATTGGATAAGGTGATCTTTTAAATCATTGGTCAAACTATAGGCACGAAACCACTGTTGACAGAATATCTACAAGAAGCTGTGGGACTATCAAGGACAGAATATCTGCAAAAATGTCTGGACCACTTTAAATTTTATTTACCTGTCTTCTAATTTTCTGCATCTAGGGTATTTGCTCAAATTGTGCTCCTGCAGTACATTCTCTGTGATACGGGATTCCCCTCTGTATGCTATGAATCACTGTGGCCCTTGGATTTCAATAGGCATGGTTCCCAATACTCCCATGGCAACAAGGGCCACAGACATCAACACAGCCCAGCTGCAGCAGGAATATGAAACCAGGCATGACTCTCCGCAGAAGCTCTGGCTGGAGATCATCATGGACCTGGTGGCAGCACAGCCACCCAGATCAGTGAGGTCATGGCAGCAGCATGGCCCTCAGATACCAACATGGTCCCAGGTAGTTAATTCCTTTGGCCAATGGCTTAACAGAATATAGCCAGACTGGAAAAGATATATAAAGAGAGTAGCTGGAGTCAGGGAGAAGCCATGGAGCCATCGCAGGAGACAGATGCAGGCACACTGGACGGAATTTTACCAGTAGGTCACACAACCTTGTGGCGATACTATATATATATATGTGTGTGTGTGTGTGTGTGTGTGTGTGTGTGTGTGTGTGTGTATAATGAGCTAGCTAGCAATACACTTTAGCTATTGGCCAAACAGTATTGCAAATAATATAGTTTCTGTGTGATTATTTCATGTCTAAGTGACCTGGAAACGAAAAAGCAGTTTCTGCCTACCTCTGTGTTTTGTTTTGTTTTGTTTTGTTTTGTTTTGTTTTGTTTTGTTTTGTTTTCTGGAAGTGAGTTTGACCCAGGTCACCAGATGGCTTAAGATGGATGCCTCTATTCAGGATGTATTCTGTAATGCTAAATAGGTTTTCCTAGATCCTCACATTATCACCCATAAACAATAGCCTCCAGCATCTCAGGGACTATCTAGGGTAAGGGGCTTGCAGATCAGAGGCATTTTGTTTCATGGATCTCTAAGGGGTAGTAATTAATATATAAAATGTAACTTTGGCTCTCACAGTTACCTACCTTAGTTACTGTTTTAAAAGCTCACTTGTTTGCTCATTCTCTCTAGGTCTCAGTCTTTTTCTCTCTGTGTATATGTGTCTGTCTGTCTGCCTTTCTGTCTCTCTCACTCCCTCCCCTCTCTACCCTGATATCTTTCAGCAAATGCCTAATATAGGTACTATATATTGTAGTTGAGAAAACAAAGATTGGTATTTTGCTCAGTCAAAAAGAAACTACCAAAACCTATTTGGATTACACATTGGTCTATTAGGTTATTGTTCTTTTCCATCAAGTTTGTTTCCTTGGCTAGTTCTTCATTTCTTACTCACCCCATCTCTGTTTTATTCAGCACTTCTGACTCTCCCTATGAATAGCTCCTATGAATTAACCTTGCTCAAAAACCTTTTCAAAATGTCCAGATTTTTGCCCACATGAGTACAGTGTTAAATTTTGAATGAAGAAATAAAATACACAGATACCCTGCAACCCCCTAAACTATCTGGGTATTCAGCAGGGGCTTCTCTCCCTGGCTACTGCCTCTATCTTCCTATCCCATCCCAGCTTGCTCCCAGGCACCCCTTCCCCTCTTCGGAGACATAGAATTCCCCAACTCAGACTGCTTTGGAGCTGAGGATCTGGGGGGAAAGTGGGGAGTGCAAGGGAGCAGGAGTTCCTTTGTTTCACTGAGCCTGCATTCTGCAAGCCCACCCATTTGTCTGCCAGGTTCCTGGCCAGCAAGTGGCCTTGATCCTGTACCAGAAGAACTATCAGAGAGCATTTGAAGAAAGAGATGGGCAGGCGCCAATGCAAGAATTCCTCCAACAATCTGAAAAACATGATAATACTAGAAACCAGCAAACATACAACAGGAAGATTTGAACACCCTAATAGAGATGAAGTAGAAGAAATAGACATTATGAAAGTGATAGAATCCCTTAAACAGGATGTGGAAAACTCCCTTAAAGAAATGGATGAGAAGAATAACAAAAAGTTTGAAAAAATAAATAAATCCCTAAAAGTTACCCTAGGAAACCAAGAAAAAACAGTCAAACACAAAATGGAAAGAGTTCAAGATTTGAAAACTGAAATGGAAGCAATGAAGAAAACACAAACCGAGGGATGGCTGGATATGGGAAATCTGGGTAAACGAACAGGTTCTACGGAGACAAGCATAACCAACAGAATACAAGAGATGGAAGAAAGAATCTCTGATGCTGAAGACACTATAGAGAAAAGAAACGCACTGATCAAAGAAAACAGCAAATCCAACAAATTCTCATCACAAAACATCCAGGAAATCTGGGACACCATAAAAAGAGGCAAAGGAAGAGGAGCCAAAGAACTGGAACTCAAATCAGGTCTGAGCAGGCCTGAGAAGCCTCAGACAAGCTGAACACCCTAACAATAGATAATAAACCTCAAGGGGAATGTAAGCTTTATTTAAAATAAATAACTTTATTACTGCTGCCCTAAGGACATAGGAATTTTCCACTATTTATGCATAAAACATAAGAGACTTACTGATCTTCTGAGCATCTATCTTTTAAGCTGGGCAGCATCAGTCATCTTCAGGGCTGTAGGACCACTATAAATGATTTAAAGGGTGAGAGGAAGAAAAGAGAGCCTGAGTCACTGTGATTGTTGCAACTGTTGAGATCTTTCCTTTCCTTTTCTTTTTGTAATTGAAATCAGAGCTACATGATTGTGGTCTTGGAGAATAATACATTTCACATAGTTCAGAGAATAAATCAGAAGGGCCACACTATAACTTTTGGTCTATAGACTGAGGTGACAAAAATGATAGAGTATGCTACAAATATTGTCTAGAAGTACAAATTCTATAGTGAAAGGTGATGCAAAAGCAGGGAGACTACCTCAACAATAGTACTTTGGAAAGGAAACAGCAATGCCAAATGAACACAGGAATGAAGACAGTCAACATGTCTTGATCAAGTCTCCACACCATATGAGTGATGTGTCTTTGCAAGACATTTCAAAATACTGAGTATTTAATAGACTTTGAAGTCCATGTAATACCCTCATTGGCTGACTAAAATAACTTTACTAATAGAACACATTCCCCAAGAGTAAGGAAGGGCACATGTGCTGGTCCATCTCAGGCACAAACCAGAGGTGAGAAGATTACAGAATGACATTGAAATGAGTAATGAGTGTCCCCAGTCTAATCATGTAGAGCAAAAGTAGGTATTCCCTATAGAGCTGAATTACTACATATACTTTAGAAACTATGTAACCTTGTTGACCATAACACTTCCAAGTTTATAACATATTTTGTATTCATGAAAGTTCAAAAAGAATAAGAAAACCTAGAACACCAATGATATTTTAAAAATTGTGGAACAGTGCAGGCAGAGTGCCTCCTTTAGGATATTTGTTCTGGACTCTCTTTTATTCATGCTTGCTTTCACTATAGTCAGGGCAAGGAGAGGGCTGAATGCTACATCAGAGCCATAAGGTTTGACTCACAAAAGAGAGCCTGGGGATCCAGAATTCCTGGGATTTCCTGTATGAGGGTAATAAATTATTGCAAGACAAGAGTATCAAGATGCTTCAATCTACCCTTTTCTCCGGGTATGATGACATGCTAGTAGGGACATCCCTGGCCATAGTTAAGACAGCTTTTGGGAGATCTCAGGAGGTAGGGAGGGTTTACATATACCTACAGCACCCAGGAGGCATAGAACCAAAACACCCACCCTCACCTCACTGCCCAAGATGAGTTTGGGTGATTTGGCAGCTTCTTGGCATCTCTGGGGAACTTGGACCAAGTTGGCTACAATGTTAATTGTTGTGGCTCAGAGGTCTGAGACTCTGAGTGTGTGGCAGGGGAAACGTGAGAGGATTTCTTTCAACTAAACTACCCAGGCCCTCTTGACTTTTCAAAGTTTTTTGGGGTTTAACAAAATTAGAATGGGAATTGACAGAGGTAGGTGGGTTAAAAATAGGACTCAGATTTTAAGGTAGGGATTTAGACCGCTGGACTCCTAATCTGATGACTAATGTGTGTTATATCTTGCTGATGTCACCTTTGGGGGGAGACCCAGCAGGGAGTCATATTTATATTTCACAGAAGTGTAGGAGTACTGAACACTAAGTCTTCATGGGTTTTCCAGCACCTGTGTGCAGCTGGACATATCCCAGACTTCTTTGGCTCTGCCCTTTGAAAAGGTCTAGATATGCCTGTATACCCTGGTAAGTTATGCTCATTGTCCCTTTCGTCTTAGAATTTAAAAGCTAGCATGCAATTCTAGGTAAGTTCCACCAGATGGCACAGTCTCCTGGCTTAGGACTCCTAGATCCATGAAAGTAAGAAGTGGTATCCTGATTTGCAGTTGCTGCAAAGGGTAGTGTCTTTGGTTCTTTACAGATCTAATTTTTGGAGCTTTTGATATGATCAGGTATGAACTTAGGGAGACTGAAGCAGCCTGGGGAACTAGAAATATCCTTTTAGACCTGGGAAGTCAATGGAGAGGGAATTGGAGTCCTGGGGAAAATGCCTAACCCTCAGAGGAGCCTTAATTCTATTTATCCCCCAATTCACTCTCAGCAGGGGTCACCTCATCATATCTGCCAGCCATCTCTCACCATCTTGCCCTCCATGTTGAACCAAGAGATGCTATGGGACAATGGTCTTTTATCCTGTTTCTTGTATTATTTTAATAAAATGCTGATTGATCAGTAGCCAGGCAGGAAGTATAGGCATGGCAACCAGGCAGGAAGTAAAGGTGGAGCAATGAGAACAGTGAAATTCTGGAAAGAGGAAAGAGTCAGTCTGCAGTGTGTCCCAGACACAGAGGAAACAAGATGAGAATGCATTGCTGATAAAAGTAGCAAGCTACATGGCTAACACAGACAAGAATTATTGGTTAATTTGTGGAAATTAGTTAATAAGAAGCCTGAGCTAATAAGCCAACCAGTTTATAATTAATGTAGTAGATGTCAGTGTGTTTCTTTGGGACTGAAAGACTGTGGGACTGGGCAGGACAGAAGCCTCTGTCAACAAAGAGTCTGTAAGGAGCCCCTGCATCCTGGTGAGCTAAGCCAGGAACCTGCAGAGATCTGTACCTGTCAGTGGGCCATGCAAGAGCATGTCTGCCTTAGGAAGGGACAATTGGTGGGTCTTTCTCAGGCAGGTAAGAGGCCAGTTCTAATTATACTCAGCAATTTCTCCTCAGTCTTTCTCCAGTGTCAACTTTAGCGTCTGCCTCAAAGCCTCTGGAAAACACATCCCCAATTGTGCAGTCTGGAAGACCACTTGAGTGTGGCAGACTGTAACGTGGGATGGAAAGACTGAGTCATTAAGGTATGAGAGACTGACTCACCATGTGTAGAGATAGACTCACTTCAGGTGTAGAGGTAGAACTCCAACTGGACTGGCAGAAGCAAAAGGGAGGGATCCTGTGGGTGCTGTTCCTGGCCTCCAAGCAGGCCCTTATCTCAACCCTAACTCATTCAGAACAAGACTCAGGAGGACTGCAGAGAGATGAAGATCTACCTCAGGGTATAGCCTGAAGGTGGGGGTGACCTGGCCTATGAAGATGGCCTCATAGAACAAAAGACTTCAGCAGTGTATCTATCTGTCTGTCTGTCTATCTATCTGCCTGTGTCTACACCTGTAAGGTTTACTCTGAAAGGCCTGGGATTCTTGGGAGTCTGAAGAAGAAGCCCTTCCATCAGAAGAGCCAGACATCAGTGTTTACGCCTACAGAGCAATGAGAAGTGTCGGATTGTGCCCTGAACACATAGCAGGAGAAGAGGGACTTATAAGGAGGACTATGGAGGCCCCAAAGTCCCTGAATCTGTGAATTTCCCCCTCCCTTGGCCCCACTATACCTGATTCACATTGCCCTCAACTTCTCCTTGGACACCCAAGTGCCCATGATAGTCATAACCTCTAGCCAATCCTATACTACCAGAGCAAGAGTTGGATAGAGGACAAGGAAAGGAAAGAACTTGGGAGGACAGGCCTGGCACCTAATGCAGGACCCTGGGGAAGGGACGACTGTACCCCTCTCAAGGCTATCCTGCTTCCCAGGCCCAAATGCTGTGGACTGCAGTGAGGACATCTCTGTACCTGGTGTACAGATGTATCTGTGTAAGTGAGTGAGACTGGTAGATGAAAAAGAGTCAGGGACGCCCTAGCTGAAAAGCCTTGTATGGTCTGTAAGCATCTCTGGGTTTCATCTTTCTCTATAGTAAGCACTTGTTTCTCTGACTCTAAGCAGATTAAATGAAGTATTTCCATCTTGCCTAATGCCTGCCTCAACTAGGGCCTGGTCAGAAGGGCTAGTCCAACTCTGCTATTACCAAGCCCCATTTCCCTGGTTTGTGGATTCATTCTTCAGTGTCCTTACCCTGTATGTCCTCTCCAGGGAGAAGAAACATGTGTACCTGGGTGGCAAGACTCACTGAACCCAATGTTCCATGACCAAAATACGGATGTGAGTGGTACCTGTTGGGTCTACGGGGGTCAGGCCAAGATGGGACAGACCACCAAAGTCTAGTAAACAAGAAGCAAACTTTATTTCAGGAACAAAATTAAAAATTAAAAAAAAATCTCCATGGGGTACAAAAAACTTAGTTGAGATGACAGCCTGAGATGAACTTGTAAAGCTGTGGCTAAGGGTGGTTTCTGAATTACCCCTTTTTATAGCAAGGAGCAACAAGCATTAGGCATGAACAAAGGAATTTTTACAATTTTGCGGTAAAACTCAGATATAAATTGCCTTTTTTTTTTTTTTACAATTTTCATTAACAGGGTATTTTTTTTTTTTTTAGTTAAACTAGTGTTTGTATTTAGTCCATTGTTTCTTCTGGCACTTTCTGGTGTTATTTACAAAAGCTCTACACTCCCCTGTTACTGCCAGTTTTGTGTAGCAGAGTAGGGTACAGGAAAATGCACAACCAACATGTCAGGTACATCCCATCATTTAAAAGTTAACTCAGCTCACATTAATGGATGGTCATGAGTGACTGGGGGGTATCTAAAAGCTGACCCTTAGTTTGCAGAGGACCGTATCAGTCTTACAGACAAAGCTATGGGTTGTAAAGCAAAGTAATCCACTGTTAATAGTTAATACTTAAGCTGCAGGATACAACTGTGGAAATGCTATTTGCAAGAAGAGGCTAAAATTTTATAGCTACAGGTAAAAGCAAAAGGACTTGAGATCCAATTCTTAGTGAGGGCACTTATGCTGACTCACACAGGTCAAACACTTTATGATGAATAAATCTTGTCCCTATGCCACAAAGCAGCCTTAAATGCTTGGGACAGAAGAAAAACATATAGTTATTCTCCTGGATATTGGAAGTAGACAAGATCGCCAGGCAAAAATTGGGAACTTGGGGGTGGGGGTGGGGTGAGGGTAAGGGGAGATGGGAAGAGAAAAGTGAGAAGGGGAGGATGGGGAGAGCTTGGGGAAATGGGAGAGTTGGGATGGAGGAAGGGTGGATATGGGAGCAGGGAAGTATATATCTTAATTAAGGGAGCCATTTTAGGGTTGGTGAAAGACTTGACTCTAGAGGGGTGCCTAGGGGGTCCAGGAAGATGTCCCCAGTTAGTTCCTTGGGCAGCTGAGAGGGAACCTGAAATGGTCCGATCCGATAGACATACTAATAAATATCTTGCATATTACCATAGAACCTTCATCTGGCAATGGATGGAGATAGAGACAGAGACCCACACTGGAGCAATGGACTGAGCTCCCAAGGTCCAAATGAAGACCAGAAGGAGGGAGAACATGAGAAAGGAAGTCAGGACCATGAGGCATGCACCCACCCACTGAGATGTTGGGGCTGATCTAATGGGAGCTCACCAAGGCCAGCTGGACTGGAACTGAAAAATCATGGGATAAAAACAGACTCTCTGAACATGGCGGACAATGAGGGCTTATGAGAAACCAAGGACAATGGCACTGGGTTTTGATCCTATTGCATGTACTGGCTTTGTGGGAGACTAGTCTGCTTGGATGCTCACCTTCCTAGACCTGGATGGAGGGGGGAGGACATTGGACTTCCCACAAGGCAGGGAACCCTGACTGTTCTTTGGACTGGAGAGGGCAGAGGAGGGGAAGTGGGAAATGGGGGAGGGAAATGGGAGGAGGGAAGGAGGTGGAAATTTTTAATAATAATAATAAAGAAAAAAGGCAGAAAAAATAAAATAGAACGTGGGGAGGGCTGAAGGAGGGAGAAGAGAGGCAGGGAGGCAAGCAGAGAAAAATGTAGAGCTCAATAAAAATCAATTTAAAAAAAGAAATAATGCTTGGGACAGGATTCAAGTACCAGGAAAATTAATTTTATCACATACCTGGGTTAAACAGGGATAGAGAGAACCCTTTAGTGACTTTTTACTAATTAATTAAGTCTGTACAAATAGGAGTAACAGACCCAGAAGTTAAATAAGTACATATTTAATCTCTCATTTTTGAAAATGTCAACTTAGAATGCAAAAAGATACTTGGGGCTTAAATCTCAGATAAACACCAATGGGTGAAAGGATCCTGAACACAATGAACATTGAGACATTTGACTATAATACTGAATCATGGGTAGGAGAAGCAATTTCCAAAGGAATAAAGAGATGTCAAATGCCAAATGTTTTAATTGTGGTAGAATAGGACATCTGAGAAGGGATTGTAGACAAGGAATTCCTAGAAATAATTTCTCCTCTGGGAGTGGCAAAAATAAAAAGTAACAACCTTCTGGATTATGTAGAAGATTTGGCAAAGGCTAACATTTGGACCAATGAATGCAGATCAACAAAAAAAAAACTGACTAAGCAATCCAATACCAGCAGAAAACTCCTTTAGGGGCCTCTCACAGGCCCCCAAGTCAAAAGTAGTTCAGTCATTCCCAGTCACTGTGGAGGACATGTCTCACCAGGACAGTTAAAAAACTCCAGGGCCTTCTGTAAAAAACCATACTGATTTGGATGATGGAATAAACATGGAGCATGAATCAAAAATTCCAGGAGGAAATAGGAAACATACATTCTGGCAGACTTCTATAAATGATCAAAGACCAAAGCTAAGAGTGCATATAAATTGCTTTGTAATTGTGGGGTTGATAGACATGGGTGAGCACATGAGTATCATTACTCCAGAATCTTGGCATTCAAATTGACTTCTTCAAGAGGCAGGTGGTCAAATCCTGGGAATTGGAACCCTATCTCAAGTGAAACAAAGGACAAGATGGGTTAAATTCATAGGACTTGAAGGACAGAGAGGAAGGCTGAGGCTTTATGTGGATAATATTATAGTGAATTTATGGGGTTGTAATCTGCTGCATCAATGAAATACCTCAGTTATTATTCCTGCAGTCTCAGACACTCATATTTCTGGGAAGGATATTATAAGGTACAATTTTCTAAATCTGAAATTTACCATTACATGCATGACATTTTGTTATCTGATTCAAACATAAATACTTTAGAAAGAATATTTAAAGAAGTAAAGAAAGTTTTGCCAAAATTGGCATTACAAATTGCTCCTGAAAATATAAAGAGGGGAGATTCTGTCAATTACTTTGGCTGTAAAATAGGTTCAGAGAAAGTTAGAACACAAAAGGCACAAATTAGGAGAGACTGATTGCAGACTATTAATGACTTTCAAAGACTGTTAGGAGACATTTCCAGTCTATGTCCAGATGTTGGGATAGCAACTTATCTGATAGTTCAGTTAAACAAAACCTTAGAAGGTGACAAAGACTTAAATAGTTCCAGAGAAATAACAGCTGAAACTGAAAAGGAATTAATTGTCATTGAAGAGAAATTACAGGAGGCACATGTGGATAGAGTGAATCCAAATCTTAATTGCATTCTAGTCATATTGCCTTCCATAATTTCCCCTACAGGAATTTTAATGCAAATGGAAGATATTATCTTAGAATAGGTCTTTTTACCTCATAAACCAGAAAAAATTAAAAATTTATGTAGAAAAATTCTCTAATTTAATCATAAAAGGAAAATTGACACCTCATCAACTAGCACAAATAGACCCAACAGAGATTGTAGTTGTCTTTTACTACTGATAAAATTAAATGTTTATGGGAAGACAATGAACTGTGACAAACAGCTTGTGTTAATTTTCTTAGGAAAGATTAATAACAATTATGCCAAAAGTTATAGAATTAGCCTTATGAAGAGAACTACTAGGATCCTTCCTTTCATTGTACATGACACACCAATAGCTAGATCCCATACATTCTATTTGAATGTAAATAAGTTATAAAAGGCAAGTTACAAATCAGAAGCTTTATATGAAGTGAATCAAAGCCCTTATACCTCTGTTCAAAAGACAGTTATATGCTATTCTTATGGTACTAAGGGATTATAAAGAAGCTCTCAATTTAGTTATTGATTCACAGTATGCAGAAAGAGTTGTCTTGCATATTGAAACCACTGAATTTATACCAGATAATACAGAATTAACTTCATTATTCATACAGGTTCAAGATGTAATCAGGAATAGGCTTTGTCCCAAATATATAACCCACATCTAATCCCATACAGGTCTGCCATGTCTTCTAGCACAAGGTAATACAGAAATTGATTATCATTGGAAGTGTGTTGAAGGCCTCAGACTTTCATAAAAACCATCATGACAGTAGCAAAAGTTCTAATAAAGAGTATTTTATTACATGGCAACAAGGTAAAGAGATTATAAAGAGATGTCCTACTTACTCTTTCTATAACCAAACATCATTCCCTGCAGGGAGTAACCCAAAGGATATTCAAAAGAATAAGATCTGGAAGATGGATGTGTTCCACTTTGCAGATTTTGGAAAATTAAAATATGTACACAACACCACTGATACTTATTCAGGTTTTCAATGGGCAACTACTTTGAGCTCAGAAAAGGCTGATTCAGTAATCACACATTTATTAGAAGTTATGGCCATCATGTGTATACCTGCACAAATAAAGACAGATAATGGTCTAGCATATGTTTCTAAGAAAACAAAATAGCTTTTTGCTTATTATAATATAAAGCATATTACAGGTATATAAAACAATTCTACAGTTATAGAAAAATCAAATCAAACTATAAAGGATATGTTAAACAAACAGAAAAAATGCAAAATAGCCCCAGAAATTCATTACATAATGCTTTATTAACCATGAATTTTTTAACACTAATGAGAAAGGAACAACAGCAGCAGAGAGACATTGGATAATAGAAAAACTTTCTGAATTAAATCAGCCAGTGTATTTCAAGGATGCATTGACCTTAAAATGGAAACTAGGAGATGTGGTATATTGGAAAAGAGATGTCACTCTTGTTTCCACAGGAGAAGAAAAACCATGGATATCATCAAAATTAATAAAGATTTGGTTTGAAAAAGAGAAACCTCTTGAGAAAGAAAAATGACAGTTCACTCACAGAGGTGACAACCATACAGGTAGTAAGGAAGCCCCATAAGGGTTGGGGCAGGGTTCTGCTCTTTTCTTTGCAGGGAAATACTTATCTTCAAAATGTCAAGAGATCCTGGACATCTAGATGTCTAAAGGAGAAAAGAAAATTATCCAGATAGGATCACCAACAAAGAGAATTATGACTTATGAGAACAGGTCATCTGAGGATAAGAATCACTAAATATTATATATATATATATATATATATGTGTGTGTGTGTGTGTGTGTGTGTGTGTGTGTGTGTGTATTACCTAGTATAATAATAGTCATGACTCAATTAAAAATAACAGCTGGCTTTGGAGTTGAACTCTGTCCTTGTCTGAATCCAAGCATGTTGGTTTATTAAAAGAAAAATGCAGACTTTCTGTCTCATTTCAAGAGTCATCTGGTATGGACAGAAAGGAGAAATAATTTAGAAAATATTTTACTTTTCTTCGTACTTATTTTTGTCTCTATCATACCTTTCGTTGAATATATGTGTGTATAATATAATAAATAATGTTTAAGTTTTCCATGATGAACAATGAATTTTCCTGTTGTAACCTTTGAAGTTTCCAGGTAGAAGATGGAGCCCCACAACAAAAACTCCAAATGGTTGATATGATGTCATGATGCTAATAACACTGTTATAAGATCTGTTTTGGGTACCAGCTGCTCAAGATGGTTCCAACATGGCTAGCTGAAATTGTGCACCTTTTTATAATGTTCTGGCCAGACTCCAAATAGGATCCTCAGGAAAACTCTACTGAATATTCAGAGACTTTTTGCAATTATACCAGACAGTAATCTTAAACCTTAACAATCATTTTACTTTCACAGGATCCCAGAGAAAGAACTTTGCCCTCGTGACAGCTGGAAGTAATTCTAAAAGACAACATCCCCTCTCCCAACAAAATTTGTCCTCAGGGTTAGTGACATCAATTAGCGGTTGATTATAATTGGTATAGGGTTGGGATTTGGAGTGGAAATTATGTAGGCTCAGGGATCTCTTTGAAAAAAAAGAGAAAAATCGGATGGGATACTAGATTAGTGTGAGCATACTCACACTAATAATAATAGTGAGTAATAGAGTGAATACTTGTGAGCTATTTTTATAGGCAATTTACAATGGTATAGATTCTTTTATACTGATACAATTTTAAATTATACGGAATATTTTCCTATTCTTGTCTGTAGACCTAGGCAAAGTTATTTTGTCATATTGGGGTAGTAGGCACACTCTGCCTTGCAATGTCTGTCATAGAGAATTTGTGATTTCCCCAAGTACCTCACCTCTCAGCACTCAGACCTGAGATTCCGACACTTGGTCCATCAAGGGCATGTAGGTCACCCACATATCTGTCTTTGGAGTCTTCTTCAGTCCTCTTCTATGCTGCTACTGATGCTTCTTTCAGCCATGTACAGTGCTTCCTCCAGGACCCAGCTCCACCTCTCCTTGCTACATCACTTTGGCCTGGATGACACAGACCCTGTGGCAATCATTAGTAAGTAGAATCACTTTGATTTATTTTAAATTCCTTTTTATTATTTATTTATTTATTTATTTATTTATTTATTCATTCATTCATTCATTCATTCATTCATTCATTTTTTATGCAGGGTTTCATGTAGTCCAGTCTGGCCTCCAACTATATATGTAGTGGTGGCTAACCTTGGCCTACTGCTCCTCCCTCCTCCACATCACCAGTGCTGGAAAGACAGAAATGTATCACTGTTTGTGCAGTTGAACACTTTCTTCTTTTCTGAACAACACTGGGAGGGCAGCTGAGTGAGTAAGGTGTTTCACTAGTTCTCATATTATACCTCATGCCTGACGTATTCACAATGGGCTGTCCCTCCTTCCAATATTCTAATCACCCTAATATCTATGTCAGAGGCCCTGATGTCAGTCTATAGCTGGCTAATTTGTATGGAAGTACAAATAGATCTGCCCAACCCTAGTGGCTGCCTGTACATTCTGGCTTTTCAAACCTAGGCCACAGGAGTCTGAAGGTCCATGTTGAGTAAACGAAGATTTGCATTCTGTCCTTTATATCCATGCAGTACCCAAAACACCCAGAGAAGGGTAATATGTTCCCATTTGGTAACTTCAGTCACCCATTGTGGCCAATATATCCTCATGTAGTAGGCAAAGACTCCAGAAAAGGCGATATGTCCTTGTGCTAAACCCCAAACAGTACACAAAGTACTCCAGAAGATGATTTCCCAAAGTATCCAAAGTAAGTTTCCAGAAAAGGGTTATAACGTCTCCAGCAATATCAAAAGAATCCAGAACTGCGTGATAGATTACCCTTGGAGTGCCTTTGAAGTGTTCTATCTTGGAGTACCCTGCAATGTGCTCACTTTCAGAATCCAAAGCAAGTAAAAGAGCGTGATGGATCACCATGCCTTTCCCAGATTATCCAGAAGACGGTGATAGTTTCCTACATAGTAATGTCAGCAAACAGAAGAATGGCATAGATTCTCTTCCTGTACCCAAAGCAGACAGAACCGGGTAATAGTTCCCCCAATTCCTTAACAAAAGCATACTCAATGTACCCAGAAGAGACCACTTGAGCCCCAAGCAGTATTCAAGTATTACAAAAGAGGGCACTATGCAAAACATCCAGAAATGAGTGACTGCTTTCTATTCAGTACCATCTGCATAGAGTAAAGATCCACATACAGTACCCAAAACTCCCAGGATAAGGCAATAGAGCAGTATGTAGCACCAAAACATCCAGAAGAGGATGATAGCTTCCCATAAAGTACTGGCAGAGACCAGATGGGAGTGATATCTCACCTTGTAGTACACATAGTATCCAGAGAAAAGTGTTATGTTCTCAAGCTGACACCTGGGAACCATCCAAAGCAACCAGATAAAGACAATAAAGTTTCATACAACATCCTAAGCATCCAGAACTGGGCAATAGATTCCCCTTGGTGTACGCAAAGCATTCTGAAGTGGGCAATAAATCCAGTTGTAAAAGTCATAGAATACTGGAAAGAACAGTAGATCTTCATTATTAGTGAGGGGTGGGAAGGAGGGGTTGGGGAAGGGGTATCATAGCTATCTCCTGTTGGCTGCCACTATAGCACAGGCAGGGTTGCAGGTGTGTGAGATGAAAAAATATAAAGGAATTCTCCACTTTATACTTTCTTTCCTTTGCTTCAAAGCCTGCTTGTTTCTCTCTGCCCTCTCTCCCTAAACTGCACATATTTCTTATTTGTATGCTTGTTTCAACATTGGAGTCAGAAATGGAGAGGCTCCTGCTCCTCCCTGCAAGGTCCAGAGCTTTTGTCTCTGTAGCATGTACACAGACAGTCCTCAGCACCAGAGCTTGCTGAATTCCCCATGTCCATGGTACACCCTTGCAGAAGTTTTCCCCTTCACACGGAGTTTCTTTTCCACCAGGATTGCTGTTCCTTTCATGGAAGACAGCCACACCTCCTTGAAGAACCTGCTTTTGCTATTTCTCCCCCTGTGCTAGTATGGCTCCAACAACCTAATGCACCATGTGATCTCTCCTATTCCTTTCCATCTTCCAGGGGCTATTATCCTGTCTGCAGAAGCCTAAAAGACCTACTAAAAATATTTTTCTATATCCTAAAATTATGCTGTTAACTCTTATCTTAGGAATTAATAGTTTCCCTTCAGGCCTATATAATTCATAACAAAGTATTTTCATGGGAAATTTTTGTGTGTTGATTTCTCCAGAAAACATCATTAGAAAGTTTGTTTGTGCATTCTAGTGTGTTCAACAAAACCTCATATATTTTTTGGTGTTCTATTTTATTAAAAAGCTGTTTCTAGAGTTGGGGTCTTGTTTTCCCCCTCCTCTAGATTCAGGCATATTTAAATTCTTCCTCTAAGATCAGTGTCAAATTGAGTTTCATGGAACAAAGAGCAAAGCAGAACAGCCAAAAAATTAGACTTCTTTGTGTACACATTTTATGCCTCAAGATTTATAAGTTTATTTTATTGAATTTGGTTAAAAATCTGTTGAATCTATAAAAAGGATAAACTTAAAACTATTAACATATGATTGACATTTAAAAATCTATACATAGGCTTTAATCCTAGCACTTGGGAAGCAGAAGCAGGTAGATCTCTATGAGTTTGAGGTCAGCCTAGGCTACAAGAGCTAGTTCCAGGACATCTAGGCCTGTCTCAAAAAACCAAACCAAACCAAGCCAAGCCAAACAGTAGCTTGCTGCCATATCTAGATGGCTTCATGACTTGTCACCCACTTTTGTTAGGGTTGGAGAAGATGAATGTCATGTGCCTTCCCCACCATGTAATTAAAGGTGATCACAATGAATGGGCCTACCAAGGAGACAACAATAAATAAATCCTGAATATAAGATATTCAATAATCTACACAATTATACCTTCCTTTTACCTCCTGTGATTTATGGTTGTGTCCTGTTTTATCCCTCTCAAAGTAAAAAAAAAAAAAGGTACCTTATTTTTGAAAGATCTTAAACTTTTTTAAGAAGAAATTTTGAAATTTTACACTTAAATTATTATTATTAAATTAAATTATTATTTAAAAATTATTAAAATCTGTTTAAGAAAAAGCCTCTAAAATCGTTTACTATTTTTAAGGCATTAAAACATTTTCAATTCATAANNAATTCATAAAATATTTTATTATAATATAATCTTGATAAATAAGTAGCTTTTACAACAACAAGCATCCATTTCTTTTCCCTAAGCTTCAGCTTCCTTCTCAGTTCTGTTTGTGAGTAAAATTTAGGCAACAGGCCTCACTCTCCTAGAGATTAGACATAATTTATCTTGTTACCAATCTTAGAAAAGAGATAAACTTACAAAACAGATTTCAAGGCAACATTTTCCTGTTCCACTATTAAAGAAATTCATTCTGCAATGACTACTCTCAGTAATCAATGAACCATGTCTCCTAGTAAATGAGTAGATTTTTAAAAAAAAGATATAAAGTTTAAACCTTAAGTTGTGCAGATCTATAAAAAAATGTTTTAGAGGCTAAGAAGATGTATGTAAATTCAAGTTATAGAGATCTGAGAACATTAAGACCCGGGTTGTGAGAATCTAAAAGGGTGTTTTGAAATAAATGGATGGATTCAATTTGTAAAGGTATAAAAAATGGCTTAAGGTATAGAAAAAGTGGTTCAGATTTCTTTCCCCTTTTATGCCATTATTACACTAAGGTTTCAAAATTTCAGAGTTTTAACATTAACCCATTAAGTTCTAACAAATTATTAATCTTATTGTTTAGTCACAGCTCATGGTTTTATGTCTCCTTTGATTGTCCTTTAAATATAGGCTTAAAGGTGCTTTTCATCAGAGTAAAGACATATTTGCCCAGTCTCTATCTCACTGAACACAGGAAAAAGTGTTCATGCTTTTTACCTCAGAGCGACAGGTTTTCCTATGACCCCAAGATCTAAACCTTTCACCTGCTTTATAGATGCCAATTAGCTGCCTTTTCTACAATATGGATTCCAATACAAGGGTAATGTTAATATATCTCATACTTTTATCTCCTTTGGTAAGCTATGAATTATACGTTTTGAGAAATCAAAGTCATGAGGTTTGAATCCATCTGTTGACAAATCAAGCAAAAAAGGTTCCAAATGTAAGATCTTGTTAAGCTTTTAAATTTTAGTTTCTGTGCCTTAACAGATTTCCACTTGGCTGACAATCACAATCCAGGGAGTACCTGTCAACTATGAGCTACTGAGCTCTGTACTTGCTGAAAGCTGTTATGAACCAGCCCAACTGACATGAATGCTCCCTGGGATAGCTATATGTTTCTGATAATGGCCCATTGCCCAGTCTTTGACAAGCCTTCCAGCCTTCCTGGGTCCTGACAGCCTATGTCCCAGTTCATCTGAAAGCAGCTACAGAGGAGAATACATTGTCCCTGCCCCCATAACAACTGCTAAATAAGGATAAGTCGAAAGAAAACTGCCTGACAAAAGGGACAGAATGTATACCTATAAGACTAATTACCGAAAGATGAACTCAGATTTATCAACAGGTAGGTTCATTACAATTGTTCTATAATATGATAAAAATACACTTGGCATGCTTTATACAGAACAAAGAGAGAGATATTGTCCATCACTGGGCTTTTGGCCCTTCTGCTTTTTCTTAATTACTATTGGCTCTTATGTCATGGATATAATAACTAAATGATAGTATTTTAATCTGATGATTATTAGATCCTAATGTAAACCAGTACCCATCATAGAATCAAGAATTGACTCAGGATACAATTTCAAAAAAAAATGTGAAGTCCAAAATTAACTTGTAAGCACCACTTGCCCAAAGAAGAAGTAACTTCCTGGGATTCTGAGAATTATAGTCCTTGAAGTTCAACAACAAAGTCTCATGGAAAAGTAAGGTGACCTATGGATTTTGTCCATGCAAGACCCAATGACATTTATATCAAAGCCACACTGCTAGGAAATCTCCAGATGGTGGCCCTGACCAGATTCCACCTTAGTCAGTACTTAAAATTGTAATAAAAGCTAATTTTAAATTTTACATTGTGCCATGTGTGTGCGTGTGTGTGTGTGTGTATGTGTGTGTGTGTGTGTGTGTGTGTGTGTGTGTGTGTGTGTGTGTGGTTTCAAATCTGAGACAAGATGCTAAGGTACCTATTTAACATATCAAAGCTGGACTTGGCTTCCAGGCTCTCCCAATGTCCCTCAGTTTCCTACCTGTTATATAGTATGGATCCTATAACCTGTCTTAAATTTAAAGAACATAAACAAAAATGAATACTAACAATGGTTGTACCTTTACTAACTTTCAATTCAAGGCCTTCTGCTCACAATGGGAAACTGACAACCACATGGGGATTCCTTACAATCCCCCGTGCAAAGGGATCATAAAACAAAACAAAATAAAAATAAAAAAACCAAACTCTAAAGGCTCAACTCAAAAACAAAAATTAACATAAAAACTCGAAACATCCTCCAATCTTGCTACACAGTCTTACCCCATGGATAAAATATGAAAGGGACCTGATCCTTTCCTCACAACAAAAAGGGATTTTGCTTGTGTTTTATTTCATAGAAAGGACCAGTTGAGGTTTATTTGGATCCAGCCAGAAATGTTGACATCACCCTGCCAACCAGAAGTGTGTCCTACCTCTTAATGACTTGTCAGGGACAAAGCAGATAGAAATAAAACCACCCGTTGCAGAACAGCAAAATCTCCTGAAAGGACATTCATAACCTAGTGGCCACTACCCAAGTCCTATGCCCCACCAAGCCTACCTTTAAACTATTTTATCACAGCCTTTGTTATATTTCAGGCCTGTCGTCCCACTGCTCATCCCCCTAATTCTCAACCCAACACCCACTGGCATTTTTCCCTTCAGGAAACCCATGAAGACAAAAGAACCAAGAGATTGGATCAATGGATTGCCCAACCAAGGGTGCTTTTGCTGTCTCAAAATCTAAATAACCATCTCACAATTATTTTAAGTGACCCTGGAGTAAAAGATTAAATATAGGAGTAAAACTATATCCCACTAGTTATACTGCAGATATTTGTTTTTCTCAACAGCTTGTGTGGACCTTCTACTCCATGCTGACACATAAAAAAATTTCTTAAACAGGAGATACAGCTAAGAAGAAATGCTCAATTTACCCTGGCTACAGCATTTTCAATGTGTTGCTGACTTTTTTTCCTTTAATACCCACCCGAATACCTCTGACTGTTTCTTTTGTGCATCAAGTAATAGATTTCTGCTGACAGTTGCACTGGTCAATAACACTCTCCTTTAGCTCAGGACCACAAAAAGATTCACTGCTTCTTACCTGTCAGACATTCTCTTATTTGACCAGCTGTTCAGTTTGCACTTCCAATCAGGACAAGCCTACTCATTACTAATGTCTCACTAACATCATTATTTTCAGGTCAGCATGTACTGGCCCTCTGCCATGCCTCCATGGCTTGGAACCGAAACCAAGCCAAGGACATCAGGATTAACAACGCACACCCCAATCCACCCTCACCTCTTCTGAGGGCAACCTCTCAGCGTTCCCTAGTTCCCGATCTTGGTGGAAACTCCAATTGTAGAGCCCGCCTGTAATACGAGACACCTGCACTCAGGACCATTGGTGAGCCTCGGGCAAGGGGCGGAAGATTGAAACACACAAAGACACACCGAGACAGCACAGAAAAAGACACACATGCCACTAGTCACTGGTAAAGAAGCCCTTTTGTAGATAGCACCACGGAGGCTTATATACCCAACACAGTCAGGTGGTCCAGCAGGTGAAAACCTCATCTCCTGATCCTCAGTCAAGGACAAAGCAACATGTGCTCAGGAAACAGAGCAGGACACAGCTTTCAGTACCTCAAATCAGAAGGCCAACTAAAGGTCACTGGCAGGGCATAGCAACTGGAGGCCAGGACTCCAAAAGGTCCCAACAGCCCTCTCCCTTCTTTGGTGTAAGGGAAAGATAACCACCTGAATAAACACCCCATTGCCAGGGCTTTGCATCTCTGTTGTGATTACTCCACAGGTCTGTTGGGAAACATTTATTTTAAGGTGTGTTATTTTTCTTTATGCTACATTTGTTTAACTCTGTAAATCTGTAATCTTCAGCTTGTCTAAACCACCTGATGGTTAAAAAAAAAAAAAACCTGAATGGCCAACAGCAAGGCAAAGAACAAGGATAGGTGGGCTGGCAGGGAAAGAGTTTAAATAGGTGAAATGAGGAAGAAGAGCAACAAAAGAGCAAAGAGGACATCACAGCCAGCCACCTATCTACCATGGTGGCTACTCCAGTCATCCATGGAGTAAGTATGATACACAAAAGTAAAAGAACAGAAAAATTCCAGAGGCAAATGGTAGATAGAATAATATATGTTAAAGAAAAATGGCAAGTAATAAGCCAAGATAAGGCTGAACATTTATAACTTAGAATAAGCTTCTTTGTGATTCATTTGGGAGCTGGACTTTGGCAACCCTCCCCGCAAAAATCAAAAGAATAAAACATTGCATGACATTTTGATACCCAACATGGGACCAAATTTCCATGTAGGGCCTAAGGAAAAAAATACGCACAACTCCCTTTAAGAGGCAATGATGCTCAGCCAGCAGTGCTAAACATGAGCTAGAAATGGCCAGCTAAGTACAATCTACGTGTGGCAAAGGAAATACTGGCTTCCACAGTTAGAAGGTTTGGTGCAGTTCTCAGTCATGAGAGGTCTCCAACAGGCCACGAGCTTTAGGCATGGCTTTCACGACCCAACCTGAGAGTGGGTAGAGCTAGCTACTAGGGCACGTAGAAGATTTAGGTGTAGCTTAACAGTCTAAAGTTTGCTTTTGTTTTCAAAAAAACCTAAAAGATATACAGGAAAAGATATCTAAACAGAAAAAGCTCTAAACAGGTTCCACTGTGTTTTACAATGTGTGTAGGCTTAAGAAAGAAAGAAAATGGGTATAGGCAATCATAGAAAAAAAGAAATAGATTAGAAATTAATAATTTTTTGGTTGCTGAAAAGTAAAGGAAAGCTGCTAAGAGACCTGGAATTGAAAGAGGGATTGTTGAAACAAACATATATAGATACTTTGGGAATGCCTAAACTTTTAAAAATTCAAAAATTGTATTTCTCAAATGGAAATCAAAAATTCTTTGGAGAAGCAGATTTCCTTCTGTTTCCATAGGAAACAAGAGGTCATGGATTCATTCCAGATCAATATGAATCTGGTTTGATCAGGGGAGATTTCCTAAACCTTGACAGGTAATATCTATCAACAAAGGTTATAACTGGTCTTCCTAAGACTTAGTCATTATCTAATTTTTTCTTGAGAACTCCTGGGGTTGTCTTCACCCACAGCTAGCTGGAAACAGTATGGGGAGGACTGTGCCCACAATCCCAGAAGGACAATAGATTCCTATGTAGTACTGAAAGAATCCAGGTGAGGGGGATAAATTCCAATGCAAATATTTATGTAGTATCTGTAGCCTCCAGAAGAGGGCAATAGATTTCCACACAGTACCCACAGCCTTCAGAAAAGAGCAATGAATCTCCTTGAAATTACCAAATCACTTAGAATTGCTTGATAGATTGATTTGTATTTCCCAAAACACAAAAAAGAGGATAAAGGATTCCCCAAACAATACCTAAAACATAAAGAAAGTGTGATGGATACATTTTGCAGAAGAAGAGGGTGATAGCTTCCCATACAGTATTATGAGTGACAAGCAGAATATGATAGAACCCCATGCAATACACAAAGCACTAAGAAGAGGACAAAATCATCCAGAAATGAGGAATATATTCCCCATTCAGATTCAAAAGCACCCAGAAGAGGACTATAGCATTCAGACAGTACCCAAAGAGCCCAATGTTCAAGCATTAGCAAAATGATAAGGATTGGTCCCTATACAGTACCTAAACTATCCTCAACTGTGCCATAATAACCCATGTGGTAGTAAAGTATCCAGAACACTACCTCTCAGGCAGTATGCATAGCAATCAGAAGAGGGTAATCGATTGCCAAGTACTATCTAAAACATACATAACTGGGAAATATCTTCTCAAGCAGTACCTTTTGGTACCAGAAAAGGGACAATAAATTTCTATGTACTACATAAAACATCAAAGACACGACAATAGATCTCCTTGCTTTACATCAAGCATTCAGAAGAGTTTGAAAGAGTCCTGTGTAGTCATCTAGAGGCCAATAGATCTCCTTGCAATGACCCAATCACCAAGAAGAGATTGTCATGCAGTTCCCAAAGCACCTATAGAAAGATGCTGTATTCCCAAAGAAAATACCAGTGGGTCACCCATGCAGTACCAAAAACATTCAGAAGAGGGTGATAAATGCATATTATTGTACTGATAGCACTCGGAAAAGGGCAATAGTTCCCCATGCAATAACTGAAGCATTCAGAAGAGGGCAATAGTTTCCCATAAGTGCTGTCAGTGACCAAAACTATATGATAAAACCCAATGTAGTAACCAAAGCACCCTGGAGAAGGTAAAAGAGTATAATGCAATATCAAGAACATCTAGAATAGGGCTATTCTCATAATACAGATCCTCATGTATTACCCAAAGCTCACAGAAAAGGGTGCAAGATTCACATGTAGATTCCCATGCAGTACCCAATTCATTCAGAAAAGGACCCTAGAACCCCACATATTATCCAAAGAATTTGGAGGAGAGTGATTGATAATCTTATGTTGTGGGAACTTCTTTAGTCAATAGCTTTTAAGGTATTTGCCAAATTTTGGCATGATTTCATGTACTGTATATGCAAACAAAAAGTATGCACACAGAGGACTGTGGAACACACCAATTCTGTGAGTATACCCCCTAATAAATAAAATTTTACTATATTCCATTCTGGGGTAGTGTGGCTATCAATGGAGGAACTCCTACAGGAAATGTTCAATAGCCCCACCTTGTACCAATATTCTGTAAGTCAGTCACTGTAAATAATATGTAAACAATTTCTTAAATCTATAGATTATCATTACATGGATGACATTTTGCTATCTGATTCAACTGTAGATACTTAGGAATATTTGAAGTAAAGAAAGTTTTGCCTAATTGGGGATTGCAAATTGCTCTGAGAAAATAAAAAAAGAGATTCTATCAATTGTCTAGGTTGTAAAATAGATTTACAGAAAATTAGAAAACAAAAATCACAAGCTAGAAGAGATCAATTGTTGACTCTTAATGGCTTTCAAAGATTGCTTGGAGATGTTTTCAATCTACAGCCCACTTTTGGGATAACACCTGATCTAAAACTCATATAAACAAAACCTTAGATTATAAGGGGATGTCCTACTTGTTCTTTCTATAACCAATCTCCACTACTACTCACTGGGAGTACCAAAAGCTTACTCAAAAGAATGAAATCTGAAACTTTAAAGAATTTGAAAAATTAAAATATGTACACACCATTGACACCTCTTCAGGTTTTAAACAGGCAACTGCTTTGAGCTCAAAAAAGTCTTATTTGTAGGGATAAGTCCCACCCCTTAGGGGGCGTGTTCGCCTCAGGCTAAAGTTTGCCTATAAATTTGGCAAGCATGCTCCCAGCCCTCCCTTCTGCTTTCCTGGTCTCCGCAGGAACGGTGGTCCTGTAAGTCTATTCCTCCATTAAAGCTGTCTATCTTTTGACAATCTGTCTGCATTCGCTTACGCCATTACATTTTTGCATCCAACGTCGGGTTATTTTGCCCCCGACTCAAGCACGTAGTCTGCTAGCTAACACAGCATGCTCCTGGGTGTCGTTTTCTTAGTTCGTGACTCGGGCCCCAGGGCTGAGTCCAAGATACACTCGGCCTTCAGGCCCATAATATCTAGAGAGGCAGGTGGATCTCTGTGAGTTAGAGGCCAACCTGGTCTACATGAGCTAGTTCCAAGACAGGCTCCAAAACCACAGAGACAACCAACGGCAGGAACCAGTCGTTGCAGGTAAAAGAAAAAATTTTCTTTTATAATTAAAATGTCTGAACACGTTACCATTCAAGAATTTAACTGTTTTTTAATTGTACCATGTGGGAGATTTTACAAGAGGTGTCTATCACCCCACCTCTATGGATCTTTCTGGGATTCGTAGTTTTCCTTGGCACTATATGGTTTGATAATAGAAATATGATAAAGTCTTTACAAGCAGAGGATGCACGCTTAAAAACAATTGAGAATGACAACAATCTTCTCAAGAATCAGTTTGAAGTTCTCCAGGAGGAGAACA
>NW_026068085.1:3884503-3930748 GCF_014885135.2 Alexandromys fortis
ACAACAGGACTGTCATATCCTGCCAAGACAGGGTAAGATAGTTTTGAAAAGTTCCTTGCCTTTAATAATGGTATGTCAGTTATGTTAGGCCTTAGCCAAAGTTGGTTGACTCAACATTGCAAACGAGACTTTGGGTGATTGCCCAGGTAGTCAGTTGTCTTTGTCAATTGTTACACATTTTGGATATATCTCGTTTGTTAAGTAATATTTATTCCCTTCTCGGATCTTTGATGGAGTTGAAGATTATATAATTGTAGTTACTCTCTACATTATTTAGACTCCTTGAGATAGAATGTTTAGCAAAACTTTTGATTCTCAATATTGTTTGTTATATTTATTATTTGTTATTATTGTATATAGGTGTATTTGGTTTAGTTCTGTCTTATTTAGACAAAAGGGGGAGATGTAGGGATAAGTCCCACCCCTTAGGGGGCGTGTTCGCCTCAGGCTAAAGTTTGCCTATAAATTTGGTGAGCGTCCTCCCAGCCCTCCCTTCTGCTTTCCTGGTCTCCACAGGAACGGTGATTCTGTAAGTCTATTCCTCCATTAAAGCTGTATATATTTTGACAATCTGTCTGCATTCACTTACGCCGTTACACTTATTCACTAATCTCTAATCATTTACTAGATGTTATGACCTGCACAAATAAAGACAGACAGTAGTCCAGCACATGTCTATAAGATAATTAAACAGTTTTTTGTTCAGTGTGGTTGGATTTATATTGAGGTCTTTGATCCATTTGGACTTGAGTTTTGTGCATGGTGATAGATGTGGGTCTATGTTCATTCTTCTACAGGTTGTGCCAGTTGTGCCAGCACCATTTGTTGCAGATGCTTTCTTTCTTCCCTTGTATACTTTTAGCTTCTTTGTTGAAAATCAGGTGTTCATAGGTTTGTGGGTTAATATTCGGGTCCTCTATTTGATTCCATTGGTCGACGTCTCTGTTTTTATACCAATACCAAGCTGTTTTCATTACTGTAGCTCTGTAATAGAGTTTGAAGTCAGGGATGGTAATGCCTCTGGAAGTTCCTTTATTGTATAGGATTGTTTGTATAGGATTGGCTATCCTGGGTTTTTTGTTTTTCCATATAAAGTTGATTTTTGTTCTCTCAAGGTCTGTGAAAAATTTTGTTGGGATTTTGATGGGGATTGCGTTGATTTTAAACATTGCCTTTGGTAGAATTGCCATTTTTACTATGTTGATCCTCCCAATCCAAGAGCAAGGGAGATCCTTCCATTTTCTGGTGTCCTCTTCAATTTCTTTCTTCAATGCCTTAAAGTTCTTGTCAAATAGATCTTTCACTTCCTTGGTTAGTGTAACCCCAAGATACTAAATGCTATTTGTGGCTATTGTGAAAGGTGAAGTTTCTCTGATTTCCCTCTCTGCTTTTCTATCCTTTGTGTATAGGAGGCCTACTGATTTTTTTTTTTTAGTTCATCCTCTAACCTGCCACGTCACTGAAGGTATTTATTAGCTGTAGGAGTTCTTTGGTAGAGTTTTTGGGGTCACTAATGTACACTATCATATCATCTGCAAATAACAAAAGTTTGACTTTTTCCTTTCTGATTCAAATCCCCTTAATATCTTTATGTTGTCTTATTGCTATTGCTAGAACTTTGAGCACTATATTGAAGAGGTATGGAGAGAGTGGACAGCTTTGTCTTGTTCCTGATTTTAGTGGAATGGCTTTGAGTTTCTCTCCATTTAATTTGATGTTTGATTTAGTCAGTAGCTGTCTTTCATCTAGGAGAGTTGGTACCAATGGTGAGGTCTCAAGAGCTGGTGCAGGTAGGTGCTTGGCATTATCTGGAGAACACTTTGTGAATTGGTCTTGGCCCCGGCATCAGGAGTGACCTGTAAAATATGTCTGAAACTGTCTAGGATTAGCAAAAGGCTCTGGAGACTGTTAGTTTTTTTTGTTGTTGTTGTTTTGTTTGTTTGTTTGTTTGATTTTCACAAGACATGATTTTGATACAGCAGTAAAATTTTTCCAGGAACTGTAACTGATTTCCATGTTGGTGTCATAGCAAAAGGTTATTGCTTTGGTTAAGACAGTTAAAATAACTGGGAACCCTGGATTTTTAAGATACACCCGAAACCTGTTAGGAACACCTGTCTGTATTACAGCAAAAAACTTTTCCAGGAACCCGTACCTTAAATTGTCAATTGCCATTAAACAGATCGGGGAGGGATAAATGAGCAAAAATGAGACAGCTTTTTAGCTATGCAGGCAATCCCAAATCCTCTCCTAGTCCCTGGAGACCACGAGTCTTAGACGCAGCCACAAGCTGTTGAGTACAAGAGGCCTGGAGCTTTTTCCTGTGAGGGAAGATTTTAGTCTACTGGGCCGGGCAGGATGAAAAGATCGATTCCAGGAAGCTGAGAAGATGAAAGGCCGCTTTTTTGCTTTGTGGTTTGCTTTGCTAAACCCAGAGGCAAGGCATGGAGGCAGAAGGTCTTCTGTCTTCTTGGAGAAGCTAAAGGATGCTGCAGAAGCCGTATGTCTATATTAGAAGTTCTTGTTTAAATGACATAATCTCAGATCTGTAGAGGCACTTGAGAACCAGGTACCATTACCTGTTATTTTAAACTGGGCACATAAGCTAAATTTAGACATTTGTTTTATTTAATTCGTTACAGTTTACTAATGCTAGTAGAATACTAGCACATGTGGTTACCCTTACCAAAATGGGGGCTAGCACACGTGGTTGCCGTCACCAAAAATGGTGGTAAGGTCAAAATGGCGGCTACTCACAAGTCTGTATTTTCCCAGAGCTGCTGCAGTCTGGAAGAACACATGCACACAGAAACATAAATTCACATACACAGATATCTTGTCGCCACATCATTTTAACAGACAGACAAATAAAGCAGTTTTAGAGCAAACGCTGTAAATGAGGTGGGGCAAAGGCCAGGAAAGCACAGCAGACAGCTGGGGGGAGGGGGAGGGGGGAGCCAGTGTGTAGTTAATTTGTTAGATAGCCCCAATTTAAAAGGATTTTTTGTAAAACGGCGCTTAAGGGCGATTTGGAATCGTAAAAAAAAAAAAAAAAAAAAATTGTAATGCATGCCTATGTAACTCAAGTGTTTTCACAGGACTGAGACAATTCTGGAGTCTAAGATGGGGCTGTGAAAATTGAATGTCTGGCATCCCAGATCAATCAAAATTCACCCCAGGGAAGCTTTCGCCTTGTGGGTCAGGTTTCCAGCTCTGGCTCAGGGCGTCATTGGAGAACCCAAAAGCGAGTGGGTCACCGCAAACCCTACGTGGCATGCACTTTAAAAAAGGAACTCACCTGGAGCCTACTTAGGAAGGGCGGTTTCTAGCATGGCCCTGGGTCCTGAGCTTGCTGGGGGGGAGGGGGGGGACGACGACACTGGAGGACGACGTGGACGCTTTAGGTGCCTGGGCAGGCAGCAGCAAGTGGACGGAGGCCTTGGTCCCAGGCGGCTCCAAGACTCGGTGCACTGAGTCTTGCTCTCTGCCTTGCTGCTGGTACCCCTGCAGTTGAGGCTTGGTGCGGCAGGGCAGGAGTTCTGGTTGCCCTAGCTCTTCAAGGGCAGCACCGAGTCAGGTTAAGTCCACTCACAACTGGAAACCCTCTGAGTGGTCATGTACCCGAGAGCCTTGTTTGTGTGGGAGTCTTAGAAAGAACTACATTTGCATAGAGAAGATCACTGTGGGAACGTGAAGGAGGTGTAGCTTCAGAAGATTATTCAAATGTGAAGCTTTAAATTAAAAGTGTCTTATAAACTTAAGTCCGTAGGTCATCGCCAGGCTCGTATTTCAAAGCTATTGCACACAGTGGTGTATTGTGCTGAACCTGTGTTGTGAACCCAGTGAACATTTTAAACATCCTTGACAATGGAGCGCCCTCTGTTGGTACTGAATGTAAAATTCAGGGTGTAGCTGGGGTTTTAAGATTTAAACCGAAACACTTCTCACAGTTTCAAAATGTATTTATGCTGGAGAAAGAAGAGTGCATTTACTAACTTTCCTTTTTAGCTAGAAGGGTTTGGCTGCATTTGTGTATATTTCAAGTTGTACAACTATTAACAATAAGCTGTGTGCCATAGACCCTAAAGAAATGTACTAAAGATGACACTTGTCAGGAGTTAAAAATCTGTTCAAATAAGGGAGAACGGAAAGATAAAGTAACCAAGATTACAAATGTAGAAGAAGTGTGAAGGGAAGGGATGGAGCTGAGAAAAAAAGAAAAATGGGGTGTGCTTGTTGGTTATCCTTTCTTTTAACTTGACACTTACTATAGTGGTCATCTGGAAAAAGGAACCCTCAACTGAAGATTTGACTCTGTCACATTGACCTGTGAGCATGCCTTGTGGGTATTTTCTTAATTGCTTTTGATGTGGGAGGGACCAGTTCTCTGCTGGGGAGGGGTGCCATCCTGGACAGGTGGTCCTGGCCTGTGTAAGAAGGCAGGCTGAGGAAGTCAGAGGAAGCAAACCAGCAAGGGGTATTCCTTCATTGTTCTACTTCACTTCCTGCCTCCAGGCGTGGACTTGAGTCCTCCCCTTGCTTTCCTGGAGGATGTATAAACCTTAAGGTGAAAGAAATCTCTCTATACTCCCTCTCATTCTGATTTTGGACATAATGTTTATCACAGAAACAGAAATCAATCCAGAACACAATCAGGGAGGTATGACGATTACTCCTTATATAATATAAAGACCAGGTGTTTAGTACAAAGTGAGAATAAATTTTCATTAATTATTGTGTCCAAGAAAGATGCATATAAATATGGATCTTGGCCTTATACTTGGTAATGAAAGTTTGTGATTTTGCTTTAAAATCTTACTTGGCTTTTTTTATTCTCCAATAAGGACTATCAAAAACAGGATAAACAATTAGTATTTTGACATGTAAACTGTGAATAGTCAAGGCTGATATTTAAATAGCACTTACAGCTCCTCCAACTAACCTGTAAGGCTGGAATTACTTCAATCTTATTTTGCAAATGAAACCCTCAAACTGGTAGTTTAAAGCAAATTTCTCAATTTACATATGTGGCAGAATTTGCATTAAACTTCACTCCACCCTTCAATGCCATAATCTCTCCTTTGCACTTGCTTGTTGTGAAGGCTCTTTGGAATTAATGCTTCACAGGCATTGCATTTCCTTCCCCATTCATTCTGTTCCCAGCATCTTGCCATCATATATATGTTCATCCGACAATAGATGGAGACTGTAAAGGTATTTTTCATAGTTATTGTTTTAGTAGTTTTCATGTCAAACATGAGGTGCTTGCAAACAATTCTTGAAAAGTTGACTTAAGCTTATAAGATGATAAGCTTCTCTCAGGGAAGTTTGTACCAAGAATGAGGCCAGTTTAAGTTCTATGATAACTGAGCAATGAGGACAGGCATGGAATTTGAGGGAAGAGGGTTTTGTGATTTGGGTCCTATAAGGTGGGAGAGTATTGTAAGCAGGCTGGGTTAAGGTTTATAACAGGGATACCCTTAAGTATATTACATTCTTTAAAGAGAATGCCGAGCAGTACATAACATGTCATAAGAGACTGATTTATGCTTCTTGCAATGTAGGCAAAAAAATTTATAGTCTTATTTTGATATTTTGAATTTTTACAAGACAAACAATCATTTGTTTTCTTTTTGTTTTTCATAGTTGGATATTTGGCTAGATTGCAAAAAAAAGATTTTGCTTGATTCAAGATTCCTCAAAATACTGGATTCCTCACATTTTTTTAGTACTCATGAATAGCTTTTCAATAATAGACTGATACTAGCATTCATTTAACATTTAACAATCCTGTTCAAAGGGCTAATGTTCCCAAGTCACTGTTGGTCCTAAAGTCAGTTTCCTCCTGTGGAGCTGAATTAAAGTGGTTTCTGTAGAGCTTGAGCCATCCAAGTCTAATTCTGTGTGCAAAGAAAAGTTATTTCTAAAATTTAGCTATAGTTTCTTATAGTGCTACCCATTATAATATTAAATGTGGGAAGGTTAAGTATGCTAAAATAATTTTTATTTGAGATCTAAACACTAAAAGATTTGGGATATATGTTTTCAGAGTATCCACAGAGTATTTACATAGCAGATGCAACTTGTTTAGATTTTTAGGAAGTTAATTTGCCACAAAATACCTTCTTCGGTGTCTTTTTCTTTTTAGTTTGTTGACAAGGTTTACATCAGAATTCTGTAATTTCACTTCATCGTTGTATTGTAAAGCAGCTCCTGTGCTCCTATGCAAGTATTCCCAGCCTCTGAACAATGCTAATACTTTCTGATCCAAATTTGCTGTTCTGGGCTTAAGTAAAACCACACACACGGTACGGCATTTGCGTTTACTTTGTTATACTGTTTTCTTTTGAGACTGTATAAATGAATAATGAATGTTGGGAAGCTTGGACTTTATACACTGCTGCTATGAAGAAAAATAAGGAAGGAAAGTACTCTTTCCTCTGGAAAGTACTTTAGCAGATTTTCAAAAGGCTGAACATATCATTGATATGTTAGCCATAAATTATTCCCCTAAGATATACTTAAGAGAATAAAAGCATACATTCATATACAAAAAGACATTTTTCAGCTATATAAAGGAAGTCTTTATACAATCTGTTTTATTATGACCGTCCACATTGTATGTGAAATGATAGCTTAGTCTGTTTTTTTAGTTGTGTGCTCCTGATGACTAATGAAGCACCTCTTCGCAGATATATATGTAATATATATATATATATATATGGCTTTTACTTTTGGTTGTTTTTGTTGAGTTGTTAAGTTCTTTGTTGGGTGTTAATATTATATATAATTATATATATAATTATATATAATATAGTATCTTGACTGTTGGAAGCTTATTAAACTTAATATGACTTATAAACATTTCCTCCCGTTCTCTGAATTATAGTTCTACTTTTTAAGTCTTTAGAAAAATACATTTAAACTTTGATAGTCTTAGTTCATTCTTTTGTTTCCTTTTAAGAGTCTCATAGTCTTCACTATGATACACTCCGAGTTAATTTTGGTTTTGATTCTTTAGTTTATGGCTGTTGTGTTATTGAAGTCTGTTTTATCACTGTTATTTGACTGTGGGGTTGATGATGGGCTCTGCATTCTGGTCCATTGATCTGCACTTCTGTTTCTTACACTAACACCTTTGCTGTTTGGATTGTTGTTGCTTCATGGTGAGTCTTTAAGTGATTAAAGGTAAATCCTTCAACTTTGTTCTTTTTAAGATTTTTTATTGCTACTGTGGGTCACTTGCAATTCCACATTAATTCTCTAATCAGTATTAATTTCAACAAAAGTACACTGGGCTTATAAAATAGCAGTTGAACTGAATCTATAGATCAATTTTTGCTCTTTATTAGTCCTTTAATTAAATAAACACTAAGTAGCTTTACATTTATTTAAACCTATTTTATCTTCATGTCGCTTTGAAGTTTACTGAATAGTTTTGTAGTTCTATTGTTTCTTTCTACTTATTTTATTTTACTTTTTTTTACTTATTTTATTTTTAATGCTGTTTAAATGAAATGGTTTAATTTAGCTAGTTTTTAAGAGTGCTTAATGCTGATTTATTGACATGCAACTGATATATTTATATTGATAGCATATATTACCAATTGCAAAATTTATTTATTTGCTTTTGGGGGTATTTTTAATATTTTTCATGCAAATTATGACACACAAAATTAGCTGCATGTTTCGGTTTCCAGTGTGAATGCAATTTGTTTCTTACAAGGTGCTTCATCTAGAATTTGTTCATCAATATTGATTATAGCAAATGGCTTTGTGTTGCTTTTCTCTTAGAGGAAAGAGAATGTCTTAGTTTTTTGAGTAATCTGTTGTAATCTGCTGGTCTGGTCTGTCATGTGGGTACCCTGTCCCTTTAAGAGACAAACTCTGCCCAACTGCCTCTCTCTCTTCTCCCCCCTTCCCCTCCTCTTCCCTTCTCCCTCCATAACCCAGTAAATAAATTCTATATCCCATCTCTCTCTGCATGGCGTATCTGTTTGTCTCTCAGCCACCATGGTCTCTTGCCCAATAAGGGGACCCACCGAGACCTCCGGTGGCCTGCCACTGCCCCTCATGGGACCACTACCCTTTGTGGGACCAGCCTCAGGTCACCATCTTATAAATGATAACATTGGTGCCTGACTTGTCCAGGCTCTCTCCATGCTCCCTCCTGCCTGTGGGCAGGCCAGCTGAGGACATGTGGGGATCTTGGACTTGGACCACTTTCCAACATCCTGTGCCTGCTCCATCACTGCAAGGTAAGGTCAACTTCTCCAAATTAGCTTTCACTGACATTCATCTCTGATTATTGCCCACAGCTGAGGACTGAAGTCTGGCTTCTCATTCTCACACTGTAGTTCTTGTCTCGGTTCCTTAGCTGCTCAGAGTGGACCTCAGTCCCCACCCTCTGAGGTGATGAGCCTTGAGCTATCTCTTGACTCTCACTCTATCCTGAAAACGTTTACAAGTATGTAGAAATTGAGTCCTCACATTTCTTACCCTCTTGCCTTGGGCAATAGACCTAAAACTTTCTGTCCAACCTCTACCCTGGTATGTCTTTTACAGACCTTAAAACCTCTGCCTTACTTACAAATTTCTAACCTTACCCACCTTTGCACTAATAAGTGGCCTACTTACCCCTTAAATAAAAAGCTAAAGTGGGAACTTCCTAATTCTATCAGGAAACAGGCAGATTAATTTTTTTTTTATCCAGTCATGCTCCAAACTGCTTGTGTCCAGCCAGCATCCCACACCTGTCATCTTTTCCTTTCTCTGGGCAGCCTCACCCCCACCAATCTGTAAATGCTCCTTTTCTTGCTTCTATTCAATCTTTGCCACTGGAAAAACTAGCTGGATTCACAAGGTGGTTGTTCCATTCCCAGCCCTCACTCCCCATGGCAGCTGGCATGGTAACTGGCATACAGCAGCTGGCACTGCTGAGTAATTCTGTGTCTACTTCATGTATAAAAGAATGTGTGTGTGTGGTGTCACCACACAGATGCAATTCTATTTTAAATGTTTGTTCTACACAGCCTTTATGTCTCTCTTGCTATTTGTACCTATTTAAAATTCTTGCCATAAAACTGCTGAAAAAATAGAAACAGTCATCAAAAGTCCCCCAACCTAAAAAAAAAAAAAAAACCAACCCGGGACCAGAGGTTTCAGCTCAGAATTCTACAAGACTTTCAAAGAAGAACTAATACCAATACTCTTCAAATTATTCCACACAATAGAAACAGAAAAAACAATGCCAAACTCTTTTTATGAGGCTACAGTTACCCTGATACTCAAATCACAGAAAGACATTACTAAGAAGAATTACAGAACAATCTCACTCAGGAACATTGATGCAAAAATATTAAATAAAATATTGGTAAATCAAATCCAAAAACACATCAGAACCATCATCCACCATGATCAAGTCGTCTTCATCCCAGAGACGCAGGAATAGTTCAACATATGAAAATCTGTCAATGTAATCCACCATATAAACAAACTGAAAAATAAAATCCACATGATCATCTCATTAGATGCTGAAAAAGCTTTTGACAAAATACAAAATCCCTTCATCATAAAGGTCTTGGAGAGAACAGGGATACAAGGAACATACCTAAACATAATAAAGGCAATATACAGCAAGCCAATAGCCAACATCAAACTAAATGAAGAGAAACTCCCAGAAATCTCAGTGAAATCAGAAACAAGACAAGGTTGTCCACTTTTTCTATATTTATTCAATATAGTTCTTGAGGTCCTGGCTAGAGCAATAAGACAACAAAAGGAGATCAAGGGGATACAAATCAGAAAAGAAATCAAACTCACTGTTTGCTGACAATATAATAGTTTACATAAGCAATCCCAAAAATTCTACCAAGAAAATTCTACAACTCATAAACACTTTCAATAATTTAGCAGAATACAAGATTAACTCAAAAAAAATCAGTAGCCCTCCTGTACACAAATGATAAAAGGGCTGGAGATAAAATCAGAGAAATAACACCCTTTACAATAGCCACAAATAACATAAAATATCTCCAAGTAACTCTAACCAAACAAGTGGAAGACTTGTATGACAAGAACTTTACATCTTTGAAGAAAGAAATTGAAGAAGAAACCAGAAAGTGGAAAGATCTCCCATGCCCTTGGGTAGGCAGAATTAACATAGTAAAAATGGCAATCTTACCTACAGATTCAAGGCATTGCCCATCAAAATCCCAGCACAATTCTTCACAGACCTCAAAAGAATGATATTCAACTTTATATGGAAAAGCAAAAAAAAACCAGGATAGCCAAAACAATCCTGTACAATAAAACAACTTCAGGAGGCATTGCAATCCCTGTCTTCAAACTCTACTACAGAGCTACAGTACTGAAAACAGCCTGATATTGACATATGAACAGACAGGAGGACCAATGAACTGAATAGAAGACCCAGATATTAATTCACACACCTTTGAACAACTGATTTTTGACAAAGAAGCAAAAAATATCAAATGGGGAAAAACATATTTAACAAGTGGTGCTGGCATAACTGAATATCAACATGTAGAAGAATGAAAATAGACCCATATCTATCACCATGCACAAAACTCAAGTCCAAATGTTCTAAGACCTCAACATAAAGCCAGCCACACTGAACCTTATAGAAGAGAAAGTGGGAAGTACACTTGAACACATTGGCACAGGAGACCACTTCTTAAATATAACCCCAGCAGCACACACACTAAGAGAAAGAATTAATAAATGGGACCTCGTGAAACTGAAAAGCTTCTGGAAAGCAAAGGACACTGTCAAAGACAGAATGACAGCCTACAGAATGGGAAAAGATCTTCACTAACCCCACATCATACAGAGGTCTGATCTCCAAAATATACAAAGAATTTAAGAAATCGGTCATCAAAAGAACAAATAGTCCAATAAAAAATGGAGTATAGACTTAAAAATAGAACTCTCAATAGGGAAATGTGCTAGATGTCTGAGTAATTGTAGACATTGTTCGGTTCCTTGGGCTGTGATTTTCTTTCTATTACTTTCTGTAAGGCTGGATTTGTGGCTACGTATTGTTTAATTTTTTTTATCCTGGAATATTTTGTTTTCTCCATTGATGGTGAATGAAAGCTTGGCTGGATATAGTAGTCTGGGCTTGCATCCATGGTCTCTTAGTTTTTGCAGCACATCTATCCAAGACCTTCTGGTTTTCATGGTTTCCATAGAGAAGTCAGGTGTAAGTCTGATAGGTTTACCTTTATTAGTTACTTGACCTTTTTCCTTTGCAGCTCTTAATATTCTTTCTTTATTCTGTATGTTTTGTGTTTTGATTATTATATGGTGAGGGGATTTTTTTTTTTTTTGATTCAGGCTATTCGGTGTTCTGTATGCTTCTTGAACCGTCATAGGAATATCCTTCTTTAGGTTTGGAAAGTTTTCTTCTATAATTTTGTTGAATATATTTTCTGGGCCTTTGAGCTGTACTTCTTCTTCTACCCCTATTATTCTTAGTTTTGGTCTTTTTATGGTGTCCCAGATTTCCTGGATGTTTTGTGATGAGAATTTGTTGGATTTGCTCTTTTCTTTGATCAATGCATTTATTTTCTCTATAGTGTCTTCAGCATCTGAGATGCTTTCTGCTATCTCTTATATTCTGTTGGTTATGCTTGTCTCTGTAGTCTCTGTTCATTTACCTAGATTTTCCATAGCCAGCCAGCCCTCAGTTTGTGTTTTCTTTTTTGCCTCCATTTCAGTTTTCAAGTCTTGAACTGTTTCCATTATCTGTTTGATTGTTTTTTCTTGGTTTCCTAGGGTATCTTTTAGGGATTTATTCATTTCTTCAAACTTTTTGTTATTCTTCTCATCCATTTCTTTAAAGGAGTTTTCCACATCCTGTTTAAGGGACTCTATCTCTTTCATAATGTCTATTTTTTCTACTTCTTCTTGATTATGGTGTTCAAGTCTTCCTGTTGTATGTTCGCTGTGTTCTGGTGTTATCATGTTGTTTTTCAGATTGTTGAAGGAATTCTTGCATTGGGGCCTGCCCATCTCTTCCTTCAAATGCTCTCTGATAGATCTTCTGGTACAAAATCAGGGTCACTTGCTGGCCAGGGACCTCGCAGACAAAAGGACTAGCTTGCTGCATGCAGGCTTAGTCAAACAAGGGAACTCCTGCCCGGTTGCACTTGCCACCCCGTCCCAGAACCTCGGCCCCTAAACAGGCTGATTTGGGGGATCTTACAATCCCGCAGAAGGGAAGGGGTGCCTGGGAGCAAGCTGGGATGGGATAGGAAGAGAGAAGCAGTAGCAAGGGAGAGAAGCCCCTGCAGAATGACCAGAAAGTTTAGGGGGTTGAGGAGTGTCTGTGCTTTCTTTCTGGGGCTTCTGGGTCAGGAACACACTCACCTCTCTGATGGATCTTCTGGTACAGGATCAGGGCCACTTGCTGGCCAGAGACCTTGCAGACAAAAGGACTAGCTTGCTGTTTGCAGGCTTAGTGAGACAAAGGAACTCCTGCCTGGTTGCACTCACCACCCCATCCCAGAGCCTCAACCCCAAAACAGGCTGAGCTGGGGGATCTTATGACCCTGCAGAAGGGAAGTGGTGCCTGGGAGCAAGCTGGGATGGGATAGGAAAAGAGAGGCAGTAGCAAGGGAGAGAAGCCCCTCTCTGATGGCTCTTTTGGTACAGTATCAGAGGCATTTGCTGGCCAGGGACCTCGCAGAAAAAAAGGACTAGCTTGCTGCTTGCAGGCTCAGTGAAACAAAGGAACTCCTGCCTGATTGCACTCACCACCCCATCCCACAGTCTCAGCCCCAATATAGGCTGAGCTGGGGGATTGGGCTATTAATTTTTTGAGTTTATCATGCTACATCACTGAAGGTATTTATCAGCTGTAGGACTTCTCTAATAGAGTTTTTGGGTCACTTTTGTGTACTATCATCTCATCTGAAAATAGCAAATGTTTGACTTCTTCCTTTCCAAATTGAATCCCCTTGCATTTCTTCCATTGTCTCATTGCTATAGCCAGAACTTCAAGAATCCCTGAAGCCTCTCCTATCCTGCTTTCTTGGTTTGCTCTCTGTATCCACTCTGTGCAGTCATAGCTTGTGCTTCAGAGTTCCTTTCTTGGTCCTCTCTTGGCCTTATTTGTGTAGTTGCAGCTTGTGTTTCAGCATTTCTCTGAGGTTGTGGGGGATTATGAGGGTTTGGGGGTGGATTGGAACTCAGTTCAGCCATATACACAGTTCTAACACCTGAGATGGGGATGCAAGCTCTCTCCACAGAAATATTTGGGACTTTACCAAAATGCACTGTGCGATTACTGCAAGGGAGAAGTAGCTCAACTATGCAAGGGATCTTAGTGGCTCCTGGAGTCATAGATGCTGACTTTGAGGGAGAGATCAAGGTGATGACTCACTCACCAAATGGACTTTCCATAGTTAAAGCAGGTCAGAGGCTTGCATACTTAATATTACTTCCAGCTGTGCAAGCCAGTAATCAGAGTAAAAAAGAAAAGAGAAGAGAGGATGGATTTGGTTCATCTGATGCATTTTGGGTACAGACAATAGGCCCTCAGAGACCAGAACTCACTTTGTTTATAAATGGAAAAAGATTTTTCTGGCATCCTAGATACTGGTACAGATATTTCAGTTATAACTGCCAGCCAATGGCCTTCTAAGCGGCCCAAAACAGAGACTATTACACAGCTACAAGGAATTGGTCAGACTAGAAATCCTGAGCAGAGTAGTAATGAACTGCATTGGGAAGATGAGAAAGGCCATGAAGGAACTTTTAAGCCGTATTTTATTCCTTATTTACCTGTGAACTTGTGGGGCCAAGATATCATGTCCAAAATGGGAATATAACTGAAATATCCATGCTGGTAAGAAAGAAAGTCTGGCAGATGCCATGAATTTCCTGCCTGAGACGGATGTACGCTAGAATCTTGCTGGTAAGCCACAGTCACGTGGTGATACACAGATTTAATAGAAATGGATTAATCAAGATGTGAGAGTTAGCCAATAAGAGGATAGAGCTAATGGGCCAGGCAGTAATTTAATTAATACAATTTCTGTGTGGTTATTTTGGGGGTTAAACTAGCTGGGCGGCTGGGTCTAAGAAGAGGCCCCACTCTTCACTACAACACTCTAGGGGAACCAGGAAGCTGCCAAGATTACCACTAGTGGGGGGAAAGAGGGAAAACCACGAAGGGACTCACCGGGGAGCAGTTTAAATAGACTGAAGGAGTGATCAAGATTTGGTGGGCTGCTTTGACCCTCCTCCAGGGAAGGGGCCAAGGTTTGGCAGGCACAGAGGTGTGGCCTTCAAAGATGTAGGCCCAAGACTGGGACTTACAGTAATTCTATGTGCTTGGATATCTGGGAATATCTTAAATGAAATGCTTTTTGCCTGGACCCTAAACACTGACCAATTGCTTGTCAATAAAAGTAATTGCAGGGAGGCAGATCCCTGAATTTACATAGGAAAACAGCTTGGGGGTGTGGGAGAATTGTCTGTAATCTGTCAATTATGTTATAAATAAACACTGATTGGCCAGGCAGGAAATATAGGTGGGAAAACCAGACAGGAAGTAGAAATGATGTAATGAGAACAGGAGAATTCTGGGAAGGAGGGAGCTGACTCCTCCCATTCCTGCCCAGACCACAGAAGCAGTAGGATGTGATCTGCCCCACTGAAAAAGGTACTCAGCCTCATGGCTAACATAGATCAGAATAATGGGTTAATCAAGATGTGAGAGTTAGCCAATGAGAGGCTAGAGCTAATGGGCCAATCAGCTTATAATTTATGGAGACCTATGTGTGATTTTATTTGGGGCTAAACAGTTGTAGGGTACAGGGCAGGACAGAAACCCCAACAAACAAACAGGCACCCCATTCATGTTACAGCCTGGCAGTGAGAAACTGTCTTCACACATAGCTAGGGAAGTGTAATCAGTAAACCCCAAAGCATAGGAAAGACAGTAGTCAGTAAATGATCAAATATCTCAGAAATGTGGGAATTCTCAAATTTGTAACAGAAAGGGAATCAGCTACAGCAAAAAGTGACAAATTAATTCACAAGGCAATAATGCCAATTTGCCCTGTGTCTTGGTTTAAACACCCATCAGAGCTCTTAGCTCTGATTAGTTGCCTTGTGAAATCAAAGTGTTTTTAATTACTGAATGATTCTTCAGTTTCTAGCAGGGGTGGGACCTCCAAGGACCTTCCTATTTCCCCTCCCTATGAGAAGCCATGAACAGCAGGCAGGGGGCTGGGCCTCCCAGGTTCTACTTTCCCTGTGTATGGGGCGCATGGCCTGCAGTTAGGGGGTGCGGCCTGCCAAGTCCTACCTACTCCTCCACTGTTTGTGAGGGCATTAGGTGAACTTCCTGGTCACCCAGAGTGGACATACCCACAGTCTAAGTGAACCACTTGGGAGGGCGTGGGCTGCAGTTATGGAGCAGCACCTCTTGTGAACTTCCCGTCGATAGAGCAGGGACACACCCACGTCCCAATTGTGAGAGGGCATGGCTGACTGTGGCACCCCTTACAGAATGTGGCACTGCTGTAAGAAAAGACTGACGTCAACCAGCTGACCAATATCTTCTAAGTTCTGGAAACTCTACAGAGGTCATGACCTGTTCTTTGATGCACTTGACCTGGAGAGGCAGAATGACCATATGAGCTTCGGTGGGGGCAAAGATGGGGCCTCAGGTGAGGTTGGGGCTCAGAAGTACAGGGGATTAGATACAGATTTTCACCTGGTGCTGCATAAAGACCACAGTGAGCTTGGGGTGAAGGCAGTGACTGGGGGGGGGGGGGGGGGCATGGGGCAGAGGGTGGGTTGGGGGGCTGCGAGATGGAGGGAGGGGCCTGGGGTGGAGGGGGTGGGGCATTGGGATGGAAGGGAAGGGCAGGGATGGGGCCATAGGGTAGAGGGTGAGGCCTGGGATGTGGCAGGGGTTAGAGTGTGAAGCTGTCAGATGTAGGGGCAGAGGGTGTGTCCATGGGCAAAGGGCAGGACTATCAGATGGAGAGGCTAAACTGTGGCTAGAAGGGTTCAGGTCTGGGGTGGAGGGTGGGGCTGCCAGTTGAGGGGCAGAGTCTTAGGCAGAGGGAGGGACTGTGGATGGAGGGGTGGGGCCTGGGGTAGAGTGCAGGCTTCAGGGATGGAGAGGCAGAGCTAATGGAAGAAGGGATGGGGCTGTCAGATCTAGGGGCGGATCTATGGTGTGGAGGGCAAACCATTGGCAGAGAGTAGGGCTCAGGTATGGAAGGTAGTAGTTTGACAGAGGGGTGGGACCTGGGATAGAGGGGCTGTGCTCAGGGATGGTGGAGCAGCCAGGCCCCAGTCATCAAGTGTAAAGACTACCCTGCCTGGTTTTTCTTGCGACCATCTCCTCCAAGATGATTGGTAGGATCTTCTCATGCACTGTGATGTGGTAGGTGCTTCTGTGCTGCATCATGTGAGGTCCTGTAGGCGGCGAGGAAGGGGTGGTGGTGGTTCCAGTGTGTCAATGTCATCACTCAAGGTCTCTGGTCTCTGTCATGTGACCAGGGTCACAGTACCTGTGATACCTTCTGCCCCGTGGCTGCTGTTTGGGCTACACGTCCCACGTCACTGTTGGTGGTGGGCAGTCATGTTACTGTCAGTGGGTGATTTTGTCACTGTCAGTGATGGGTGGGGCTGCTCTATTAGCAGTTATCCAAACCCCATGAGAGGCCCCATGTTCCCTGACCCCCACATGTAGGCAGAAGGTGCAGCAGGATGGAAAAGTCAGCTACATGGACTTGGTGTGGTTCCTGATCTCAGATGAGGACAAAAAGACACAGACCAAGTGGGCAGATTCTAGGTCCACCGTCTATGACCATCTGTGGCCCCTGTGTTGTCACTCCATATTCTGTCAGATGCTCGTGTGGGATAATGGGCAGCGCAGTTAGATGCTCATGTGCAACACGGGCAACGCAATCAGGAGATGGGTCAGTACTCCACTTGAAGTACGTAACTGAGCTCCACGCAAACGGACCCGAGCATGACACACATACACACATGCACACACGTCACCTCGTGCAGTCCCAAGCGTGACACACACACCACACATACCCACATATATATATACATCACACATGCACGCGCATGCATACACATACACACACAGGTCACCTCAGCTGTGGTACCGAGCACACATACATCACCTTCGCTTTGGCGAGCGTCTGTGCGACTGCACTGCAGCTGGGGCTAAGGATATGCGTGTCCGATGTCCCACACTGCGGGTTAAGTCACAGTCCCCAGCCCTTTGCTGTTGCAAGTCTCCTGGACTTGGTAAGTATCCTCTACCCTGGACCAGAGTGGACCCGCCTCCTGCCAATCAGAAGCCTATCTCTGGGGCAGTCGCTGGGAGCCCCGCCCCGCCGCCTTTGAGGGCTCAAACTTCCAGTCCTCTGTTCGTGCGGGGCTCTGGCTCTTGCACCCCCGCACCCGCCTTGGCCGCTAGCCCCACCTCTAACAGCCCAGCCCCAGTCCCTGTGGCCGTGCATCCCGGCCTCCTGGGCTCAAGTTCTCGCTTAGCCCCGGTGTTGCTGCTCGCCCCACCCCCAGGCCCCGCCCCTGCCAGCTCCACCCACTCCAGGGACCGCTCCTTTCCGGCCACGCCCCCAGCATGGCGGCCGCGCGCGCTGCCGTACGACCAGCACTCAGGCTCCTGCTTAGCCGCGGCCTGGCCCCTCGCTATGCCCCGCCGTGCCCGCCACAACCGGCCCGCGCAGGCAGAGTCGACATCTGGAGCCCCTGCGGCGGAGTTAGGAGCGGCTCCCACGTCCGCAGCTGGGAGAGCGGGGCCGGGGTGGTGGGGGAGGACGCAGAGGAGCCCGAGGAGGAGGAGGAGGAGGAGCTGCTGAGCCGGGAACCACTGCTGCCCGCTGCGGCCCAGCGTGTGTGCGTCCTACATCCTGACGTCAGGGGCCGCGCCGGAAGGAAGGCGCACGACACAGGTCAGCGGAAGGGCGGTGCGGGAGGAGACTGGCTGCGTGGGCGTGGGTTCAGAAGGGAAGGTGTGAGGAGAAAGAAAGGTGGTGCGGACGCCTTGGGAGGCGCACAGGGGACAGGGGAACTACTATGGGCATCAGCGTGGAGTTTTGGTTGGGCAGGCGGGATTTGTGTGTGTTAGCCTGCCTGGGATTCATCCCCAGGGTCCATGCGAGCTGTGGCTCCCGATGGACGCCATCTACCCCCCGTCTGTCTCCTCACAGAGTATCAGGTGGCGGAGGCTGCCGCGCTGGTGCGCGCATTGCATGGCTGGTCGGTGGTGCGGACCCTGGTGGTGCCCACGGGGGTCCCAGACAGCAAGTTTGTCTTTGGCAAAGGAAACTTCCAGGAGCTGACGGGTAAGTAGCCCGCCCCTTCGTGTGACATGCTCCCTGCCCAACTGGTGTACCTGTGCGTGCATGCGTGTTCTTGCTATGTGCATGTGTGTGCTTCCTTCTGTGCAGTGTTACAGTGTTACTCAGCATGCACATGCGTGTGCACGCCTCTGTAGCTTGTGCATGGTTCTCAGTGTGCACATGTGTGTACCTCCCTCTTTGTGTAGCATGTGCACACCCAGACTTGCCTGCAACTGACGGACCTCTCCCCCTACTCCTCAGAGAAGATCAAGGGATCTGTGGACATCACGTGTGTGTTTCTGAATGTAGAGAGGATGACGGCTCTGACCAAGGTATGGAGTGTGTGATTGTGACCCATGTGTGTCAGTTCCACCCCTTCCGCTGAACCCCGTGTCCTGACCTCACCCCTTCTTTTCGCCCCGTGTCCTATCCTCACCCCTTCCTATGTCCCTGCATCCCCTGACCCTCCTGTGTCCCAACCTTTCCCTCCCTCTGAGCCCCAAGTCCCCCTCTCACCCCTTACTCTATCCCTGGGTCTCTGACCCCTGTGTCCTGGCCTCACCTGTTTCTCTGACTCCAGGACCCTGACTCCTCTCATTCCCCTGACCCGCTCTCATCCCTTACCCTGCTCCCTCTCTCCTGGCACCCATCTCCTAGCCTTTCCCCTTCCCCTGACCTTTTACTCATTTCCCGGCAGAAGACCCTGCAGACTGCCTGGGGCGTCCATGTGTTGGACAGGTTCACTATGGTACTGCACATATTCCGCTGTAATGCCCGCACCAAGGAGGCCCGGCTGCAGCTGGCTCTGGCAGAGATCCCCCTGCTCCGGTGGGTTACACTTTCTCTGATGGGTCACTCCTGAAATTACCTGGCACAAGTTAAAAGGAAACGAGGAACAAGTTAGGGGGTGTGCACAGGACTGGGAAGTCAGCGTGCAGAGAAAGGGAGGAAGATGGCACATCCAGCTTTTTTAAAAACTGCCTAGCGCATGCACACAGGGGTTGATGTGGCTACTTCATATGCAGATGATGGGACTCAGGCAGACGTGCAAGGGCTTAGCTGAGTCATGAGTGGATCACGGGAGGCCCTTTAACATCCCTGGGGGCTGTTAGGCACTTCTGCCTGGGGGCTTGTCTGCACATGCATGGCACCTAGAACCTGGAAGTATCAGCCTTATGTGGCTGAAATCATTACAACCCCTGCCCAGGCGGGTCACCCCACACTCCTCCTCATCCAACACCCTTCCTCACCCCATACCCCCACATCCCTTTCCATACAGAGATACCAGCTGCACACCCCTTGGTGGTTGACACCCTATTCTGTCCAGTGTGCCCTACGAGGGCTTGGCCTTGACCTGAGGACCCAAGTGCCAAAATTCACTAAGTGACACCTACTAAGCATGTATTTCCATCCCAGGTCTACCCTGAGCAGCTGCTCTGCCCGACCGGACCAGCAAGTAAGGGGCTCACAGTACATCATGGGGTCAGGTGAGGGTGCCACATGGCCTCCAGTGGGGAACACAGTCCAGGGCAGTGGGAACAGCAGCAAACCAGCTGCAGAGTTTCCCAGCTGTCACAATGGGTAACACTAGTTACATGGTGTCCAGTGGGGGGATACCAGCTACATGCAGTGGGGTGCACCCACAGATACACCCCTGGGACCCCCTGCACCTGGCTCCTACATACCAGTTTGCATATCCATGTTCACAGGAGAGTCATCCACAGAGCTGTGCCAATGGGCACTGAAGGAGAAGGAGGCGAAGATCAGGCGTGCGCTAGAGCGGTTGCGGAACAAGCGGAGTGTGCTAAGGAAGCAGCGTTTGCGGCGCGAGTTCCCCATTGTGTCTGTTGTCGGCTACACCAACTGTGGTGAGGGTCCCTGGGCTGCAGCACTGCATCTCAGCACAGTAGTACGTAGGTGGGTCCATGGGGTGCAGCCCCACATCTCAGCACAGGGCACGTGTGGGAGGGTCCCTGGGGGACAGGACCCACATCTCAGCACAGGGCACGTGTGGGAGGGTCCCTGGGGGACAGGACCCACATCTCAGCACAGGGCACGTGTGGGTGGATCCCTGGGGGACAGGACCCACATCTCAGCACAGGGCACGTGTGGGAGGGTCCCGGGGGTGCAGCTCCACATCTCAGCACAGGGCAGGTGAGAGAAGGTCCCCAGGGTGCAGTGTGTGTTTCCCATTCTCACACCGTGTCACCTCCAGGGAAAACCACGCTCATCAAGGCCCTGACAGGGGAAGCCACCATGCAGCCATGTGACCAGCTGTTCACAACCCTAGATGTCACAGCACATGCGGGGTTGCTGCCATCATGCATGCCCATCTTGTACATGGATACCATTGGCTTCCTGTCACAGCTGCCTCATAGCCTGATCCAGTCGTTCTCCACCACGCTGGAGGATGTGGTGCATTCGGTGGGTATCCATGTGTCTGCGTGAATGGGTATCCTTGGATCCGCCTTTTGCTTAGGCCAGATGTCCTGGGATCCACTCTCCACATGGACTTGGTGTCCTTGGTGTTCCTCGGGCTAACACTTCCTTTCCCCTCCCACCCCTCCCTATGACACTTCTGGCCCCTGACTGCTCCTCCCCCTCACAGGATGTTATCCTGCATGTGAGGGACATGAGCCACCCCAACACAGAGCAACAGAAGGCCAGTGTCTTGTCTACACTGCGAGGTCTGCAGCTGCGGCCTGCGCTCTTGAACTCCATGTTGGAAGTTCACAACAAGGTGGATCTGGTTCCCGGGTAAGTTGGGCAGGGGGAGGCATGTGTGTCACTGTTTACACTGCAGGAATCTTCATGGTGTCCTCACCGCACCTGTCCTCACTGCACCTGTTCTCACTGCACCTCTCGTCACTGCATCTGTCCTAACTGCACCGAAGCTCTGCTCACTGCAGCTGTCTTCACCGCAGCTGTTTTTGCTACACCTGTTCTCACCTCATCTCAGCTGACTACAGCTGTCCTCACTGTACCTGTCCTCACCTCACCTATCCTCACTGCAGCTGTGCTCGCTACACCTGTTCTCACCACAACTGTGCTTATTGCACCTGTCCTCACGTCACCTGACCTCACTGCATCTGTGCTCACTGCACCTGTCCTCACTGCAGCTGTGCTCACTGCACCTGTCCTCACTGCAGCTGTGCTTACTGCACCTTTCCTCATCTCACCTATCTACACCACACATGTCCATATAACCCCATGGTTCCTCTTACCCCCTGAGCCTCTTTCACACAGGTACAGGCCCCCAGGGCACCACGTCCTGCCCGTGTCTGCACTCCTGGGCCATGGGCTAGACAAGCTGAAGGCGACACTGGAGGAGTCGGTTTTGCAGGCCACTGGCTGGCAGGTGCTCACCCTCTGCTTACGGCTTGGGGGACCCCAGCTCTGGTGAGTCACAGGGTGCTTGGGCGGTGGGCTATCACATACACAGATACAGCTGATTCCCTGCCGGGGACATGCCCCACTATCAACATGCTTCCCAGCCTGCAACCACCCTCTGCCCATCGTTAGGCACCACACTGACATCAGCCCACTTCCCAGCATGCACCACGGTGGTCTCTTTCTCTGCAGCTGGCTGTACAAGGAGGCCAAGGTGCAGCAGGTGCAGGAGCTGCCCAACACTGACATGGCCCATGTGACCGTTATCATCAGCCAAGCCACCTATGGCCGTTTCCGGAAGCTGTTTCCTGAGTGACAGCCTGGAGTGGGGTGTGGATACAGATTGTGGCCATGGTATTGTCCCACCACTTTTTCTTTCCCAGCTGTTCCCTGAGTGACAACCAGGACCAGATGTGGAATCAGCTCCTGGGAGGGTGTTTGTGGATGGCCCCATGTAGTCCTCCTCCTTCCTCCCTCCCAGACTGACTGGCAGCTCATTAAAGCATTATTTGCACTTTGTTCCCTCTCTTGGGCTGGAGATGTGTGGGCTCTGTGGGGTTCTGTGTCACTGGGGAAGAGGAGGGGAGTGTCTTTCACTGGAGAAGGGAAGGGATGAGGAGTGTCTGTGTCACTGGGGGAGGGAATGGGGAGGGTCCATTTCACTGGGGAAGGGAAGGGTAGGGTCTCAGTTGAAAATGGTGCTGTGGCTGATCCAGGACAGGAGGACTGAACACTGCCCTCCCACAGCTCTCCCCCAACACCTGTGTTCTGCCCCTCCATGTTCTTGGATGATACACAGATTTAATAGAAATGGGTTAATCAAGATGTGAGAGTTAGCCAATGAGAGGCTAGAGCTAATGGGCCAATCAGCTTATAATTTATAGAGACCTATGTGTGATTTTCTTTGGGGATAAACAGTTGTGAGTTACGGGGGGGGGGGAAGGGGGGAGACACAGAAACTCCAACAAACAAGTAAGCCAGCCCCTCATGTTACAGGGGACACCAAGGTAGTTGGGAGATACGGATACAGTGAGGGGGGGGACACAGAGTAAGTGGGGGAGCACTGAGGCAGTTGGGAGGCACAGAGGCAGTTTTGGAGATACTGAAGTAACTGGGGGACACCAAGTCAGAAGAAGACACCCAAGAGTGGGGGAAGTCTGAAGCATCGCAGCCTATGTCCTCAGGACGCTCTATGTCACTTGTCGTTCACCAAGCTCCGCACTGGGGGCCGAGTAGTTCCCTAGCCACCTGTAGTCAGTGAACCATGTGTTCCTGGGGTCTCAGCGGGGGTCAGGTGTGTTTGCCCAAGAGGGGGGAAGATAGGAAGGGGCAGAGGATGGGGCAGGGCAGCCGTATCCCTGGTCTCCATGGAGAAACACCTGGATTCCAAAGCCCTTCACACCCCTCCCCCAACAATCTTCGTGATCACGTGACCACAGCCCCTTCGGTGCCCACCTGCCGCGAACCTCCCTGCGGGATCGCCCTTGCCATCATTGAACCTGTTGTCTGTCCAGCTGTGCCACCCATGTTACCTGCTGCGAATCCCAGTCCAGGAGGCCCAGGAGGGTGCCAGCGGCCACCACTTAGCTGTCCTTTTCCTTGCAGCCCATGCGGTGTCCTGGGGGGTAGAGGGTCGTGGGGCACGGACCGGGTGGGCAAGTGGCCTTGAATGAGGGGACAGAGGACTAGGGGACATAGACGAGGTGGGTCAGGGGCTTGGACTAGGGGTCAGCAGCTCCACATCCCAGGGCTCCCCACAGGGCCCAGGGCTTTCACCCAAGGCCTAGGACTCCTCCCCACTTCCCTGAGGTCCAGCACTGCTTCCCCAACCACACCTGTATCTCTCACTTTCCCAGGTGTACTACTTGCACCTGCATGCTGTGAGCACTCTCCTCTCCCCTTCACCCAACCACACCTGTTGCTCTCACTCCCCACCCAGTTGTCTCCTCCCAGCACCCCTACTCCCCTACCCCCACACCCATTGCCACTCTCCCAGACACCCCCCCCCACACACACAGCCTTTGCCTTTACTCAGGCTCACCACCTGCACCTGCCCACTATGCAGTGGCACAGTCTGTGGGTGGATGTCCACATAAACTGGCAGCCCTGTCACCTCCTCCCACACAGGACATTCACCCATCCTTTGCACATCACACATAAGACACATGCACAGGCCAGAACATTCATAACTGTCAATGGCCAAGAAGGTTATGTAGAGTCCCTGCCCCTCAGAAGATGACCTTGCCCATCAGTAGGTGACCCTGCCCCTCAATAGGTAACCCTTCCACTCAGTAGGTAATCTTGACTCCCAGCATGGGATCTGCCTCAGTAGGTGACCCTGCCTTCAGTATGTGACCCTGGTCCTCAGTAGGTGATGCTGTTCCTGAGCAGGTAACCCACATCTTTGCCTCAGTAGTTGACTCTGTTATTCTGTGGATATCCCAGCCTTCAACAGGTGACTCTGCCAACCAACAGCTGTCCTGGGCCCTCTGCAGCTGTCCTGTGCCTTAGCTGGTGGCCATAATCATCTGCCTGTGTCCTGTGTTGTCAACAGTTAACAGTGGTGCTCAGGAGGTGACCTTGACCCACTGCAGGTGTTCTTTGTCCTCAGTAGGTGTCCCGTGCCCTCAGAAAGTGGCCGTGCCCTTCTGCAGCTGTCCTATACCTTTATGAGATGGCCCTGATATTATGCAGATATTCTGTGGCTGAGCAGGTGCCTTTGCCCTTCAGCAGGTGCTGTGTGCTCTCACCAGGTGGCTCTGAATCTTGGCAGAAGGCCCTGGTCCTTAAGATGTGTCCTGTGAAAGTGTACTGCCACTTTGCAGATGTACATGTTCTGTGCCCCTCAACAGGTCCCCTACTCTTCTGCAGATGTTCTGTGACCTTTGTAGGTATCCTGTGCCCTCAGAAGGTGGCTCTGGTCATTTTCCAATGTCTTGTGTCCATTTGCAGATGGCTCTGATACTTAACAGGCATCCTTTGCCCTGGGCAGTTGGTCCCTCCTTTATTCAGGTATCCTGTGCCATCAACATTTATTTGTTCTTGCCTGTCTGCAGGTGTTATGGGACCTCTGTAGGTGTTCTATGTCCTCACCAAGTGGCTGTGTCCTTTTGTAGGTATCATATCCTCAGCAGGTGGCCTTGACCTTCAGCAGGTGGCTCTGTTTTGCAGGTGTCCTGGGCCTTCAACAAGTTGCCCTACTCTTCTGAAGATTTCCTGTGTCCTCAGCATGTGACTCTCACCTGCAAGTGGCCCTTGTCCTTAACAGCTGTCCTGTGGCCTCAACATTTGACTGAGCTAATTTGCAGGTGTTTTTGGGTCCTCTGAATGTGTTCTGTGCCTTCAGCAGGTGTCCAGACCCCACAGTAGGTGGCCTTGGTCTTTAACAGCTGTCTTGTGACTTCACCAGTTCATTCTTCCGTTCTGCAGCTGTCCTGGGTCCTGTGCAGGAGTTCCATGCCCTCAACAGTCAGCCCTTCCCTTCTGAAGATGTTCTGTGCCCTCATTAGGAAACCTTGCCCCTCTGAATGTGTTCTCTGTCCTCTGCAGTTTAGGACCTAACATAATCTGAAACCCTAACCCTACACTGACTCCTACCTCTACCCCTAAACCTGATGAGTGTTTGTCTCTGAGGGCACTGTAGAACACAAGGGGGCAAAACTGTAAGGATATTCAATAAAATTTCTTTTTTTAAATTTTTTTTGTTTATTTTATTTTATTTTAGTATTTAATGTAAATTAACAACAAAGACTCTCCATTTTATATAAAACTGCTTTAAACACTACTTTGTAAGATGGTTTTCCTTGAATCTATCCTTTTCCGCAACTGGAAAAGGTGCCTACTATGTGTAATTTTGTAAATATGATCACCCAAGACATACTGCTTTTCTTATTAGAACAGCATGGAGATGCCTTTCTGCTATCATGGTACAAAGGATGTTTCACTGAATAAATAAATATAGGTGTCAGCACCCATGTATTAGTGCACAGAGCTGATGTTCTGTCCTGTAAGGCCCACAGGTAATAAAGAAACAATAATGGATTCTTATTTATTTATTTATTTATTTATTTTTTTATTTTTTTATTAAAAATTTCCACCTCCTTCCCTCCTAATTTCCTTCCCCCTCTCCCCCTCTCCCCCTCCCCCTCTGGAGTCAAGTCTCTTTCCAATCCTAAAATGGATCCCTTAATTATATACTTCCCATATATACCCTTCCTCCATCCCAACTATCCCATTCCCATAAGCTCTCCCCATCCTCCCCTTCTCACTTTTCTCTCCCCATCTCCCCTTACCCCCACTGCACCCCACCCCCAAGTTCTTAATTTTTGCCTGGCAATCTTGCCTACTTCCAATATCCAGGAGATAACTATATGTTTTTCTTTGGGTTCACCTTCTTATTTAGCTTCTCTAGGATCACGAACTATAGGCTCAATGTCCTTTATTTATGGATAGAATCCACATATGAGTGAGTACATACGATATTCATCTTTTTGGGTCTGGGTTACCTCACTTAGGATAGTGTTTTCTATTTCCATCCATTTGCATGCAAAATTCAAGATGTCATTGTTTTTTACCGCCGAGGAGTACTCTAATGCATACATATTCCACAATTTCTCTATCCATTCTTCCATTGAAGGGCATCTAGGTTGTTTTCAGGTTCTGGATACTACAAATAATGCTGCTATGAACATAGTTGAACAAATGCTTTTGTAGTATGATAGAGCATCTCTTGGGTATATTCCCAAGAGTGGTATTGCTGGATCCTGGGGTAGGTTGATGCCGAATTTCCTGAGAAACCGCCACACTGATTTCCAAAGTAGAAAACGGAGAAAGCACACATTGGAGACTTAACAGCATACCTGAAAGCTCTAGAAAAAAAAAGAAGCAGACTCACCCAGGAGGAGTAGAAGAGTGGAAATAATCAAACTGAAGGCTGAAATCAACAAAATAGAAACACAGAAAGCAATCCAAAGAATCAATGAAACAAAAAACTGGTTCTTGGAGAAAATCAACAAGATTGACAAACCCCTATCCAAACTAATCAAACGGCAGAGAGAGAGCACGCAAATTAATAAAATCAGAAATGAAAAGGGGGACATAACCACAGACACAGGAAATTCAGAGAATCATTAGATCTTACTACAAAAACCTGTATGTCACAAAATTGGAAAATGTAAAAGAAATGAACATTTTTTTAGATAAGTACCATATACCAAAGTTAAACCAAGACCAGGTGAACAATCTAAATAGACCTGTAAGTCATGAAGAATTAGAAGCTGTTATCAAAAACCTCCCTACCAAAAAAACCAAGGACCAGATGGTTTCAATGCAGAATTCTACCATAACTTCAAAGAAGAACTAATACCTATACTCCTTAATGTATTTCTCAATATGGAAACTGAAGAGTCAACCTTATGACTTAATGGTATACTTTATGGTTTTCACAATTCTGTTGAAATACCAACAGAGAGTGAGAAACTCACTTAGCTTCATTAGACACATGCCATTCTTTTCTCTTTCTTAATTGGAAATCTCAGGTAAGAGTTCTTTAAGTAGTCAAACCATTAGAAGTAGTGTCACAAATGAGAGCTGTTGCTTTTCTTCACTTTTAACTTGTATTTGAATTCTTCTGTGGTATGGTCCTTCTGTCTTTGTGTTGCTTTCAGTGGTTAATAAAGGAACTGCTTTGGGCATGATAGAGCAGAACTATGTTAGTGTAGAAGATGATAGTCTATTGACCCCCAAACAGCAGAAGTTTGTGGTTTCCTTTTATGTATTTTTAATTCAGACAGAGTAAGACTAGCAGGGGAATATCATCTTATGTTAAAATGTTTAATGAACATGTATTACAGATACTGTGCAAAGAAATAGTACATTAGAATGAGCAACCTTGAAATAATCATTGTCTTCATGGGTCTTAAACACTAGCAAAGCAATAAAACTAATTACTAGAGAACAATAAATACCTTTCATGAAATTCATGAAATTCATTTCTTGATTTATTGTCAGTTTTATTACATTGTAGTTCTATTTTGTTAATATGGCTAATAAAGAATATTTGAGATAAAAAAGAAACTGAAGAGTCATTGCCAAATTTCTTTTATGAAGCTACAGTTACCCTGATACCAAAACCACACAAAGACTCAACCAAGAAAGAGAATTACAGGCCAATCTCACTCATGAATATCGATGCAAAAATTCTCAATAAAATACTGACAAACCGAATCCAAGAACACATTAGAAAAATTATCCATTATGATCAAGTAGGCTTCATCCCAGAGGTCCAGGGCTGGTTCAACATACAAAAATCTATCAATGTAATCCATCATATAAATAAAGAAAAAAAAACATATGATCATTTCATTAGATGCTGAAAAAGCATTTGACAAAATTCAACACCCCTTTATGATAAAGGTCTTGGAGAGATTAGGGATACAAGGTTCATACCTAAATATAATAAAAGCTATTTACAGCAAGAATGGAGAGAAACACAAAGCCATTCTACTAAAATCAGGAACATGACAAGGTTGTCCACTCTTTCCATACCTCTTCAAAATAGTGCTTGAAGTTCTAGCAATAGCAACAAGACAACATAAGGGGATCAAGGGGATTCGAATTGGAAAGAAAGAAGTTAAACGTTTGTTATTTGCAGATGATATGATAGTGTACATAAGCGACCCCAAAAACTCTACCAAAGAACTCTTACAGCTGATAAACACCTTTAGTAATGTGGCAGGATACAAGATCAACTCCAAAAAATTAGTTGCCCTCCTATACACAAAGGATAAAGAAGCAGAGAGGGAAATCAGGGAAGCATCACCTTTCACGATAGCCACAAATAGCATAAAATATCTTGGGGTAACTCTAATCAAAGAAGTGAAAGATCTATTTGACAAGAACTTTAAAGCATTGAAGAAATTGAAGAGGATACCAGAAAATGGAAGTATCTCCCTTGCTCTTGGATTGGGAGGATCAACACAGTAAAAATGGCAATTCTACCTAAAGCAATCTATAGATTCAATGCAGTCCCCATCAAAATCTCAGCAAAATTCTTCACAGACCTTGAGAGAACAAGAATCAACTTTATATGGAAAAACAAAAAAACCCAGGATAGCCAAAACAATCCTGTACTATAAAGAAACTTCTGGAGGCATCACCAGCCCTGACTTCAAACTCTACTATAGAGCTGCAGTAATGAAAATATCTTGGTATTGACCTAAAAACAGACAGGAGGACCAATGGAATTGAAGCAAAGACACAGACATAAATTCACACACCCATGAACACTTGATTTTTTATAAAGAAGCTAAAAATATGTAAAAAAAAAAGAAAACATCTTCAACAAATTGTACTGGTATGACTGAGATTTGACATGTAGAAGAATAAAAGTAGATGTGTATCTTTTGCTGTGCACAAAGCTCAAGTCCAAATGGTTAAAAGACGTCAACCAAAAATCTGAATCTTATGGAGGAGAAAGTGGGAGGTAGCCTTGAATGCATTGGCGTAAGAGACCACTTCCTAAATATAATCCCAGTAGCACAGACACCGAGAACAATAATACATGGGACATCCTAAAACGGAGTAGCTTCTATAAAACAAAGGACACAGCATGGTAAAACAGCAGTCTGCTGAATGGGATAAGATCTTCATCAACCCCACATCTGACAAAGAACTAATTTCCAAAACATACAAAGAACTCAAGAAACTAGACATCAAAAGAACATATAATCCAATAAAAAAAATTGGGTACAGACGAAATAGAGAACTCTCAACAAAGGAGTCTCAAATGGCTGTAAAACACTTAAGGTAATGCTTAAATTCATTAGCCACAGAGAAATGCAAATCAAAACTACTCTGAGATAGCATCTTATATTTGTCAAAATGGCTAAGATCAAAACCACTGATGACAGCTCATGCTGGAGAGGATGTGGATTAAGAAGAAGACTTCCTCATTGCTGATGGGAGTTCAAATTTTACTGCCACTTTGGAAATCAGTATGGTGACTTGTCAGAAAATTAGGAATCAGTCTACCTCAAGACCCAGCTATACCACTTTTAGGCATATACCCAAATGATATTCAACCATACTACAAGGACATATGCTCAACTATGTTCATAACAGCATTATTCATAATGTTCATAGCCCAGAAACAATCTAAGTAACCCTCATCCGAAGAATAGACAAAGAGAATGTGGTGTAGAGTACTACTCAGCAGTAAAAATAAATAACATCTTGAAAATTGCTGGCAAATGGATGGAACTAGAAAAAACCATAATGAGTTAGCTAATCCAGACCCAGAAACACAAATATAATATGTACTCACTCTATATTAAACATAAAGCAAAGTCTAACCAGCTTACAGTCCACCACCACAGAGAATCTAGACAACAATGAGGACCCTAAAAAAGACGTACATGGATCCACCTTAAAAGGAGAAAAACAGCAAGATCTGAAAAAAATGATAGGATGGGGTGTAGCAGGGAGGGTGGAAAGGCAGGGTAGTGGGAAAATGTATAGCTCAATAACAAAATTTTGAAAAAGAATGAAAATATTACCTTTTCCTGAATATATTGAAAACATTTGTGGAAATGCTTAGTAAGAATCACAGGAACTGCGCAATTCCTCATAAGAAAGGAAAAAATAGGAGAGTAAAAACCATAAGTAAATGAACTGAGTCGGGACTATCATCTGCGTATGCAGAAAAATCTTCTAGTCCAATGTCAAAAATCGAAAGTACTGTGACAGTGACTTTTTTACATTTTTCTTTCAAAAGATAAAAGTTTGCACCCGATTTTAATGCTACCAAAAATGTAAACTTTTATTTTTAAGTTGTTTTTATTGATCTATATTTTTTCTCTGCTGCCTCCCTTCTTTGCCTCTCCCCTTCTACCCTCTCCCATGATTCCAATGTTTCCAATTTACTCAGAAGATCTTGTGTTTTTCTACTTCCCATATTGATTATATCCATGTATGTCTCCTTAGGGTCTTTTTGATGTCTAGGTTCTCTGTGATTGGGAATTGTAGGCTGGATTTTCTTTCCTTTATGTCTAAAATCCACTTATGAGTGAGTACATATTATATTTGTCTTTCTGGGTCTCAGTTAGCTCACTCAATATGATGTTTTCTAGATCTACTCATTTGCCTGCAAATTTCAAGATGTCATTATTTTTTCTGCTGTGTAGTACTCCATTGTGTAAATATACCACATATTCTTTATTCATTCTTTGGTTGAGGGGCCTTTAGGTTGCTTCTAGGTTCTGGATATGACAAATAACACTGTTATGAACATAGCTGAGCACATGTCTTTGTGGTATGATTGAGCATCCTTTGGGTATATACCCAAAAGTAGTATTGCTGGATCTTGAGGCAAATTGTTTCCTAATTTTCTGAGAAGACATGTGAGAGATTTTCTAAAGTGGCTAGATGGCAGGAAATTATCAGATTGAGATCTGAAACCAACAAGAAGGGAACAAAAATAATAGTACAAAGAGTCAATAAGAAAAAGAGTTGATTCTTCTAGAAAATCAACAAAATAGACAAACCTTCATCCAAACTAATCAAAAGGCAGAGAGAGAATATCAAAATTAACAAAATCAGAAAGGAAAAGGGGAACATAACAACACATATGGAGGAAATCCAGGGAATCATCAATTCAAACTTTGAAAAACTGTACTCCACAAAATTGAAAAATTTAAAGGAAATGGACAATTTTCTGGATAAATATCATTACCAAAATTAAAACAAGGCCATTAAGCAAATTAAATAGACCTATAATCACTAAGGAAATAGAAACAGTCATCAAAAGTATCCCAACTAAAAAAGTCCAAGAAGAGGTTTCAGTGTAGAATTCTACAAGATTTTCAAAGAAGAAATAATACTAATACTCCTCAAGTTGTTCCACACAATAGAAACATTGTTAGACTCTTTTTATGAGGCTACAAACACCCCTGTACCAAACCACACAAAAAACATAACTATGAAAGAGAATTACTGACCAATCTCTCTCATGAACATTGATGCAAAGCTACTCAATAAAATACTGGCAAACTGAATCCAAGATCACATCAGAAAAATCATCCACCATGACCAAATAGGCTTCATCCAAGAGATGCAGAGATGGTTCAACATATAAAACTCTGTCTATGTCAGTGTAATCCATCATATAAACAAACTGAAAAGGAAACACATGGACATCTCATTAGATTCTGAAAAAGCCTAAGGTAAAATACAACATCTCTTCATTGATAAATATCATAGAGAGTAGGGATACAAGAAACATCCCTAAGCATAATAACGGCAATATACAGCAAGCTAACAGGCAACATCAAGCTAAATGGAAAGAGACTCAAAGTGATCCCACTGAAATCAGGAACAAGACAAGGTTATTCACTCTCTCCATCATCTGTTCAATATAGTACTTGAGATTCTATCTAAAGCAGTAAGGCAACAAAAGGAGATAAAGAACAATATTCAGCTTCATATGGAAAAGCAAAAAATCCAGGATAGTGAAAACAATCCTGTACATACAGTAAAGGAGTTTCTGGAAGCGTCACAATCCTTAACTTCAAACTCAACTACAGAGCTACAGTACTGAAAACAGCATGTTACTGGCATAAAATCAGACAGGAGGAACAATGGAACCAAATCAAAAACCCACGTATCAATCCACATACCTATGAACACCTTACTTTTGACAAAGGAACAAATAATATAAAATGGAAAGAAAGAAAGCATACTCAACTAATGGTGCTGGCATAACTGGGTATCAACATGAAGAACGAAAATAAATTTATATATATATTGCCATACATAAAACTCAAGTCTAAATGGCTCAAAGACTTCAGCATAAAGCCAACCACACTAAACCTCAAAGAAGAGAAAGTAGGAAGTACATTTGAATGCATTGTCATGGGAGACCACTCCCTAAATATAACCCCAGTAACACAGACATTGAGAGAAAAACAATTGATAAATGGGACCTCCTGAAAGTGAACAGTTTCTGTAAAGCAAAGAACATGGTCAACAAGACAAAACAACAGCCTACATAATGGGAAAAGATCTTCACCAACCACACATCGTACCAAGGGCTGATCTCCAAAATATACAAAGAATTTAAGAAATTGATCATCAAAAGGGCAAATAATTCAATAAAAATTGGTATTAAACTTAAACAGAGAACTCTCAACAGAGGAATCTAAAATGGCTGAAAGACACTTAAGAGAATATTCAACATCCTTAGCCATCAGAGAAATGCAAATCAAAACAACTCTGAGATTCCATCTTACACCTGTCAGAATGGACAAGATCAAAAACACTGATGACAACTTATGCTGGAGATGATGGGGTTAAGAGAACACTCCTCCACTGCTGGTAGGAAAACTGCAAACTTTCACAATGACACAATTTTAAAATTCTTTGAGAATTTCATCCATGTATACAGTGTATTTTGATTATATTTCCATTCAATCCTTGCTAATGGTTTCTAATCACTCTCTTAATTCCAACATTCCCAAATTCATGCTCTTTTTTATTTAAATAATCTACCTAGGGCAACATTGCATGCCCATATGCTCATGTGTTACAACCAGGCCAAAGTTTGCTCAAACTACCTGGGATCTGCAACTTACATTTACCTGACTCTTCCTCTTCTGAAAGCCATCAAATACCACAAGCTTCTAAATTAGGGATGGGGACCAGTGAGCCCCTTTCTTTACCAACTTGACCTTGGAGTTCATGAGTACAGTAGTCCTGTCATGTCCAGAAGATAATGTTTTATTTTAAGCTTTGTAATATGCTACAACAATTTCAGAGATATCAAACTTGATATAAAATATGATGAAGTTTTGACAGGAATTATGAAGAAAATGTGTAATGTTTTTAATTTGACTGATTGTATTCCCACATGAGTTATCATTAAATTAATCAAGGCAGTACCATATCTTGAATCTGACCATGGTGTCATATATTTGAAAATGTTTGATAATTTCTTCTTGCTCCATAATTTCTAAAATGGAGAGCCAGAAGCTGAATGTGACAAAATACCACTTAGCTGAGCCTACGTCCATGCTCTTGATATTTCAGATAACCATGATTGCATTTGATGCTTGAAAGATGGAGGATGTGGAGTAAGGGGAAACACTCATCCATTGCTGCTAAGAATGCAAACTTGTGCAACCACTTTGGAAATCAGTGTGGTGGTTTCTCAGGAAATTCAGGATCAACCTACCCCAGGATCCATGAATACCACTCATGGGAATATACCCAAGAGATATTCTATCATACTACAAAAGCATTTATTCAACTATGTTCATAGCAGCATTATTTGTAATAGCCAGAACCTGAAAACAGTCTAGATGCCCCTCAGTGGAAGAATGGATAGAGAAAGTGTGGAACATATATGATTAGAGTACTCCTCAGCGGTATAAAACAATGACATCTTGAATTTTGCATACAAATGGATGGAAATAGAGAACACTATCCTGAGTTGGGTAACCCAGACCCAAAAAGATGAATATGGTACGTACTCACTCATTAGTGGATTCTATCCATAAATAAAGGACATTGAGCCTATAGTTCGTGATCCTAGAGAAGCTAAATAGGAAGGTGATCCCCCCCCCCAAAAAAAACATGTAGTTATCCTCCTGGATATTGGAAGTAGACAAGATTGCCAGGCAAAATTGAGAGCTTGGGGGTGGGAGTGGGGTGGGAGTAAGGGGAGATGGGGAGAGAGAAGGGAGAAGGGGAGGATGGTGAGAGCTTGGGGGAATGGGACAGTTGGGATGGAGGAAGAGTGGATAAGGGAGCAGGGAAGTATATATCTTAAATAAGGGAGCTATTTGAGGTTTGGCAAGAGACTGGACTATAGAGGAGTTCCCAGGTGTCAAAGGAGATGTCCCCAGCTTGTTTCTTGAGCAGCTGTGGAGAGGGCGCCTGAACTGGCCCTATACTATAGCCACATTGATGAATATCTTGCATATCACCAAAAAATCTTTATCTGGTGGTGAGAAAGAGACCCACAATGGAGCACTTGACTGAGATCCCAAGGTCCAAATGAGGAACAGAAGGAGAGAGAATATGAGCAAGGAAGTCAGGGCCTTGAGGGGTGCGCTCACCCACTGTGATGGTGGGTTCGATATATTGGGAACTCACCAAAAGCAGCTGGACTGGGACTGATGGAGCATGTGATCAAACTGGACTCTCTGAATGTAGCTGACAAGGAGGGCTGAATGAGAAGCCAAGGACAATGGCACTGGGTTTTGATTTTACTCCATGTACTGGCTTTGTGGGAACCTAGTCTGTTTGGATGCTCACCTTCCTAGACCTGGATGGAGGGGGGAGGACCTTGGACTTCCCACAGGGCAGGGAACCCTGACTGCTCTTTGGACTGGAGAGGGAGGGGAAGGGAGAGTTGGGGAGGGGGATGGAAATGGGAGGAGGGGAGAAGGTAAAAGTTTGTAATAATAATAAAAATAAATAAATAAAATTGAATAGCAGCCTGCAAAAAAAAATATTGGGGGGTTGAGGATAAAGCTAAGTTGTAGAGTATTTGCCTCTAGGCTTTGGATTTGGTCCTCAGCTCTGAAGAAAAAAAAATGGTCTAAATTTTATCTTCATACTATCTAGCCTGTTACTTATTTCTGGATCAGAAACTCACCTCTCCATTACAATAATCTATATCACCATTCTAGAATTCAACTTCTTTCGCCACAACACAACTTTTCTGTATCATTTACTATTTTTTAATTATTATTTTATTTTATTACTTAAAAAAAATACCAATCTAAATTCCCTCTTCATCCTCTCCTCCTATTCCCCTCCCACTTCCTTCACACAGGACCCTTCTACCCCCTTTAATCTTAAGAGAGGGCAAGGCAACCTGCCCTGTGGAAAGTCTGAGGCCCTCCCTACAACATCCAAGTTGAGCAAGGTATTCATCCAAAGAGAGTAGGATCCCAGAATAGCCAGTACCTGCAGTAGAGACAAATCCCAGTGCTTTTGTCATTGGCACCTCAGTCTGCTCCAACTGTCAACCACATTCAGAGGGACTAGTTTGATCCCATGCTTGTTCATTCCCAGTCCAGTTGGAGCTGGTGAGCTCCCATTAGCTCAGGCACATTGTCTCAGTGGGTCAACCCCTCATCGTCTTGACTTCCTTGCTCATACTCTCCCTCCTTCTGCTTTTCCATTGGACCTTGGGAGCTCAATCCAGTGCTTCGATGTGGTCTCTGCTTCTGTTTCCATCTGTTGTTGGATAAAGGTTCTATGGTGATATTTAAGATAATCATCAGTCTGACTACAGGGTAAGGCCAGTTCAGGCACCCTCTTCTCTATTGCTTAGGGCTTTATCTGGGGTCATCTTTCTGGATTTCTGGGAATTTTTCTGGAGCCAGGTTTCTTGCTAACCCCAAAATGGCTCCCTCAATCAAGGTATCTCTTTCCTTGCTCTCATATCTTTCCTTCCTCCATCTCAACTATCCCATTCCCTCGAGCTCTCTCCAATCTGTCCCTTCTCCCCTCCTCTTCACCTTCTCTTTATTCTACCCCCAGCCCCCATGCTCCAAAATTTTGTGAGGCAATATTGTCTGCTTCCAATTTCCAGGTGGATCTATATATGTTTTTCTTTGGGTTCACCTTATTACTTAGCTTCTCCTGGATCATGAACCATAGGCTCAATATCCTTTGTTTATGGCTAGTATCCACTAATGAGTGAGTACATACCATATTCATATTTTTGAGTCTGGGTTATCTCATTCAGGATAGTGTTTTCTAATTTTGCATGCAAAATTCAAGATGTCATTGTTTTTTCTGCTGAGTAGTACTCTAATGTGTAGATGTGCTGCACTTTCTTTATTCATTCTTTTGTTGAGGGGTGTTAGGAATATTTTCCTAACGTGAGCTCTCTGCTGACACAAAATCCCAATCAAGCAGAATCAAAACAAGCCAAATTAAGAAATATCCAGGTTTAATGGATGTTCTGCACTCTCCAGTGGCCCTGAGGGGAAACCAGGAGGCTGCAAACACTACCACTGGGAGGAAGGAAAAGAGACCATGTGTTCCTCTTTTGGGAGTTCATTTAAATGCTCTGTGGGAGTGGTTCTGACCCCTCCCTGGGAGGGCCTGCTGGCCTGCTGGGATTTGGAGTCCAGACCAATTTAACTCTCAGGCCTGGGGGCTGGGATAGATGTGAGGGGCTGGGGCCTATGCTCCCAACTTAACCAGGGGCATCTAGATTGTTTCCAGGTTCTGGCTATTACAAATAATACCACTATAAACATAGCTGAATAAATGCTTTTGTAGTATGATTGAGCATCTTTGGGGTATATTCCCAAGAGTGGTATTGCTGGATCCTGAGGTAGATTGACTCCCAATTTATTGAGAAACTGCCACAGTAATTTCTAAAGTGGTCGCACAAGTTTGCATTCCCACCAGCAATGAATGAGTGTTTCCCTTACTCCACAGCTTCTCCAGCATAAGCTCTCATTGGTGTTTTTGATTTTAGCCATTCTGACAGGTGTAAGATGGTATCTAATAGTTGTTTTGATTTGCATTTCTCTGTTAGCTAAGTGAAATTCTTCTGTTGAGAAATCTATGTTTAGTTCTGTACTCCATTTTTCAATTTGGTTATTTAAAATTTTGATGTCTATTTTTTGAGTTTTTTATATATGTATTATCTACTGTATCCAGGATTTCTTTTTTTTTTTTTTTGAGTTCTACACAAAACCTGGAGCATTAATTTAGATTCTTGGGGACCTAGAATGCCAGGGCTCCCTGGATGACCAGTATTTGTCCCACTTCACATCACTTATCAGCCTAAAGTGAAAGTTGGACCATTGAGAAAACATTGTTTCTGGGACCCTGAAGTCCTCGAATGGTTCAGCAGGCCTTGAGGAGGCCAACATGGAAGTAGAGGGGGCAGTTCCCCCTGCCTTGCAACTTAGGAATGGGCCATCCCTGGGGAGGTCAGTTGTGGAAGAAGAGGCACAGGTTCCCAGTCCTGGCACCGTCTGTCATTGAGAAGGCGGCTGAGCTTCCACAGCCTGGCACCCCTGGTCCTCCTGGCCAGTCCTGGATTGGCCAGCCATGGAAGAGGGAAAAGCTTCCCTAGCCAGGTGCCAAAGAGCCTTGCTGGCTCGAAAGATGCTAGCCATGGGAAAGGTGGTGTAGTTTCCCTGAGCTGGCACCTGTACTGGCCAGCCCAGGGGATGCCGGCTGTGGAAGAGGAGGAACAGTTACCTGACCTGGCATCCCAAAACCCAGCCGGCTATGGGAAGACCATTTGTCAAAGAGGAGACTCAGGTTCCCTAGCCTAAACCCGCAGGTCCTGGCTGGTACTGGGGAAGCTAGCCATAGAAAGGGAGATGCACCTTAGCTGGGTCTGGAAAGTTCATCTGTTGAAGATCAGGCACAGATGGCCTGGCACCCCAAGGCCTGGCCAGCACTGGCAAAACCAGCTGTGGAAGAGAGTGCCTAGTCTGGCACCCAAGAACAATGGCTGGAACTGAAGAGACTAGTCATGGAAGAGGGCCTGTAACTTCCCCAGAATGGCACAACTGGTCCTAGGAGGGCCAGCCATAGAAGAGGGAGTGACCCGACTCTGGTTTGGGGGCTGTGGAACTGTAGGCACAGCTTCTCCAGCTTGGCACCCAGGGCCTGGCTGACCCTGGGGAGGCCCGTAATTATTCAGCCACCCATAAGGCTGCACTTTTGGGTCCTAAAGGGAGGCATATGTGGGCGGACCCTTGGGAACAAAGGGCACGCGTGACCCACGTGTGTGCATGGGTGGTTACCTCCACGTGCAACTCAACTAAAGCCCTTGTGTGCATGTATGGGTCGCCCATCATCAGCGTCTGACGTAGTCACGTCTTCCCCCTGTGCGCATGTGCTAGGCGGCCTTTAAAAGCTGGGCGCACCATTTTTGCCCTCTCTCTCTCCGTACATCATTTCCTCAGGCCTGTGATCACTTTTCTCCTCTAATAAACTCCTAAGTGGGTTTGTTCACGTATCGTGTCTTCTTCTCACTCGCATGGGACATTTCAAGGCCAACATTGGAAAAGGGGATGAATCTTCCTCAGTCTGGCACCCAAAGGGATTGGTTGACCCTTTGGAGGCCATCCATGGAAGAGAGAGTATAGCTTACATGGTCTGGCACCCCAAGGTCTTGCTGCCCCTAGGGAAAAGGAAACAGTTTCCCTGCCTGGCCTCTCAGGAATGGTGGGCAAAACTTCATCAACCCAGCACGTCAAACCACGGCCAGGCTTGGTGACGTCAGGTGTGGAACATGGGATACATCTTACCCAGCCTGGCACCCCAGAACCTGGGAGGCACAGGGTAGGCCAGCTGTGGAGGAGGGAGCACTGTTTCAACAGGCTGCCACCCCAGGGTTGGTCCAGCCCTTGGGAGGCCAGAAGTAGATGACTATGCCGAGCTTCCCCAGTTTGTCACCCAGGGCCTAGTGTGTTGGGACCATTTGGAGTCCTGGCCTGCAGCTGCTCTTCCCTGCTAGAGATCTTTACTTTGCTTCTGATTTGAGTTACTGAAAGTTGTTTACCAGCTCTGCTTCATGAGTATGTGTTGCCTTGGCTTTGAGGATGAGAGGATAAGGTTTTCACCTGTTGGCCCACTTGACTGTTGGGTATATAAGCCTCCATGGTGCTATTGAATAGAGGGCTTCCGGTGACTAGAGGTCCATCTCTGTCTCTGTGTGTGTTTGTGTGTTTCAACCTCCAGCCCCTTGCCCAAAGCTCACGAACTGTATGGTAGCAGACAGGCGTTGTGAGCTGCACTAGTAGGCCTAAGGGAGGCCAGCCATAGAAGATGAGGCACAGCTTACCAACCTGGCATCTTACAGACTGGCCAGTCCTGTGGAGGCCAGCTGTGACTGAAGCTGCAAAGTGTCCCTACCTAGTACCTTAGCAATTGGCCAGCCCTGTGGAGTTCAGCTGTTGAAAAGAGGGTATATCTTCCTTGGCCTGGCACTCAAGAGACTGGCTGAACCTGGGGAGGCCAGCCGTGAAAGAGGGGACTGAGAATTCGTGGCTTGGCATCCCAGGCCCTAGACAACCATTGGGAGGCATTCTGTGAAAGAGAGGATGAAGCTTCCATGACCAGGCCTTCCTGGAATGGCCAGCCCTGGGTAAACCAGCCAAGGAAGATGGAAAGCAGCTTTCCTGTCCTGGCACATCAGAACCTGGCCGGACCTCAGTATGCCAGCCGTGGAAGAGGGAACAGAGCTTGGGTGAGGATAATTGTAGAAGAGGGGCACAACTTCCCCATCTTGGGACCACAGGGTCTGACTGATCCTGAAGAAGCCATCCATGTTGGAGGGGACACAAATTCCCCAGCCTGGAACCTCAAGGCCTGGCCATTCCTGTGGAGGACAGCTAGGGAAGAGGGAACACTGATTCCCCAGCATGGCACCTCAGGCCTGGCTGGGCTGGGTGGGTCAGTTGTAATGGAGGGTGTACAACTTCCAAAGTTTGGCACTCCAGGCCCTGTGGAAGATGGGGTGGAAATTCCAAAGCCTGGTATCTTAGCATTTAGTTGTCCCTGGGGAGATCATCTGTGGAAGAATGGACATAGTTTTTTAAGGCCTGGCACCCCAGGAACTGACCAGCCCTCTGGGTAGACCAACTATGGTAGAGGTGTATATCTTCCCAGCCTGGTATTCCAAGGACTGGCCAGAACTGACAAGGCCAGCCAAGGGTAAGGGAACACAGCTTTCCTCACCTGGCACCCAGGGCATGGCCTGTCCTGGAGAAGTCAGTCAAGGAAGAGGGTGCACTGGCATCCCAGCCCTGGCATCCAGGGTCTGGCTGGGCATTGGGAGGCCAGATGTAGAAGATGGAGCCCATCTTCTCCTGCCTTGCACTTTAGAGATTGACCAGCCCCGGGGAGGCCAATGGGGCAAGAGGGAGCACAGCTTTCACATCCTGGCAGCCCAGGGACTGCATGACCCTTGGGAGGCTAACCACAGATGAGGTGTCACAGATTCCCTGACCTGTCACCCCAAGGCCAGGCTGGCCCTGAAGATACCAGGCTTGGAAAAAGGGGCACAGTTTCCTTACCTGGCCTCCCAGGGGGCCAGGCTGGGTTAGCCAGTCATGGAAGAGGGGGCACATCTTTCTTAGCCTGGCACTCCAGGGACTGGCCGGGACTGGGGAGGCCAGCAATGAAAGAGGGTGTTGAGAGCTTCCATGTGCAGGCACCCCAGGACCTCCTGGAAAGCCCTCAGTAGGAAAGCCTTATGGAAGAAGGGTTGCCACTTCCCTGGCCTGGCACCACCGGACTTTGTGGGCCCTTAATATTAAGGCAAGCAGTGGAAGAGGTGTCACAGATTCGCCAGCCTGGCACCTTAGTTACTGCCTTGCCTTAGGGGGACCAGCTGTGGAAGAGTGAGTACATATTCCCTAGCCTTGCAGCCCAGGGACTGGCCGACACTGAGGAGGCCATCTGAGGAAGGAGGAGTGCAGTTTCCTTGTACTGGCCCACCAGGGCCTGCAAGACTTGGGGAGGCCAACAGTTGAAGATGGTGCACAACTTCCCTGGCCTGGTGCACCAGGCCTTGGCTAGATTGGGTGAGGTCAGCTGTGCAAGAGAGGGCACAGCTTCCCCGGGCTGACACAACAGGGATTTGCCATCCCTGAAGAAGCCATTCATAGCAAAGGTGGCGCAATTGCCTGGCCTGGCACCCCAGGACCTGGCCAGCCCTGGGGAGAGCAGCTTCCCTGGCCTGCCACTCCAGGGTCTGACTGGTACTTGGGAGGCCTTTTATTGAAGAGGGTGCACAGCTTTCCCAGTCTGGCACCCTAGGGCATAACTGGAACTCTGGTGGCCAGCTGTGAAACTGGGGTTCAGTTCCCCTGCCTGACAGTCATGGAAGAGTGGGCATATCTTCCCCATCCTGGCACTCAAGAGCCTGATCAGCCCTGGTAAGGTCAGTCATTGAAGAGGGGGTATAATTCCCCTGACTGACAGCCATGGAACTGTGGGCACAATTTCCCCAACCTGGCACCACTGGGTTTGACTAGCCCCAGGGAGGCCAGGTGATGAGGAGGGACTCATCTAGCCCACCATCGAGTTTGAGACACATCTACCTCAGCCTGTCACCATAGGACCTAGCTGGCTCTAGGGAGGCCAGCCATGGAATAGGGGATGCAGCTACCTGGCCGGCACTCCAGAGCCTGGCTGGTCCTAGAGAGAGCAGCTGTTGAATAGGGGGTGCAGATTCCACACGACTTGGCACCACAGGGCCTGACTGGCCCTAGAGAGGACTGCCGTGGAAGAGAGAGCACAATCTTCCCCAGTCTGAAACACCAGGGAGAGGCTGATGCTGGGAATGCCAGCTGCGGAAAAGGGGGTGAAGCATCCTCGACCTGGGCCCCAGGGCCTGGTCAGTTCTGGGGAGGCTAGCCATGGAGTTTGGAATGCCGCATCCCCAGCCTTCCATCCCAGGGCCTCGTTTGCCCTGGAGAAGGCCACCTATGGAAGACCAAGCACAGCTTTCCCAAGCACCATTGGCCTTAGGGTGATCGACCATGGAAGAGGGAGAGCAGCTTTTCTGACCTGGTACCCAAGGGTTTGCCCAGGCATGGGGAGGCCCGCAGTGGAAGAGGGTGTGCAGTTGCCCTGTCCTGGAACAGTTTGGCCTTGCTGAGGCCAGTTGTGGAAGAAGGGTACAGCTTCCCTGGACTGACACCGTAAGGACTGGTGGGTCCAGGGATATTGACCATGTAAGATGGGGCACAGCTTACTCAGCCTGGAACCCCAGGTCCTGCCTGGCCTGGAGGAGGGCAGCCATGGAAAAAGGTATGCAATTTTTTCCAGCCTCATAGCCCAGGGCCTGGCTGGTCCCAGGGGAGGCCAGCCATAAAAGATGGTGTGCAGCTTCCCTGACCTGGGCATGTCAGGGTCTGACTGGCCCAGGAGATACCAGTCATGGGAGAGGGGGCATAGTTCCCTCGCCTGGCAGTTGTAGAACTGAGCCTGCAGCATTCTCAATCTGGCACCTCAGTGTCTGGCTTACCCAAGGGAGGACAGCCAAGGAAGAGTGGGTACATTTACCCGTCCCTAGGACACTTGGGGATGGTTGAGTCTGGAGAAGTCAGCCGTGGAAGAGGGGAACAGCTTTCCTGACCTGGACCCCAGGATCTGGTCAGCCCTCTGGAAGCCAGTCATGAAAGAGTGGGCACAGCTTTCCCAGCCTGGTACCATAAGCCCTGGCATTACTAGTTGTGGATGAGGGGGAACAGCTTCCCTGGCCTGACACCCAAGGGCTTGCACAGGCAGTGAGTGGCCAGCAATGGAAGAGGGAGTACAATTTCCCAGGGACTGGCCAGCCTGGTGAGATCAGTCATAAAAGGGTGGGCACATCTTCACAGCCTGGCATCCCAAGGCCTGGTTGGCACTGTAGGGGCCAGCCAGGGAAGAGGGTGTGCATATTCTTTGGTCTGGCACCTCAGTGTATGGCTGACCCTTGGGAGGTCAGTCAGGCAAGATGGCATTCACTTTCCCCAGCCTGCCACCCAGAGCTTGGCTGACCCTCCAGCAGCCAACCTTGGAAGAGGAGGTGCAGCTTCAATGGCCTGGCATCCCTGACCCTCGCCCACCCTTAAGAGGCCAGGCATAGAAGAAAGGTCACATCTTATTTGGTCTGGCATGCAAGAGCCTGGCAAGCCCTGAGGAGGTCAGCCATTGAAGAAAGTTGCAGTTGCCCTGGCCTGGAACCTTAGGAAGTGGCCAGCCCTGGGTAATCCAGCGGTTTAGGAGTTGGCATAACTTCCACGGCTTGGCACCCTAAAGGCTGGCTGGCCAGCCATAGAAGAGGAGCACAACTTCCCTGGCCTGGCACCTTAGTAACTGGTCCACCCTGGGGAGGCCAGCCTTGGAAGTTGGGGCAGATTCCCCAGTATGGCACCCCAGGGTCTGGCCAGCCAAGAGGAAATAAGCCATGAAAGAGGGGATGCAGTTCCCATGCCTGGTATTCATGAATGTGTGGGCATATCTTCCCAGGCCTGGCACCCAAGGGCCTGGTCAGTCCTGGGGAGGGATGGTAATGAAGAGGGGTCACAGTTCTCCTACCTGGCTGTTGTGGAACTGTGGGGTGTGCCATTCCCAGCCTGGCACCCCAGGCCCTGGCTGTCCCAGGGGAAGTCAGCCATGGAAGAGAGCAGCTTCCCCAATCTGGCACTCCAAGTACTGGCCAGCCCAGGGAGACCAGACATGAAAGAGTGGGCATATCTTCCCAACCTGGCAGTCAAGTGTGGAACACAGGGCACAGCTTCCCTGGACTGACACCCAAAGGCTTGCGTAGGCTGTGGGTGGTCGGCAATGGAAGAGGGAGTGCAGCTTCCCCATCCTGCAATCCCAGGGAATGGCTGACCTTGGTGAGGCCAGTCATGGAAGACAGGGCACAGCTACCCTGACCTTGCACCGTAGAGACTGGTGGATTTAGGAGAAGTCAGCAGTGGAAGAGGGGGCACAGCTTCTCCAGTCTGCCAACCCAGGGACTGGCTAGCCTGGGGAGACAAGTCATGGAAGTGGGCACATCTTTCCTGACCTGACAGCCCAGAGCCAGGCCGGCCTTGGGGAGAATAGCTGTGGAAGATGGGGCACATCTCCCCCAGCCTAATATCCCAAGGCATGGTCAGCACTGGGTATGCCAATCATGAAAGGGGGGGGGCATTGTCCCTGGCCTGACACCTCAGTGTTTGACTGTCACTTGGGCCAGCTGTGGAAGAATGTGTGCAGCTTACCAGGCCTGTGACCCAGGGCCTGGCCAACTTTCAGATTGCCAGTCACTGAAGAGGATGTGTAGCTTCCCTGGCCTGGAGGCCTATGGTGAACAGTTGTGGAAGAGGGGGCCTAGCTTCACTGGCCTGGCATCTGAAAAGCTAACCATGGAAGAGGGAGTGGTTTCCCCAGCCTGAAACCACAGTGTCTGACCAGCCCCCTGGTGTTGAAATAGGAGCGGCGGGGCTTCGTCCCCAGCACCCCGGCCGCCTGCTAGCTCATGCCCGAAATGACAACACACAAATTGTATTCTTTTAAACACTGCTTGCTCATTATATCTAGCCTCTTCTCGGCTAAATCTCGCATCTGGACTAGCCCATTTCTAATAATGTGTGTAAGCACCCCAAGGTGCGCTTACCCGGAAGATTCTAGCCTACGTCCATCCTGGGTCGGAGCTGCCTGGGAGAGCAAAGCAGGGCCTCTGCTCCAGAGAGCAGAGCTGTCAGGTCTACCCGGGAGAGCTGAGCATGGCATCTCTGCTCCAGAGAGCAGAGCTGTCGGGTCTGTCTGAGGAGTCTTACCTCACTTCCTCTTCCTCCTGTTTACTCCTACCACCTATGTTTTAACCTATCAGGGCAAGCAGTTTCTTTATTTAATTAACCAATGAAATCAACAGATTGATATATGACACTCCCACATCACCCTTGGGGGTGGTCAGCTTTGGAATGGTAGTGCAGCTTCCCTGCCCAGGCACCCCAGCACCTGCCCTGCTCTGGATAAGCAAAGCATGGAAAAGGGAGGGAACAGCTTCCTGACCTGGAACGCCAGGGGTTGGCCTAGTACTTTAGGATCTGGTATCCTGCACCACTAGGGAGGTCAGCCATGGAAGAGGGTATGCAGCTTTACCAACCTGGCACCACAGTCCCTGACTGGAACTTGAGAGGCCTGAGGTGGCTGGGGACACAGATTCTCAGGCCTGACCTCCAGGTCCTGTCCAGGTTGGGTACACCAACTATGGAAGAGGGGTTGCTGCTTCCCCTGCCTTGCACACCAGGGCCTGGTTGGCCCTGGAGAGTCCAGTCATTGAGAGGTCTCAATTTCCCTAGACAAGTACCCTAGGAGTTGGCTGGCACTGGGATTTTCAGCAATGAAAGAGGGAGCACAGGTTTCCTGGGCTGGCATACCAGGGCCAGTCTGGCAAATGGGAAGTCAGCAGTAGGAGAGGGGACAGGTTTCCCTGTTTTGCAGTTATAGAAGTGTATTTCCCTGGTCTGGCACTCCAGGGCCTGGACAGCACTGGGGAGGTCAACTTTGGAAGAGGGAGTAACAGTTCCCCTCCTGATAGCCATGGAACTGATAGTGGAACTTTCCCATACTGGCACCCAATGGCATAGCCAGCACATGGAATCCAGTCATGGAAGAGGAGACACAGCTTCCCCAGCCTGGTACCACATTGCCTGGATGGCCGTGGGGAAACCAGTAGTGGAAACGGGGACTCAGTTTTCCGGCCTGGCATTTGAGAGTTAGCATTTCTTCCTTGTCCTGGCACCCAAGGTTCTGCCCTGCCCTGCAGATGCCAGCCACAAAAGAGGGGTTGTGCTTCCCCAGTCTGGATCCACAAGTCCTGGCTGGCAAAGGGGAAGCCAGCTGTGGAAGAGGGGACACAGCTAACTCAACTTGACACCACTGACCCCACTGGAAGTGGGGTCTGAGCTTTTTTTTTTTTTTTTTACTTTTTTATTTTTATTTATTTATT
>NW_026068085.1:3934087-3935000 GCF_014885135.2 Alexandromys fortis
GCTATAAGTATAGATGGGGCATCTGGGCTGGAAGTAGAGGCAGGCAATGAGAATTCTAGGAAGAGGAAAATTTCAGTCTGCAGTCATCACCCAGATGCAAAGGAAGCCAGACACAGAGCAAGCAAGATGTGACTGCTTCACTGAAAATGTTAGCAAGCCACGTGGCTAACACTAACAAGAATTATGGGCTGATATTAGTTATAAGAATTAATTAAGAAGAAGACTGAGCTACTGGGCCAATAAGTTTATAAGTAATGTAGACCTCTGTGTGTATATTTGGGACTGAATGGCTACAGTACTAGAGGTGGGAACAGAAACTTCAATCAACTAAAAGCCATAACAGAGAGAGCTCAGAAGTGTAAAGTGAGTCTAGGCATAGGGTGGAGGGCTTGAAAGAGCAGTGGGTCTGGACAGATGCTACCAGGTTTAGTGTCCAAATATGGGTATGAGAGCATTTTCTTTAAGTGAAAGAATAGAAAAGCAACAAAACTTACTCTTTATCACTCATTTTTAGAAAGATTCTTTAAAATACAAGTATGCTAGATGTTATAAATGTCATATGCATCAATCATTGCAAAAAGTTTTCCTATTTATTTATCAATTTTAGTTATCATCTAGGCACATATATGAAATATTTTCATTCTTTTCATTTTTAATATCGTATCACTCAACCACCACTTCATTGTGTCATATACCTTCTACTAAAAAGTGAAAGATTAAATCTCATTGCCCCTAACAGACGTGATTGTTTAGAATCCTGTTTCAGAAGCACCACCCCAGCTTTGCCTATTCCTGCTGGAAGCACCAAGTACAGTTTCTTTTTACAGCTAGAGGTTCTGCTTCTAGCTTGGCTCATTAACTTGGTATGTGTACCATGCTGACAGCCATTCCTTCATCATTCTAAATTTTTTTT
>NW_026068085.1:3942094-3956450 GCF_014885135.2 Alexandromys fortis
ACAGAAATCTTTAATTAATTAATAAAGAAATAAATAAATTAAAAAAGAAGACTAGTACACTGAATTCCTTCTGGGAATAAACAGGTTCTAAATATAACAAGAAGGGAAGAGAGACATCACTGTTTGTAGAAGGACATGGGATGAATGTGAAGAGGTGTTCATGGCCACCATTGTCTGCAGCACTAAGATCTTCACAAAAGCAACAGAAAATGGCATCCTTGGCAGATTCCATGTTATCCATCCTTTGGCTGAGCTCCAGAATATCTTTTGTTCACAATGGAGGGTATTCAGAGCAAGAGAAGAAAAGAGAAAATTTTTGAAAGTTTAAGCATCTTTAGCTGTCTTGGAAAGGTTCCTATAGGGTTATAAGAAAGAAAGAGAAAGTACCCATTTCGTAATCTGTACAGAAAAGTGCAAGGATGAATCCTGCTTCAGAAGTATTGAAGCAAGTCTCCGAGGGACACTGTAGCAGCAAGCCGCTTGTTCGTTCTGGCCGCTTATCCCCAAAATAATCATAGAGAAACTATATTAATTAAATCACTGCTTGGCCTATTAGCTCTAGCTTCTTATTGGCTAACTCTTATTTATTAATTTAACCCATTTCTATTAGTCTGTGTATCATCATGTGGCCATAGCTTATTGGGTAAAGTTCCCAGCATCTGTCTCTGGCAGTGGCTCCATGGCTTCTATCTGACTCTGCATTCCTCTTGCCAGCATTCAGTTTAGTTTTCCCCACCTAGTTCCATTCCCCTATAGCTTTGCTATAGGCCCAAAACAGTTTCTTTATTTATCAGTGGTAATCACAAAATACAGAGGGAAATCCCATATCACCTCCCCTTTTCTGTTTAAATAAAAAAGGAAGGTTTGAACTTTAACATAATAAAATTACATATAACCAAACAGGTATCAAGCAAAAATCACAGTTATAACTTTTATCATAACTAAGGAAAACTATAACTACAAATTCTTCAACTCCATCAAAAACTCCAGAGGATATATTACCTAAGTAAAGAGTAAGTACATTGTAAACAACTTCCAAAACTCTAGAATTTACAGAGATATCTCACTGCTTGGATAGTCACCCAAAGTTCTTGTGTACCACTGGGGCATCTGATCTTCAGCCCACATGCCCATAGTATCAAGGAGACTTTTCCACAAAGCAGGAAATTTCAAAGACATTGGCAGCTTGTCTGTTACATTTTTCTGTGTCCTGCAAAATGTTTGGCAGACTCTTTCATGTAGCAAGAACCCTGAAGGACCGTCTCACCTTTAGGCAATTTCAGCAGTCATTTCTCTGTGGGTCCTGCATGTCCAGTTTATCAAGCACTCCAGGCAAGAGCAGTTTCTTTCCCAAATGGCTAGCAAACTCCATAAGGAGGGTCTTCAATGCTCACAGTAGCTTGGTGTTGCCAGGAGCAGATATGTCTCATTGTCATGAAAATTCTAAATTCTTAAAGTTTTTTAAATGCCATATTCTGTAGTCTTTGAAAGGTTTGAAAAATTCCTATCTATCTGAAATACATATCTGTACATCTAGAAAATATAACTAACATGACTACAAGCCTGACTATTATAGATGATTATTAGCCTACATTTTAATTATACATTGCATTTTTAAATGAGCTATACAAACACAATACCTTAAGAGCAAAAATAAACATAGAACAGAATTGACCTTAAATTTGTATTAATAAACCAAGATCCATACCAATACAGATTTTATAGAATATCCCCCTTTAAATGTAAACAAACATTTATAAACAATATTTGGGAATTTGGGCAAAGTACTCACCAAACTGCTTCCTGCTATTTATTGGGCAAAGCAAATTTTGGGTGGCGTTCAGGTAACCATTCAGGGGGGATCTTGGTTCATCAAACCATATTATTCTGGAAGGATTGCCGAGCGTCTCATCCTCTGTGGAAACAAAACAAGAGCCTCTTTTCCAAAGCAACATAACCTTAGACCCATATATTGAATTCAAGATATTTTAAAGTACATATGTTGTCTTATTTTAGCAGTCCCCAGAATCAAATGTCTCTCTGCAGTCAAAAAATTCAGAGATAACAGAATAATATACATAATCCAGAGTCAATGTGAATTTTCAATATTTACGTGGTTTATTTTTACTCTATTACTTTTCTACAAGTTTAATATTTATTTAATTATCTTTAGTCTTTTAATCTATGACTGTCTTACTCTGTCTCTTTAAAGACTTGTTTTATTTTCTAAAAAGAATATACTTCTTTTTATTACTCCCTGTATTCTTTTTATTTTCTCTTTCAGCCTACATATATTTATCTAACACTGTGACCCATTTAGAGGTCCTTTACATCTCAATTTGTCATTATTGTTTTTCTGAAATTCTTTACTGACCTGGACAGCTTCTTATAATGCTAAGCATTTCTTTAAAACTTAAGCTGCACCATTATTAGGATATATACTGTGCTTTCTGTTTGCTCTGCACAGTTCAACATGGTGGAAATCCATTTACCACCTCTGCAAAACATGCACATTGCCACAGTTTTAGGCACACAGCATCTATGTTGCCATGAAGCAAGTTGTAGTACATTGCCCACAAATCCCATTTAAATGCTCAGCCAGAGGTCACACTGGCAACATGGCCCAGAAAGTCTGCATTTCAAAATGACATGACATTTTTCCTGCTAATGTTGAATTAGGAAAACCTCTCTCATTGGAGTGTGGGATGCTGCCCGCAAACAGCAAGAAGCTGTGTTAAACTCTGTATTTTTGTGTCTAGAATTACTTTTCAAGCTCTCTCAGATTTTTAATGTATTTAGTAAACCACATTGGCATACCAATTGGTGACCTAGGTTTTATGTCCCTCTTGGTCCTGCAGTTGTTAAGTCCCAAAGAATCACACAGAGGTTTACATTAGTTATTACTGATTGGCCCATTAACTCAGGCTTCTTATTTACTAATTCTTAAAACTAACCTTAGTCCATAATTTTTGTGTGATTTAGCCACATGGCCTAGTACCATTTTTGGTGAGGCAATCACAATTTGCTTCCTCTGAGGCTGGGTCACAATTACAGACTGTGCTTCCTGTTCCCAGCATTCTCGTTTTCCTGCCTCTACTTCCTTCCTGGTTGCCCCATCTGTACTTCCGGCCTGGCTACCAGCCAATCAGCATTTTATTAAAAATAATAGAAGTGAATACTTGTGAGCTATTATCTATAGGCAATTTACATTGGAATAGATTCATGTATATTGATACAAATTATATTGAATATGTTCCTACTTTCATCTACAATATATGTATATCTAGGCAAAATTATTTTGTAATATTTTATGCATGCATGCTTCTACCTAAAATTGTATATTGATACAATTTTAGGAAGTATTTAACATATTTCAATATATGTTTCTACTTCTAATCAACACATGTATACATTGTTTACATTTTGAGATCATTGTCTTCATTTGTTGCACATTTTTGGAAGTTGCTTAATTGCAATTCCTGCTTACTCAAGTAATATTATTTTCCTTCTTGAGTTTTCAATGGGGTTGAAGGCTAGATCATTGTAGTTACTTTCCTCTCATGACTTGGCCAAGATATTTATATACAAGACTTAAATTCATTAGGATAGGATGATTATTGAAACATTTATCACATGTTTCTTGCTCGTTATCATTTATGCTGGTTGTAATTCTAATTTTTATACCTCATATTTGTTCTTTTATATAACTTTGTATTAGGCTTAGAACTCTCTTATTTAAAGAAAATGGGGAGATTCTATAGGAATTCCTACCACCAGTAGTCTTTAAGTTGCCCACCCACTTTGGTGTGGCCTCTTATAATATATATGCTGATGCAAAGAATGCATCCAGTCTCTTTCCCAGCTACTGGATTCAGTTGCTGTTCCCTGTTTGAGAAGAGGATTATGATCTATGAGTCTACCCCTAAATAAATAACCCTCTATTATACTCAATTCTGAGCTAGCATGGTATTTCTTTTAAGCATCCTTTTTCACACACCATGTCCATATGCACATAAACTATCCCATAATGATAAGTCCTAGGTGGCATGTAATCAATGTTGCTGTAACTGGAAGGAATGAAACCTTTAATATTTGGATAGACCCAGGGTGTATGAGAAGATAGAACTTTAATGAAATATATAACACCTACATAATCTACATAAATGTGTGCATGGAAGAAAGTTTCTAAATGTGGCAAATAATGGAATACTAAACTCAATAAATAAAAAAAGAAGAAGAATCACATCATGGAGTAAAATACAAGACAATCACCAACAGTTCCTGTAAGACAAAAAGACAACAGTATAAAATAGTTGGTCTGTGGACATAATCCGTATGTATAAACACAAATTCTACTACTCATAATCATACACAAAATAGAAGCCATTAAACCTTCACCCACAGGTGGAAATAAAAACTAAAAGAAAATGGCTTCTTCTTTTAGAGGATGAACTGAAAAGACTGAATTTATAGGGACAGAAGATAAAGGATTCTCCAGTTAAGATCCCCTGTATTATATCAGCCTTGGATACTTGGCCTATGTGCAGTTAGTACTGCTGAGGATAGGATTTGCATCCATTGTTCCCTAGGACATTCCACAACAGAAAATCAAACCCACACACCTCTTTTAGGGACTTTAATGGAATTTAAGCTAAAATTCAAAATAAAACTTGTAGTTGTCTCCACTCACCCTGTGATTTTTCACATAGTTCATAAATTATGGGCTGAGAAGTATGAATTTTCTTGTTCAGTGTTATTGAGTTAAATGAACTATACTCATTTTATCACATTTATGTATATGTTTCCCCACATGCATGTGTCTATGCGAGGATCAGTGCACATGACTGTGCAGATGTGTGCAAAATCCTCAACCAGAGGATGAATTTGATCATCATTTATCAGGGTCACTCACGTTTTCTTTGGATATGCGACCCCTTCATGGTATGCTATTCACCAAGTAAGCAAGTTTGGGTGGTCAATGAAGCCCACAGATATTCATTCCAGTTCGGTTCTCCTTGATTTTGAAATTATAAATACTACTGCAGAGCCTGCAGGATGTTATATGCATCCTAGAGTTTTTAATCTCAAATCCCCATACTTGCAAGGCAAACATTTTAGAGCCATCATCTCTGCATTAACAATTCAAATTTTATAGAGATTTTTTTAATTGTAGTTTTCCTGGGAGGAAGAGGAAGTGAAGTCAGACTCTGCTCTGTTCCCGGAGAGACCCGACAGCTCTGCTCTCTGGAGCAGAGACACCATGCTCAGCTCTCCCGGGTAGATGCGATAGCTCTGCACTTTGAGGCAGACACGATGAAGCTCCGACCCAGGATGGACGGAGGCTAGAATATTCCCGGTAAGCGCACCTTGGGGTGCTTACACACATCATGAGAAATGGGCTAGTCCAGGTGCGAGAATTAGCCTGTAAGGGCTAGAGTTCATGGGCCAAGCAGCGTTTAAATGAATACAGTTTGTGTGTTGTTATTTCGGGCATAAGCTAGCCAAGCGGCCGGGGTGTTGGGGATGCAGCCCTGCTGCTCCTATTTCAACATAGGATTTTTAAGGAGACTTTTAAGATGGGTCTTGCGTGATAGACCTTTAGGAGGATCTCAGCTACTCACGAGGGTAAAGAAGGAAGTCCAGCTTGAGCTATAGAGTGTTTGCAAGGCCAGCCTTGCCAACTTAGTACCCTGTCTCAAGGTAGCAGGTAAAAAGAGAGCTGTATATATAGCAAAGTAGCAAAATTTAATTTAATTTCCTATAGAGCTGAAGTTGATAGTACCATTAGCTATAGACTGATGTGCAATGACATGATACAATCAACTTCAGCTCTAAATAGGAATTCAGTACATAAGATACAATGTTGGAGCCCATGTGGGTTCAACACAGATAATTCTTTTCCCTAACTGGACTGGAATTGAGTCACGAGGAATAATCAAAAAACCAAAAAAAAAAAAAAAAAGGCAGGGGAAAATTCAACTGAATCATAGCGCAGTCAGGCTCATGCTGATTTCCATGGCAGTATAGAGGAACTTGGAGCAGGGGAGGATATCAGGTAATAATATGGAGAAAATTAACAACTGTAGTGAAAGACCTGGATAAATCCAGACCTCCCCAGCAGGAAGAAAATAGCCAAAAATTCAAGCAGGAAGAGAAGAATAAAAAATCTAGGATTAGCTGGTTAGTGACTGTGTTTCAGAAACTAGCTGAAGATAAAGTTAGGTTGTAATCTTAAGAATAATCTTGAAACAGGGAGTTTCCCCCTTGTGATTGTCATTGTCATGTGTTTTAAGAACTAGCTGATTATGACCTTGGGAGTGGTCCTGAGAGGCAGGGGGTGGCCCCCTTGTAATCTTCACTGATATTTTCGGAATTTTCTGTGACACACTCTCTGCCAATTCCGGATCACTGGGCTGTGGTTTCTTCCCTTAAAAATCGCTTCTCCTGGTCACTCGGGGTTGAACTCTTGCCCTGCATGGGTTATGAGTGAAAGACCCTGGGAGAAAACCTTCCCTCAGGAGAAGACTCCAGACCCCCAGGAACAGTCCGAGACCACTGGCTGCAATCAGCAAGAAGTTTATTGAGTATACATAGGTACCTGCGGGTGTCAGAATCTCTTTGGAAGACCTGCATGCCCTCAGGCTGGGCAGAGGGTCTTTTATATGGAAAAGAGTGGCAGAAGCAGGCATGCATGGTTACAGAGATCTCATTGGTCAGTTCGAATGCGGGTGATGGGTACCTGTAGTTTTTCCTCTCCCAGCACAGATTTATGGCCACAGATATCCTGTTTTGCAGATATCCTATTTTACAGATATCCTTTTTTGCAGGAAGGGGCCCTGACCTCACTCTGCACTTACATTTGTTTATCAAAGCCTTGCAAAATGACATTACAGCAGCTAAGCTGGGGTCTTTCATAGGGGCGACTGTTCCCTTTTGTGAACTGCTAACATTCTAAGTTTGGCACATGTGCTGACTACAGGTATTCTGTTCTCCTAAGCAAATGGGATGTTCTCATGAGAGCCGGCTAGCTGCTGGTCCTGAAAATCTTTCAAACAAACAGGACGTTCAATGAGTCTCAGCCTCAGTGCACTGGTTCCCGTCTCATCTCATCATTAAAACCTCGTGTGATTGCAGCAAAGATGTTCTCTCGTGAGTTATTGGAGGGTCGTGTTATCCGGAGACTTGAGTGAGAGTCTCCCCAGCACTGGGGGGGGGGGGTCTTTCATTTGGGGGCTTGTCAGCGATTAGCGACCACCCTCGTCTCCGAAGACCCACTTGGGGGCTTGGAGGTGAGACATTGTCTGTATGTCTTTGTCTGTGTGCCATCAGGTCCTTTATGTTTTTGTGCCAGATTGTGCCAGTTGAATTCAGGTTCAGGTTCTGTACATTCGAGTTTACAGTCGTGCCTTTGTGTTTCCGTGCGGTTGAATCCAGGTTCAGGCTCATGTTCTGTACATTCAGGTTTACAGTCATGACTTATTTGTGTTTCCGAGCTGGTTGAATTAAGGTTCAGGTTCTGTACTTTGAGGTTACAGCCGTGTCTGTGTCTTTGTGTTTCTGTGCGAGCTGAGTTCAGGTTCTGTATTTTCAATTTTGCAGTTGCTCGTGTCTTGGGAGGAGACTAAGGAGTGATCAGCAGACATGCTAAATCACCAACTGCTTCACTGGGAGACATGCTGGGAGGTGAGAAGGGACCCAGGGACGCCTGGGAGATTCTCGTCTGGGTGCTGGTGAGGATATGGAAGTCCTGGATTGGAAGAACTATGTCCTCTCAGCCGTCTGTATTTCTGTATTTCTGGAATGGTTTTGTCTGTCTCGGTGGAGACGGACATTTGTTTGCGTGTCTTGTGTGTCTTCAGTCTTTTGTTTTCTTACTTGTGATGTTGACCCTGGTTCAATGGTTTTGTATTTTTAAGTTTTGTTAGTCTTTGTCTGTATATCTTTGGTCTCTGTTTTGTCTTACATGCAGGTAGCATGTTCAGTTCTCTGGTGAGATACGCGGGTGGTGTTTCTCAGTTCTGTGGTATGACACATGAGTGGCATGGTCAGTTCTCTGTAGTGACATGTGTGTATAGTGGTCTCATTTAGAAAGCAGGGCAGGTCACACCCCCGAAGCAGCTTGAAGCTGTGTCTTTGGTTTGTTTGTCCTGTATGTTTTTATAATGTGTGTTGTGTTTTTGTCCTGACTTAGATTGACACTGACGTGCTCAAATCATGAATTCTTTGACTTTGGTATTGTGACCACTCACAATACTTTAGAGATAGGGCCATAAGCATAGGGGTATATTTCATTAAAAAAGTCAGCCTCGTGTGATTGCAACAAGGATGGTCTCTTGTGAGTTACTGGGGGGGGTCGTGTTACCCCGAGAATTGAGTGAGAGTCTCCCCAGCACTGGGGGTCTTTCAGTAGAAGAACCTGAACTGTGACATCAGAAACAGATACATAAAAGATACCAAGGTTTGGTACAACCAAACCCAGAAGTTCAAAAGAGAAAAGCAGAAAGTAGCAAGTGCTAGAACAACCACGGGATTCAAAACCAGGCATCTGGAGACAAAATCTCTGAGCTCACAGTCCATGTCCCCCAGAGAATGGTTGCAGCTTGTGAGCACGTGACCAGCCTTTCTGTGCCTGGATCATCATAAAAATAGCCCCATAGGATTATCATTAGGATTAAAGGACCTCATACATATAGGTTCATACCATACTATTTGGTGTATAGGGAGTACTGTATACAGGACTTTCCCAGCAGGTGTCATTAACAGGGCATAAACATCCAAGATGTCCTTGAGTGTTAGTACTGAAACGGTTTTTACCAAGGCTCACTTCCACAGACACCACAATTTCCTTTAAAGATAGCAATTTTCTACTACTCAAAGCCTCAACATAAACAAAATATGTTTGCAAAAAAGCCTCTATTACTTTAAATTAAAATACATATATAACCCTGCTCTCTTCTCCACGATGAATTTCATAAGGATAATCCCTGTTTGGTAGGTTGCAAAGAACTGAGTTCAATATTGTCTGCCTTCTTTACCATAAATTATATCTACTACAAACTCTGAAATTTTCTTTAGAAAATTTAATCCACACTTTTTCTCATGTCTCTTTTTTCTTTACTCCTTCAGATAGCTATTCATGGAGTGTATAAACAGATGCAACATCGAGCCTTCACATTAACTCAGAGGTGCGCCTGGGGCCCCATGTTAACTACAGTGTCACACTGCATAAGTTTATCGAATTAGAAATAAATATGCTACAACATAATAAGGAAAGAAAATCTTCCTACACTGTGTTGAATGATGTTTTCCTCATTCTTTGTTTTGATTAAATCTTTGCATCACATAACTTTGGTTCTCTTTTCATAAGCATAGTCAGGTTTGCTGATAGTATAGCTCCATGAGATAAAAGAGTACCGTGTGTAAAAGTGGCAGTGTTATTAGCACTAAAGTCAAATGTGCATATTTAATACATTAAGCTGCTTGGGTTAATTGTAGCTTCATGAAGCAAGTCCTTGGTAAAGCACCACCTGCATCCCCTACCTGTGCTTCCCTCCTCTTACAAAGGGATACAGCACTGTGATAGCACATGCATATGAAAATAACTTTATACTGTTAAATAAACTCATTTTAGGGGTATGTGAGGTTAGGAAGAGTGTTCCTCTGTGGGTTGGTAGCACCTGTCATCTCATGGCTTATGGAAGAGGGGGCATTGCGTCTTTGGGGCTCCCTTCTCTCTAAGGTCCTGTCACCTGCATTCAGCCAAAAGGAAAGGCAGCAGGAGGCATCATTAGTCTGCTTAGAGAAGAGCAGGTGCAACATTCTCTTGTATCCTTCTGGCTCGTGTGTTGTGTGTCTGTTTGGTATGCATATGTTCCAACAATATTCTATATGTAATTATTTTAAAATGTGTTGCTTACTATGAATATATATGAGGTAAATTATGTGAAACTATTTTATAACCTCATAATTCTCTTAAATAATTACATGAAATGATCTTTAGACTCCTTTATTCATGTATCTCTATTAACTTGTACCTGTACATTTTGTTAAAATCATATCAAGCTCTGAATGCATTCTTAGGCAAATTGATCTTTGCCATATATAAAAGTTTATATTTAGGGAGTATGCCTAGATAGTCAACTACCAAGTGAGATGACATGGACTTAAATTTAATGTGAATTTAATCTAATTTAATACCTGAAAATTTGCACTAACTGAAAAGTGAAAAAGCATTTCCCTTATGCATTATTAACAATAAATATTTCTCACAAGATATAGTAAATATATTTCTAACTGGCTGCTTATTCTTTTTTTGTTTGTTTTTGTTATTATTAGTTTGTCTTTTGAGACAGGGTTTCTCTGTGTAACAGTCTTAGTTTTCCTTTAGCTAGCTTTGCAGACCACCCAGACGTTGAGTTTACAGAAATCCACCTGCCTCTGCCTCCTGAGTCCTGGGATTAAAGGTGTGCCACCATGCTCCACGCATGTTTATTCTCTTTTGTATTAATTTTGTAGTTTATCTATAACCTTATTGTATTTATATTAAATATTTTCTCTGTAAATTTCTTTTTACATGCTTATAGCATCTTTTATTCTGTGGAAATAATTTTGCTATATTTTACTATGTGTGTTATTCAACTTAATAATCATCTGTTTTGCCTAATATTTTATTTTTAGAAATACCATCTATAATTCACGTTTTTAAAGTATGTTTTTTGGTTTTCATCATAATTGCTGTAATAAGAGCAGTGGGGCTGCGTCCCCGGCACCTGGCCACCCGCATGGCTAGCTTATGCCCTGAAATAATTACACACAAACACTGCCTGGCCCATTAGTTCCAGACTCTTATTGGCTAGCTCTTACATATTAATCTAACCCATTTCTAATATTCTGTGTAGCACCACGAGCTGGCTTGCTGGGAAAGATCTTAACCTGCGTCTGTCTGGAGTGGGAGAATCATGGCAACTGCCTACTCGGCTTCTTTCTCCCAGCATTCTGTTCTGTTTACTCCGCCTACCTAATTTTCTGTCCTATCAAAGGGCTAAGGCAGTCTCTTTATTTAACCAATGAAATTAACACAAAACATAAGACTCTTCCCCATCACATAGTCATTATTTTTATTTAAAAAATATTTCCCCTCCGTAACTATAAAACTAATAGAATATGAAAGAATATGTTTGACACAATAACAATGGACTCCGTAGTCTTGAAGTCAATTCTATTGACCTCAGGTGACAACTGAGTGCATCTGATAGTGCTGTCCTGGCAGAACTGAGAGGAGCACCATGGAAGTGTACAGAGAGCAAGGCTACGAAGACATCCAGTGACAATATTTCCTTCTCAAGAAGAGGTCCTTGAGCTCACACTGCAGAACAAAGACTGATGAAGGGAAGATGAACCTTTTACCAGAAACAACACATGCACATGTGATATAAAATAGAAAGTATCTGTGCAATGCACTATACAGTCATGGAAAGCTCTGCTTTGAAGCTCAGTCTGTGACCTAGAAAGTGAACTGATATTTTCTAAACACCTGTAGTTAGCATCTACTTTAAAGTCATTTACTCTTTATCTCAGTTAAGGTTTCTATTACTGTGAAGGACACCATGACTATGGCAACCCTTACAAAGAAAAACATTGAATTGGGGCTAGCTTACAGTTCAGAACCTTAGTCCATTATCATCATGATGAAAAGCACAGAGACACACAGGCAGACATGATATGGAAGAGGAACTGAGAGTTCTACATCCAGATGAGCAGGCAGCAGGAAGAGAGAGAAACACTGGGCCTGGCTTGAGCTTCTGAAATCTTAGAGCCTACCTGAAATGAAACACTTCTTCCAACAAGGATACACCTACTAATAGCACCTCTCCCTGGGAGCTTACGGGGTCATTTCATTCAAACCGCCACAGTCCTTTAATCCAACATCTCTACTTTGTAAAACACCATTATTGTTTTGAATTTATGAATAAAAGAGTTAAGGACAAGAAATGAATGTCATGACAATGATCAAATAATTTATAATTGACCCTAGCATTCAAGTTTGCATGTATAAATAAATTATTTGCTCTTTCAATTAACTTATAATGTTAAATAATTACATATTAGAATCACTATGTTAAAAACATCCTCAATTATCAATGTCTCCTTTGTTGTTGTTGTATTGTTTTATATTTTTTGAGGGTTTCACTGTGGCTTTGGAGTCTGCCCTGGAACTAGCTCTTGTGTACCAAGCTGGCCTTGAACTCACAGAGACCCACCTTTCTCTACTTCCTAGTGCTAGAATTAAAAGCATGAACCACCAACACCCAGCTGTCTCCTATTTTATATTAGCTAAATATTTTATTTATGGGCTGTTGTTTCCACATGAATAAATATAAATTCCTTATTTTTATCTAATACATTTTCATAATTTGAAATCATCAAGTTAAATAAAACTCAAAACAATTTTTATAAAGATGTGGCTTTTTTAATTTTAAAAAATTCATGTTGAAATCATTTTCTGGATAATTTAAAAGCTAGATATGTATAGTGCCACAGGTTCATTAAGTTGTATTTAATGGATACTGAGATAATACATTTTTAAATAGGTAATACTTCTCCAAGAATATAGTTGGTTTATCCTGATGGTGATCATGTCTATCACTTTAATTGCCTCTGGAATCAGCTAGAGTGGAAATAAAAAAATCTCCTGTTATCAGTGCAAATAAAAGTGAACATGATTATACAAACAAGATAGGATTACACAGCAGAAAGATTAAGAATGCTGCGTTAACTTCCAAACTCCACCGCTGTCCATCACAATAAACTCAGGTAGCCCTGTGCCCAAGGAAGAGGCTAGAGTAGATAAAAACAGGTGACAGAGCCCTCTGTTTCCTTACTTGAAATAGCATTTGGGACAAGCAGAGTCATCAGTATCAATACCAAGTTTTTACTCTGAGATTCTTCCGTCCTCTCAGGGGATTCATTTCATGTGCAGTGAGTACTTAAAATGTATGTACATTGGTCTATTTGTGGGACCCCTAACAGTGGGATTAGGGCCTGTCTCCAACACTTGACCCATACAGGGTCGCTTTGCCCAGCCTTAATACAAACGGAAGTGCTTAGTCCTACCTCAACTTGATATGCCATGCTTTGTTGACACCCATGGGAGTGTTGCGGCTTAAATGAATGCAGGCAGATTGTAAAAAATATATACACAGCTTTAATGGGGAAATTAGACTTACAGATCCAAGGTTCCCGCAGAGCACAGGAAACAGAAAAGGGCGCGTGGTTTCTGCGCGCCCCATTTATATGTAAACCTTAGCCCGAGGCAAGGCCACCCCCTAAGGGGGCTGGCTTAACCCTACATCTCCCCCTTTTGTCTAAATAAGACAGAACTAAACCAAATACAACTATAAACAATAATAACAAATAATAAATATAACAAACGATACTGAGAACAAAAGTCTTGCTAGACATTCTATCTCAAGGAGTCTAAATAATGTAGAGAGTAACTACAATTATATACTCTTCAACTCCATTAAAGATCTGAGAAGGGAATAAATATTACTTAACAAATGAGAGATATGCAAAATGTACAACAAATGACAGAGACAACAGACTGCCTGGGCAATCACCCAAAGTCTCGTTTGCAATGTTGAGTCAACCAACTTTGGCTAAGGCCTAACATAACTGACAAACCATTATCAAATGCAAGGAGCTTTCTTAGAATTATCCTACCCTGTCTTGGCAAGATAAGACAATCCTGTTTCATATCTTTGTCAGTAGTTGAGATATGGGCTTTTCTTAACTCAAAGGCCAGTTCTGCCAAGAAGACAAGCTCCCAGTGGAGTGCCTTTGGTGCTCAACGTTCTCTCGGGAGTAGAGTGGTGTTGCCAGGAGTAAATGTGTCTTATTGGCACAGAATTCTAGGTTAGATTAAAGGCCATTTTCTACAGCTCTTCAAAGAGGCTGAAGATTATACTATCTATACTAAATATAATCTCTATGTATCTAAAAGCCCTGATTAACCTAAAAATAAATATGACAAACATATAATTCTCAATACCTATCTAACTTGAAGACTAAGAGAATAAACAACTGCAATATATGAAGACAATGATCTTAACCTGTAAACAATGTCATTACATATCAAATGTAAACAATGTTATAACATAAATAGTATCAGAGGTAGAAATGTACATTGTGATATGGTCGATGTATCAATACAATATAAGCATACTCTTATACAAAAATAGAGGTAGGAACACTCAATTCAATAGTCAATATATCAATATACAAGAAACAGTACCAATATGATTTTCTAAAAACAGTAAATCACAAATACCAATTATCCCATCAAACCAGTTAATAC
>NW_026068085.1:3963861-3968277 GCF_014885135.2 Alexandromys fortis
ATACTTACAGAATGTATAGAATTTTATTGTTGATCCTTAGTGGGTCGTAACTAGTTTCCATCCATCAGTAATTAAATATTCAGGGTCCCTTAAATTCTTTAAAGATCAGTATTTTCCTGTGGGGATAAGATAAGAACCCTGCCCCCAACCTATCTGTATTCCTTACCATCAGTATGCTTGCCATCCTTGTGAATGAATTGTTATTTATCTTTTCCTATTAGCTTCTCTTCTTCATACCGAACCTTAATTTTGATGATATCCACAATTTTTCCTCACCTATGGAGATGAGAGCAAAACCCCTTCCCCAACGCAGCACATCTCCTGGCTTCCATTGTGAAGTCAGCACATCCTTGAAATAAACTGGTTGATTTATTACAGTAGACTTTTCCATTATCCAATGTCTTTCTGCAGCCGTTGTTCCCTTCTCATTAGCGTTGAGAAAATCAAGGTTAACAAAGCATTATGTAACCTATTTCTGGGGGTGTTTTCCACCCCTTTATGTTTGTTCAACATATCCTTTATACTTCAATTTGATCTTTCTATGACTGCTTGACATGTAGGATTGTATGGTATACCTGTAACATGCTTGATATTGTAATAATCAAAAAACCGTTTCATTTTCCTAGAGACATAAGCAGGACCATATTAATAGGTTCTTTATTTGTGTAAGTATACCCATGATAGCCATGACTTCTAATAAATGAGTGATTACTGAATCAGCTTTTTGTGAACTTAAAGCAGTTGCCCACTGAAAGCCTGAATAAGTGTCAATGGTGTGATGAACATACTTTCATTTGCCATATTCTGCAGAGTGGAACACATTCAACTGCCAGATTTCATTCCTATGGGTGCCCTTCGGATTACCCCTTGCTGGCAGTGGCATTTGGTTATAGAAAGAGCAAGTAAGGCATTTCTTTACAATCTCCTTAGCTTGTTGCCATGTAATAAAAAACTCTTTCTTCAAACCTTTGTTATTAACATGATGTTTTTTTATGAAATTCAGAGGCTTGTAGCACACTACCAATCAATAACTGATCAATGTCTGCATTACCTTGTGCTAGAGGACCTGGCAGACCTGAATGGGATCAGATGTGTGTTATGTACATAGGGCAAAGCCTGTTCCTGATCAAATCTTGAACCTGGATAAACAATGAGGTTAGTTCTGTATCATCAGGTATAAATTCAGCAGTTTCAATATGTAAAATAACTCTTTCTGCGTATTGTGAATCAGTAACTATATTAATAGGTTCTCTAAAATCCCTTAGCACCATAAGAATGGCATATAATTCTGCCTTCTGGACAGAATCATAAGGACTTTGTTCCACCTTACCCAAGTCTTCCGATTTGTAACCTGCCTTCCCTGTTTTATTGGCATCAGTATAGAATGTACGGGCTCCAGTTATTGGAGCATCACGGACGATTCGAGGAAGGATCCATGAAGTTCTCTTTATGAAGTTAAGCCTCTTGCTTTTTGGATAATTGTTATTAATATCTCCCAAAAAACTAGCACAAGCTCTTTGCCATGGTTCATTATCTTCCCATAATTTCTTTAGTTCATCAGCAGTGAAAGGCACTATAATTTCTGCTGGGTCTATGCCTGCTAATTGACGAAGTCTCAGCTTTCCTTTTATAATTAACTCGGCGACTTTTTCCACATAAGTTTTCAGTTTTTTACTTGGTTTATGTGGTAAAAAGATCCATTCCAAGATAATATCATCTCTCTGCATTAAAATTCCTGTAGGAGAAATTTTGGATGGTAATATGACGAGAATACAATCGAGCTCTGGATTCACCCTGTCCACATGTGCCTGTTGTAATTTTTCCTCAATTATTGTCAGTTCCTTTTCTGCTTCAGCTGTTAATTCTCTGGGACTGTTTAAGTCTTTATCACCTTCCAAGGTTTTGTTCAAATGAATTATTAGATCAGGTGTTATCCCAACAGCTGGTCGTAGACTGGAAATGTCTCCTAACAGTCTTTGAAAGTCATTAAGAGTCCGTAAGCGATCTCTCCTAATTTGTGCCTTTTGTGTCTTAATTTTTTGCAAACCTATTTTATAACCTAAATAATTAACAGAATCTCCCTTCTGTATCTTCTCAGGAGCAATTTGCAATCCCCATTTAGGTAAAAGTATCTTTATTTCTTCAAACAGTCTGTTCAAGGTATCCATGTTTGAATCGGATAACAAGATGTCGTCCATGTAGTGGTATATTATAGATTTGGGAAATTTCTTGCGTATTATTTGCAATGGTTGGTTCACAAAATATTGGCACAAGGAGGGGCTATTTAACATACCCTGGGGGAGGACGGCCCAGTGGTACCTCTTGGAAGGTTGAGAATTGTTGTAAGTAGGCACCGTGAAGGCAAATTTTTCTCTATCTTCTTTTTGTAAAGGTATGGTGAAAAAACAATCCTTTAAATCAATAACTATAAGAGGCCATCCTTTTGGTAATAAAGAGGGCAAAGGGATTCCAGATTGCAGAGGACCCATAGGTTGAATAACCTTGTTGATAGCTCTGAGATCTGTCACCATTCTCCATTTACCTGATTTTTTCTTAACCACAAATACAGGAGAATTCCAAGGGCTGGTAGATTCTTCTATATGTCCAGCATCTAATTGCTCTTGTACCAGCTGTTCTAAAGCCTGTAACTTTTCCTCAGCTAGAGGCCATTGCTTTGTCCATATTGGTTTCTCAGTCAACCATTTTAGAGGCAAGGCTGTTGGTATCTCTGAAGGGGCTTCAATTACTTGTTCTTGTATGGCCCGAATGGCCGGTTTTCTCCGTTTGTAATATCTTTTAATATTATTCTCAGAAATATAGGCTCTAGAAGTAGCAGGAATGTTAATTTGGGTATTCCATTGTTGTAATAGGTCACGACCCCATAAATTCATTGCAATATTGGCTACATATGGCCTTAATTTTCCTATTTGTCCCTCAGGCCCTATACATTCAACCCATCTTGTGCTCTGTCTTACTCGAGATAGGGTTCCAATTCCCAGGAGCTGAACATTTACATTCTGAAGAGGCCAATACGGATGCCAAGATTCTGGGGTAATGATACTTACATCAGCACCTGTGTCCAGCAGGCCAGTAATAAAAATGCCATTTACACACACTCTCAGCTTAGGTCTTTGATCATTTATAGAAGTTTGCCAAAACACACGTAACTCATCTTTCTGCTCATTATCGTTTGTAACAGTAGGCATGAGGTTTCCTAATTGTCCTGACGAGGCACGTTCTCTGCAGAAACTGGAAATGACTGAACCATGTTTGCCATGGGGGCCTGTGAGGCCCCCCCTCTCACGTTTCCCGTCTGTATCAGGTTGCCTTGTCTATCTCTTGTAGACCTGCATTCATTCGTCCAATGTCTACCTTTTCCACATCTTCTACATAAACCTGAAGGCTGAGTCCTTCTATTTCTGTTATTTCTAGAAGATGCATTATATTACTTCTGAAAATCTGTTGTTTACAATTCCTTTTCATATGACCCATTTTGCCACAATTAAAACATTTGGTATTCTGGTGTCTCCTTTTACCTTTGGAAATTGCTTCTTCTACCCATGCTTCAGTGCCATAATCAAATGTATCAACATTCAGTGTATGCAAGACACATTCTTCCAAGGGCGCTGATCTGAACTTTAAAGGCCCCCAAATCCTTTTGCATTCCACATTTGCATTTTCATAAGCCAGAGACTCAATCATTATACGTCTTGCTTCTGGGTCAGGTATCCCTATTTGTACAGCCTTAGTTAGTCTTTGTAAAAAGTCACTAAAGGGTTCTCTCTGACCCTGTTTAACTGTGACAAATGATTCCATTCTCTGTCCTGGGTCTTGTACCCTTTCCCAAGCCCTTAAGGCTGCTGTAGTACACGTGGAAAGTGTGTTTTCTTCAAAATTAGCTTGTTCCTGAGGGTCAGAAAAGAGCCCTTCACCTACAATTTTATCTAGGGAAACATCAATTCCCTTCGCTTTTTCCTACTGTTCTAAATGTCTAGCCTCTTGCCTGAATAAGCATTTCCATTTCAATTGTGGTCCACTCTCAAGTACTGCAGAGCTCAGCTGGAACCAGTCCAAGAGAGTTGCTCTGCTTGTTGTGGCCCAAGATTTTAGCATCTCTTTAACAAAAGAGGCATGCATCCCAAAAGTCATGACAGCCTGTTTAATTTCTTTGAGGTCATTCATACGGACTGGCTCCCATGCATCTTCCTTGATGACCCTAGGGTTTCTGGAAACAATCACCTTCTCTGTTGTTATTACTGGAAAGGCAGGTAGAGCTGTAAGTAGAGCTTTGTGGAAATTGTCCTGGAGGGATTTACCCACAGATGTAGTTAAAATTTGCCTTTCTACCCTTTGCTCTTCTTCATCAGAATTTAGAAATTCCTCAATCTTTTCAATTTTATTCACCATTGCCTTCTG
>NW_026068085.1:3971283-3974239 GCF_014885135.2 Alexandromys fortis
TAGAGCTTTGTCATTAGGATGAAAGAGCTGATGTAGGTAGGACAGGATCTGTTGGGTGTCAGGTGTCTGTGAGAGTGTGGGCTGTACTGTAAGAACTCCCTGAGGTGACTGAGATAGATCTGGGCTCTGGAGTGCTGCTGTCTTAGCTGCTCTGTCAGCCCGATTATTTCCCTTGGAAACAATGGAACTGTTGGACTGATGAGACCGACAGTGAATAATTCCTATAGCTTTAGGGAGGTGGGAGGGTTTGTAAGCCTTTGTATGTTAAGAGGTTGGACAGATTATGGTGAGAGAAGACTGTGGTGGGTGCCCCAAAGGTTAGTTTCTTTGACTCATGAATAAGAAGCTCAGCAGCTGCCAAAGCACGTATGCAGGATGCCCAGTCCCGAGTGGTGACGTCCATCTTCTTTGACAGGTATGCTACAGGCGCAAAAGAAGGTCCCAATTGATGTCCTAAGACCCCAAGGGCATATCCCTCCTTTTCTGCTACATAAAGAGAAAAAGGACGAGTTAAATCCGGAAGATGAAGAGCTGGAGCCTGGATAAGGGCCTGTTGGAGTCTCTGGAAGGGTTTGGTAATAGGATGAAGAAGGGGCTCATGCAGGGAGCCAAGAGCTGCTTCGTATAGGGGACGGGCAAGGAGAGAAAAGGAGGGGATCCAGGAACGCAGGAAACCGGCCACTCCCAGGAACGATAAGACCTCTTCTTTGGTGGAAGGAACTACAAGAGATTGAATTAGTTTTTTTCTGTCCAGAGTGATAGCCTTTTGGGTTGGGGTTATGGCTAATCCCAAATACGTTACCTGAGTGGTGGACAATTGAGCCTTAGAAGGTGAGACTCTATAGCCCCTTTTGGATAGGAAATTTAATAGGGCTGCAGTGTCTGTCTTGCTAATCTCCAAAGACAGGCTGCATAGGAGAATGTCATCTACGTATTGAATTAGTTTTGATTTATGGAGAGACAGTGAAAGCAGATCAGAGGCCAAAGCCTGGCCAAAGAGGTGTGGGCTGTCCCTGAATCCCTGGGGAAGGATGGTCCAGGTGAGCTGCATGGAAAAATTAGTGTCAGGATCAGTCCAGGTGAAAGCAAAGATGTTTTGAGATTGAGGGCTGAGGGGAATGGAGAAAAAAGCATCTTTGAGATCTAGAACTGAGAAGTGAGAGGTTCCTGGAGGAATGTTAGACAAGAGGCTAAGGGGATTAGGAACAACAGCAGAGTTAATGAGGCGGAGGTCCTGAACCAAACGATAGTTCCGTTAGATTTTTTAACAGCCAGTATAGGGGTGTTAAAGGGGGAGGAGGTGCTGCGGAGCAGCCTTTTCATCAAAAAGTCAGAGATAATAGGATTAAGTCCTCTGAGGCTCTGGGAAGAGAGGAGCTACTGAGCTTGAGTAATATACTTGGTGGGGTTTTGTAACTGAATAACAATGGGGGAATGGTGTTTAGCTATGGCGGGATTTTGGGTGTCCCACACCAGAGGATCCACTTGGGAGGCTGGAAGAGGAAAAGACGCATTAGTGTCAGAAGGTTGGGGGGCCAGGAGAAGAAGAAGCTGCATCACTGACGAATCTGGAATAAAGCGAATGGGGGGAGTGAACAAAATGGAGGCTCCAACCTTAATTAAAAGGTCCCTCCCCATAAGGGGTACTGGACAAGTTGCCATAACTAGAAATGAATGAGTGAGAAAAATGCCTCTAAACACACAATTGAGTGGTGGAGTCTGTTGAGGTAAATAATGCCGTCCCCCTACCCCGACAATAGGGGAATTTGAAGGAGAGGTTGGCCCCCAGAATTCCCTCAGAACCGAATACGTTGCTCTGGTATCCAAGAGGAACGAGATGAGCCGTCCTGACACAGTTGAGAAGTACCCGTGGCTCCTGATTGCAGATGACAGTGGCAGTCGGGTCGTTAAGGGAGGAGCCCGGGCACCTTCAGTCATCCAGGGCCAAGCCCAACAGGCAACTTGGGAATTTTTAGGGTCTGATGTCTCCATGCCACCAAGCACAAGAGGACAATCTACAGACCAGTGACCTTCCCTGTGACACCTTGGACAAGGTCCCCTAGGGCTCCGATGGGGATTAGGGCATCCTCGGGCCAGTGACCCATCTTATCACACTTGAAGCATGGACCCGATGGTTAACGCACTCTGGGAGGCAGGGGAGCAGCACGAACAGGACAGGACGGGTAGCCTGTCACCTCAGTCAGTTGAGCAGCCGTGGCTATCATGTGGCAGTGATTGTGAACTTTGTTGTGTCGTGCATGATACACTTGGAAAGCTGTCTCCAGGACTTCTGCCTGTGGAGTTAAAGCGCCCTTCTCCAAACTCTGAGCTTGACCTTGATGTCTGAATAACATTGATTAAAAAAGTAAGTCATTAGTAACTGTCTGCCCTCTGGGGATTCTGGGTCCAAGTTCATAAACTGCAACAGGGCTTTAATAAGGCGTTCCAAAAATGCAGAAGGATTTTCCTTCGTATCCTGGATAATCTCTGAAAGTTGAGAATAATTTACTGGTTTAAGGGCAGCCTTACGGAGGCCTGTGAGGAGACAAGTTAAAAATCGGTCCCTGGCCAAAACCCCACCCGGACTGTTATAGTCCCAGTGTGGTTCTTGGTCTGGGACCACCTTTGCCCCCGGAGGGTGGGAGGCTAGGGTTTGGTGAACTTCGTCCGCGAGTTGTCTGGCCTGCTCCCAGACCTGCCTGTGCTCCTCGGGGAGTAAGTTATTAGACAGGATCATAAAAATGTCGTGGAAAGTAAGGTTGTAGGATTGGGTAATATATTGAAATTCTTTTTATAAAAGTGGTAGGATTAGATGTATAGGACCCAAGTAATTTGGCTATATGGGAAAGTTCTGACAGGGAAAACGGAACATGAACCCTAACCAATCCATCTGCACCAGCCACCTCCCGCAGTGGCAGGATGGCAGCAGGCTTGGCTTGGTTAGGATTAGGCTCCG
>NW_026068085.1:3976085-3978249 GCF_014885135.2 Alexandromys fortis
CTCCCTCCTCTCCTTCTATTCTCTCCACACACCCTCCCACCCCACCCCTATTTAATCCTAAGAGAGGGTAAGGCACTTTGCTTTGTGGAAGGTCCAAGTCCCTCCCTACTACATCTAGGCTGAACAAGGTAAACATCCAAAGAGAATAGGATCCTCAAAAGCCAGTACATGCAGTGGAGACAAATCCCAGTGCCACTACCAGTGGCCCCTCCATCTGCCCCAGCCATGCAACTGTCACCCACACTTAGAGGAACTAGTGTGGTTCTATGCTTGTTCCTTCCCAGTCCAGCTGGAGTTGGTGAGCTCCCATTAGCTCAGGTAGACTGTTTCTGTGGATGAACCCTTCATGGTATTGACCTCAAAATTTTTAATTCTTAAAAATAAGAAAATGTTGAGATCACAGCACTGTTTAGGCAGATGTAGAGTCCCTAAAGTTTGAAAGTTCTCTCTGTATCAAAATCTACTTGAGTGGTAAGTTTTGAACAACCATGATCAAAGAACAACAGAAATTTGTAAAAGGCAAGATCCCATCAGATAGGAACAAAAGAAAAAGAGGTAGAAAAATGTGAGAGGCTGGAGAAAAGAATTTGGGTGTAAGGAATCTGACACAGAGAGAAAAGGTGTGTGTCTTTATCTCCACATCTTCCGAGAGGACTGGAGTTGATGAACACCTTCTGTCACTGCCTGCTGTGCTGAGCAGTCATAGAACAGCAAATTCTAAAGATTCTGGCTGGAAAGATGGATATATGATTAATTTAATTGCCTGCCAAAGGACCCTTTGTAGTAAAGAGTAAGCAGTGAAGCACTGAGATGCTGACAAGATCTGATACAACTATGGAAGCTCGCTGGAAAACACGAACCCAGCGCTGCAGGAACAGCAACAAAAGGAGACAAAATGAACCAATGCAGTATACCAGTGGGACCCAGCAGACTGAGCCAATAGTAGCACAGGGCTATGTAGGTGTCCTCTCTATAGTAACCAAGTTTGAAATGACATTTCACTCCATGGCTATATCTAGCCTTCAGTGTTCCTAAAGTCATCTTTGCAAAACCCATTGTGAGAATAGGAAGAGCCTGAAAACGAGTCTGGGCCTTGCAGTAAATGAGAATGTCAAAGCGAGTGAAGCCATCACAGTTTTTCTCCTTTATACCCAAACAATCCGCCTTTTGAATTTCACCAGAGAAGTTGTGAGAAGTTGTTTTTATCTTCTATGAACAAGTGAAAATACAATGTCTGTAGTCCGGATGTATGGTATGAGAGAATCAAATATCAAAATCAATATCAAAAATGCTACTTATCCATGTTTGTGGAATGTCTTAGTGGGATAGAGATTTTGATGCATTAGCATGAAGACCTAAGTACATAGCCCCCAAATCCAAGATGTGCATGACCTTGTACACTCAGGTCTCCAGCAATGTGGACATAGCAGGATTTCTGAGGTTACAGGCTACTGGCCTACCTCCAGATCCAGTGAAATATGCTGTATCAGGAGAGTATAGTGCAGAGTGATAGAGCAGGACAGCCAAGGCCCTTATCTTCTCTTTATATGTGCTGGACCTGTACACATACCAGCAAAGTACATTGCAAGGAAACACAAGCACACATACATATGGAGAAGCCTTAGATGAGGGTGGGAAAGATCAGTGTCACAAATGACACAATGGTTTTCAAATCTTCAGTGCATTTCACTATCAAGTTTTATGTCTTTAAAGAATCAAAATCTCCCAGGAAAACTCAGCTTTGTGCTTGATACTATGCTCCTCATTCTATTGTTGTCACAAATATTCACTTAATTTTCTAAGATCAAAACTACCTTTTCATCTTTATCAAAGACTTTATAGGACTTGATATCTGAAAGCTCCAAGATTATGACTTTTAAAACTATTTTGTTGTTGCTTTTGTTTAGCCTACAAAGGCAGCTGGTTTCATAAACAGATAATAGAGTTCAGTAATGATGTAAATATATTATAGTCTCAAGAAATAAAAGGAATAGTTAAGGAACAGAAAGTCAGACCAAAAAAACAAAGAAAAATTCTTCTTATGCTATTTTTTACATGTTCCTGACACAAATTAAATATATATTCATATCTATATACTTATATATGTCATATTATATTGTATGTAATCATAGAAATATATAAACTTTTAACAATTTCACTCCAT
>NW_026068085.1:3981525-3983420 GCF_014885135.2 Alexandromys fortis
AAAAAACAAAGAAAAATTCTGCTTATGCTATTTTTTACATGTTCCTGACCCAAATTAAATATATATTCATATCTATATACTTATATATGTCATATTATATTGTATGTAATCATAGAAATATATAAACTTTTAACAATTTCACTCCATGTCAGAAAATGTTTGTAATAAGAAATTTTATCATTATTTCTTGTGTTCATTTTGAATTGTTGTTCAAATCTCCTCCACTTTATGCCAGTTAGCAAAAGTCATGCTGCTCTGGCATTGGCAGCACAGATGGCAAGGTCTGTCACTCTCATCCAGAGGTGCTTAATCAGGTCCACAGTGCAAGAGGCACCATCAATCGCCACAGGTTCCTTGTCAGTTCCTGTCTGTGGTTAAAGAAAGGCCATAGATGCCTTTCCATGATGGGTCTGCAGTCTAATCTCTCACAGATGACAGCCTTACAAACTTACAAAACCACCTTCATCATCCAAGAACTTGCTTTTTAACATTTCATTGAGTCACATACAAAGGACACCACTCATTAACAATTGTTTTTCTGCACTCTGCAATGTGGGGCTATGTTGGTGAGAGAGGAACATCTGAATGTACTGTTACTGCCCAACCGATCTCTAGGTGAGAATCAGTAAGTCTGAGAGAGACTCCAAGATTGCTTATGTCTGGCCTTTACAGAGCATGGTAACCCCCCTCACAGATGGACCTCAGGTGACTCATTGTGGAGATGACATTTCATCTTTGTATCAAAAATGTTAAAATTACTATTTTGCTAAAATTACTTTATGTTCTCATAAATATAATTAATCTGAGAATTATTCATAAGTTTTGAGAAATCATTTTCTGTATTGAAAACTCCCAGTCGTGCCATGCTGTCTTTCATCATGCCTATGTTCACAACTCTGGACCACGTGGCCATTTATGTGCTGTCTTAATTCATGTTGGGTATCATCTACAGCGAAGAAACATCCTTGACAGTGAAAATCACCAATTGTTTAGCTGCTCAGCATACTGTAAGACAGTCTTAAAATATCGCCATGACAAAACAAAATGAACATTCTCAATAAAACAAAGCTGGATGGCAACATTGGGGTATTATTTAGTGTTGGAGCAAAGTTATACAGAACATTCTCCCAGGGGAGTTCAAGTGGCCTTAAACATTAGAATTTTGCTCGAAAATATAATTTCAAAGTTTCATTGAAATTTAAAGACATGTTTGATCATATTTTCTTTGGAGTCACTCTATTAATAAATAAATAAATAAACAAATAATTTAGCTGTTATTGAGAGTCTCAAGCATGTATATAAAGTGTTTTGATCAAATCTAATTTTATTCCCTCACTTCCAATCCCTCCATTATCTCCTCTACCAACATACTCTCCCAGCTTCATGGGTTTTATTTTTCAAACCACTCAGTTGCAGTGTTGCCAGTGTGTGCAAGAGTGTAGAGACCCTTGCAGGAACGTGTCTCTACTGGCCTGTTTTCCTTACCCCCTTTCTAGCAGCCATCAACTGCAATAGCTCCTCAGGCAGGGGTATGACCTGGATGCTTTCAACTTCCATGCTGGGATTTCATCTGGCTTAATCTTTTTTTTATTAATAAATATCAGTGTATTTTACTATTTACCACATCGAAGTGATAAATTGATATGTCAAATTCGTTTTTTCTAACTTTTATTTTTAATCCCCCCGACAGTACATACCAACCATTCTCCTTCTCCAGCCTCCCTGTCCCCCACTTTCCCTCTCCCCAGATTCACTCATCTCTATTTCCCTTCAGAAAAGAGCAGGCCTCCCAGAGATATCTACACAACTGAGCATAACAAGTTATATTAAGACTAGACACAAACCCTCATCTGAGGGCTCGGCTAGAAAACTCAGTAGGTGGAAAAGGGTCCCAA
>NW_026068085.1:3988970-3989974 GCF_014885135.2 Alexandromys fortis
TGCTCAATGAGGTACAGCAACCAAATTCCACAGCTGGAAAAGAGGGCAACCACATGCTTTACATCAGCATTTATAGCATAAGAGGCCACGCCCAAGTGGGTGGATAACTGAAAGGCTACTGGCAATAAGAATTCCTACAGCACCTCCCCCTTTTGTTTAAATAACAGAGTTCTAAGCGTATTACAAAATTATATACAATAAGAACAAATATCAAGCATAAAAATTAGAATTACAGGAGCTGGAGAGATGGCTCAGTGGTTATGAGCACTGACTGCTCTTCCTGAGGTCCTGAGTTCAATTCCCAGCAACCACATGGTGGCTCACAGCCAACTATAATGAGACCTGGCGCCCCCTTCTGGCTTGCGGGCACACATGGAAGGAATGCTGTACACATAATAAATAAATAAATATTTTTAAAAAATTAGAATTACAACTAGCATAAACAATATCAAGCAAGAAACATGTCATAATTGTTTCAATAATTAGGGCTACCCTGAGGAGTTTAAGTCTTGTATTATAAATAACTTGGCTGAGTCATGAGAGGAAAGTAACTACACCTATCTAGTCTTCAACCCCATTGAAGATCCGAGAAGGGAAATAAAATTACTTGAGTAAGCAGGAAGTGCAATCAAACAACTTACAAAATGTGCAACAAATGACTGAGACAACTGGCTACCTGGAAAATGACCCAAAGACTCATTTGTGATTTAATTGAAGAGGAAGACAAACATTGAAGAGGCTCCTTATGAAATTTGCTAGCCATTTGGGCAAGAAACTGCTCTTTCCTGTGTAACACCCGGTTTTGGTGTTACACCCTCGGTACAGTTTGCGCGCAGCTGTACCGAATGCTAGTCCAGGCAAGGGCCTGGAGATTGAACACAAGACACAGAGACCAGGGTCATTCGATAAGAGATCAAGCGAATGCCGTTTATTCAGACTTGGGGAAGCCCTTTTCTACCTAACTGCAGCACAAAGATCTCACCACCCAGGGAGGTGGGAAATAA
>NW_026068086.1:0-11534 GCF_014885135.2 Alexandromys fortis
AGTTTTTTGAGACAGGGTTTCTCTGTAGCTTTGGAGCCTGTCCTGGCACTAGCTCTTGTAGACCAAGCTGGCCTCGAACTTACAGAGATCCGCCTGCCTCTGCCTCCCAAGTGCTGGGATTAAAGGCGTGCGCCACCACCGCCTGGCTCCACCCCGGTCTTTAACTTTCTCAGTTTATCACCTCTTTTCTTAAGAGGCGGGAAGGAAGGTCCACCCCCCGGCAAGGAAATACCTATATGCCAAACTTAACAGCCATAGCAAAACCAAATACTAATTCTAGGTTTCTCTATGTCTAGGCAAGATTTAATGTGGGGTGGGATCTTTAATGCTTGCAAAAATTTCCAATTTAAGTAGAAAACTATTTCTAGAGTACATAATGTGATCCTGTAACAATGACCAAAAATTAAACATTGGTGAGTGTCCTAATTAGCTTTAACTGTCCGTTTGACACATCATAGTATCTTCTGAAAGGAAAACCTCAATTGAGGAATTATCTACACCACACTGGCGAGGAAGCACACTATGGGGGGATTGTCTTGATTGTTAAAAGATGTGGGAAGGTCCGGTCCACCATGAGCAACACTATTCTCTAGGCAGGTGGTCCTGGGCTTTACACACCAGGCAGCTAGCAGACTACATCCTCTGTGGCTTCTGCTCCTGCCTGTGTTCCCACCCTGACCTCCCTCCATAGTGGACTGTGTGTGACAGCTAAGTGGAAAGAGACCCCTTTGTCCCGAGCTGCTTTGGGACGCGGTATTTGTCACAGCAACAGAATGAAGCTAGAACAGCATAAGGCAGCTTCATATCTAAGATGTCACCCGCATAAAATTTTTCCTCGTCTATATAAAAGAAATTCAGAGTATGTAACCCCGAAGCTGAGGCTTTAAAATCCTGTGCACCGCTGGATTTTAATTGCTCTGCTGAGGTTTTCCCGGTTTCTAGTTTTCTGACCCTGCCCCCATGTGGGAGCAGAATGACTCTGATTTTATCTGTTTTTAATAAAAAGCTTCAATATAAGATTTCAGGTTTTTTAAGAAGTTCTGCTGCCTCAAAAAAAAATTGAAAACCAGGTTTTTTTTTTCTTTTGAGCTTTTTCTATTAAATGTTTTATGTGTTAAACTGCAAATATTAAGCATAGCCTTCTAAAAACTCTAAAAGGAAAAAGCCCCGCAGGGTCTCACCTTTTCCCATCTGATCCAGAAGGGTTTGTCCAGTTTGCTTCAGCTCGTCAAGTCGGGGGGTTCTTTCTGTCTGTTCTTTTTCTAATCCCTGGAAATAAAGCCCAAATATAAAATAATAAAAACGTCCTCTCAATATAATGTTGAGACCATTTTAAAATCTCGTGTTTAGTGCCCTTTTCAAAGTTTACCTACAAAGTACTACAATGAAAAAAACTAAGAAATTCCTGGCCACTCTCTAGCTCTTGGAGAATTAATAAATCTGAAAAAGGAAATTCCAGAACCAATAATTACAGTGACTACACACTTTAGATTCTTTTAGAAGGATAAATTATATACTCTGTAATTATGAGATACTATCAAGAGGAAATCATTAAAATTAGTATTTTGGGTCTACGATAATCATTCGTAAACAGTTTATTATATATCATAAGAATAAAGGTTTGGGACACACCATTTTTGTTGTTTTGTTTTGCTTTGTTGGTTTTTCTAGATAGAACTAGCTCTTCAAGAGCTAGTTCAGGCTGACCTTGAACTCAGAAATCCACCTACCTCTGCCTCCAGAGTGCTGGGATTAAAGGCACTAAAACCATCAGGTCTCACTTGGGCACACACCTTTAACCTCGACATTATAAAAGCAGAGAAAAGAGTTCCTCTGAACTCTGTGAGTTCAAAGCTAACCTGGTCTACAGGACTAGACAAAACTATATAGTGAGCCCCTGTCTCAAACAAAATGAAAAGGGGGTGGGGAAAAAAGAGAAAAAAAGAATGGTTTGGGGACAAAGGAACTTGACTACGGCTATGACAGAGGTCACCAAGGAGAAGCCAGAGAACAAGAAATGATTTCGAGCCTCAGTATTATTTGCTGGCATTATAGTTGGTCAGAGTCTAATCCTAACTCAGATGTGAACACATCATATTTCACATGCAATTGTAAAGTAATGGAAATATGCTTTATAGGCCACACGAAAGTGTTCTTGGTTTGAGAAGTAATGCTTTATCATAATACAGTGGCTGACAGTATCTGTCTGCGGAGAATGTTAGACACCAAAATCTGAGATGGCTCACGCTTTTTAGGTAAAACAGTGTTTTGTTTGCATATAGCATGCCTCTACCCTCTTGAACGTTTAAGTAAGTCATCTCCAGTTTGCTTAAAACACCCAACAAGATGCAAACGTAAGCTAAGCAGGTGCTACGTAGTGGTTGGTACACTGGGGAAAGTGAGGAGAGCTATATGTGTCTAACGCAGATACAACCATCCTTGGACTCCCCCCCTGGTACCTGAGCAAGACAGAAAGCTGCAATTCTCTAACACAGCTGTTAGGCTGGGTTGAGGGGGCTGTGAAAGGGTGGGAAGGCACAACAGGGTGCGAGCTCACTTTGTTCACACAGACTCTCTGTAATGTTTGGTGTGCAATAAATACAAGTTTGGTTTTCGGTAACTTTCTAGAAACCCTTTTCCCCGATATTTTTAATCCGTTAAATAGCTCCACGGATCCAATGATGAAATCTAGTCTATTTTTAAAAGCTATCTTGTCTAAAGAGAATATATTGAGGAAATTTGAATACACCAAATGCTTTGTTGTACACAAAGGCAAAATTTCTGTGGAACAGCACAAAGTCCTACATAGCTAGGTGCCAGACTATGTAGATCTAAACATTAAAAGGCAGAAATGATGACTGTATGTACAGCTCAATGATTCAGAAGGAAAAAGGAAGAAAAATTAGAATTCCTCCTACATACGGGAATCTGATGTATAGTGTGACGCTCAAATCCATCTGCAGCTACATTGATTTCACGGAAGCTTCTAGACCCTGCCACCTCTCTAGGCCAACAGGTAAATTGGCCCGATGTATGATTTGCTTTCCAAGCATGTTTATTTTGTATTTTACCTTCAATTTCTTCTTCATTCCCGAAGTCTCCTGCAACTTCTTATACTCCTTCACCTCTGTGTTCTGAATGGCACTCTTTGATTTCAAAATCCAGTTCAACAGCTCGGCACTTACAGCATCAAACCTGGTTCAAGACAGAGATGTTAGCCTCTGCCACTGGCTTCTTCATTGTTGCCTTAGCCCAGTAAAGGACAACCTGAATGCCCATCAGGCATGTGTGATCAAACAATGCCCAAAGAGAGCCAAAACAGAGCAGCCACTACAACAGTAGCTCACTTTTACAATTATAAGTTAGCACACTATAGGGTTAATAGAGTAATAATCAACTTGTTGGGTTTTTTTTTTTTTTTACTTAATTGGAAATCATTTGTACCTTTATAAGCTATTGCAGATAACAAAAACCAGATTTCATGAGATGGTCACAGAAAAGAACAATGACAAACCTTCCTACAATTGTTTTTATACAATATGCAGTTAGCTCGACCTAACTTAGTTTTCAAGAAGCTTCAGGTCATCAGGAAGCAACGAAAAGTGCCAGGTCATAACAAAAAGAATTTGCACTACTAATTGCGGCACTTCAGAGGATTGACTCCTCACCCATCCAGGGACAGGATGGTCTTGGGGCATAACAGTGGTTGTACGCTCTCCCTGTGAAGGGAAAACAAAAGAAAGAGGGTCATATTCTACAAGCTGCAGACGGGTGTGTCTGGGACAGTGAGAACTATGAGGTAAGGCTAATTGCAAAGAGGCCAAAAATCACAGGTGCCAGTTACTGGAAGGCCCTGGCTGATGTATTAAAGACTTAAACAAACAGCAATAAAGGGTGTTGAGCACAGAACTAATAAGACTCTGTTCATAGGGTCCTATTCACTGCTGGGTCAGAACCAGATGCTTCAAAGAAAAAGATGCCAAAGAAGGCCAGGGGAACCCAATAGAGTGGCAATGGGAGAATGAAGAATGGGCAGGTTAAACATGGGATGCAAAGGCCGGTGAAAAGTCCAGAGAGGAAGGTGACCAGCCCTCAGCCAAGCCTTTCAGGTAAGTCACTAACACAAAGAATCCTCACAACACCCTATGAAAACAAAACACATTTTCTTTTTCTTTTTTTTTTTCTGTTTTTTTTTTTTTTTTTTTTTTTTTTTGAGACAGGGTCTCTCTGTATAGCTCTGGCTGTCTTGATCCTGGCGTTGTAGATTAGGCTGGCCTTGAACTCATGGAGGTCCACCTGCCTCTGCCTCCTGATTACTCGGGATTAAAGGCGTGCGCCACAACCAGCCAGCAAAAACACACTTTTGATCACTCCTGTTAGGGTGGAAGCAATAGAGCTCAGAAAAGTTTTAAATAACTGCCCACACCAATAAATAAATCAAACAAAGATAATCCATGTAGCTAGTCCCCTCACCCCAGCGAGTATTAATATCACAAACAGGAAAAGATGGATTTGATGACGACGCTGGGAAGCATCCCTTAATGTGTTTCTTGTAGATTCTGAAGAATTGCCCCTTCACTAAGGTTAAGTTTTCTGTATAATAGGTGATTTTTAAAAAGGCATGACTACAATATCTTAATCTAAATCACTGAGGTGTAGGGTGGAGAAGGTAAGAGAATTAACCAAGTAATAGCTACCAGCCAGAACTAATACGCTAGTTCCACATTCCTGAAAGTAAGTTAAAACTGACCCCAGGCACCACCACCTGTTAATATATAAATGTTCCAGTCCAGCAATGCCTCTCTGGACTGTGCACTCACTTATCCCCAGACCTCCCCTGCCTTGCAGTTTCTTCTCTAGCTGCAATGTAAACAACTGAAACTTCCATCCCCAATCTTTCCTACATCCCAGCACTCTGGGAGGCAGAGAATGGTGGATCTCTGTGAGTTCGAAGCCAGCCTGGTCTACAGAGTGAGTTCCAGGGCAGTCAGGGCAGTAACACAAAGAAACTCTCTCTCAAAAAAACCAAAACAACGACAACAGCAACAACCAAATGCCTTGGGCTGGGGAGATGGATGGCTCAGTAGCCAAATTGCTTGCCCTGCAAGATCTGATTAGATTACCAGAACCAACGTTTAAAAAGACTTGGTGGCATGCTTAGAGTCCCAGAGCTGGGGAGGCAGAGACAGCCAAATTCCTGAGGCTTGCTGACAAGTAAGCCAGGTGTACCATGCCTCAGAAACGGCTGACCTCTGGAACTCATGCATGTGTGCATACACACAAACTCATACATACACATACACGCGCGCACACACACACACACACACACACACACACAGCATTTTAGGCTCTCAGTTTCAAAGTGCCCATTTCTACTTGCTGAGCAGTTTTGTTACTTCAGGATTCAAAATTTGCACCAGGCCACTTACTAAACCCCCTTTACTTCAGAGACCTGAGGGTCCCTAAATTTTACTTGAGCATAACATAAGAGACAACCAGAACCCAGGTGTCATCAAGCATCTTCCTCCTGTCTTCTTACTAAGATTACTACATAATCTTTCGGAAAAGAAGAAAGCCCAAAGATCATACAGTTAAAATGGCCTTGGAGCCCAAATCAGTGTCTATCCTCAAAATGAGTTAGAAACACTGACTCCAGTAGCAGATAACCAGATAGGTAGAAATGCCTCTCCTGAGCAGATTAAAAAAAAAATCCATAAAGAAAACAAAATAAAATTGACTACTATCTGCATCAAAAGTAAAGAGAATGAAGTATTATATTTAAGGCATGCCCTGTAAGCTGAGGCTGGGAATAAGTAGTTACTTAGAGCTCTCAATAGTCTCCAATTCATCACCATCTCCACGGCAGACTGAATATATGAAAGGGTCTGAAAACTGCGTCACACCAGGAATTGCTAAGGAGACCCTCAGCTTTAGAACAACAGGAATGAATACGAGAGCTAACCTCAAATATCCACGCGGGGCCATGTGGAAGAGGGGCTGATCAGGAGACTAAAGGAAAACTGAACTGTGTTAACGATGAGAGATTCACACGGGAGAATAACCAGTTGGCACTGAGGAAGACTAGCAGCCTCCGCAACCAAGGCCGACAGGGAGCAGATACCACACGCTTGCCGAGAAGCAGCACTGGGCGTGGAGGTGTGTGTGCCAGTATGTGCCAATGAGCCACAAAAGGTCACAGACCTCGAGGCTCCGTCTCTCCTCTCTGCTGGGCTCCATGGCCTCCTCCTAGGATGTGCCTGCCATTTCTTAACAAACCGTCTTCGCTCCTGCTATTATCTAAGTAGCCCCGACCAAGCCTATCTTCCAGGAATAGAAACTAGAAATCCCAGTGGGCATCCTCCAGACTCCACAGAGGCACTCCTGAGTTCTCCACTACCCTACAGAGACAGCACACAGAACATTCAGAGGCAAGCTTGAGATGGAGAAACATTACAAGTAAGATTTCACTGCCTTCTGCTCCTATGCACTACATGGACTCGGGCCTCTGTGAAGGAATCAACGCAGTAACGAATGCCCACATCAATCTAACATGGGAGGTCATGACCAGCCCCTCACAGCTCACTGCTCACAACACCCTCTCTGTACGTTTATCCAAACTGGATGGACTGGGATAGGGGTAAGGGACACACGACGGAGTTCATCTGCACCTCCAAAAAGTACACCGAAGGTTGTTTATGCACTGAAGGGACCTGGCCAGGGATATCGAGGACAGCTTGGTAAGAATACAAGCTGTTGAGAGTGAAATCCACCCAGCCAATGACAGCAGGGACTACACGGAGAAGGCCTGAGGCGGCACATACGGCAACTGTACCACCTCTGGACTTCCCGTCCTGTGACTTGATAATGAGCTGTCGAAGTCACCTTGGGTACAATGTTTTGTTTCTGGCAGTGGATGGCTTGCTCTTCACTACAGGCAAGTTTAAATTAGACTCACACCACGATACAGCCTGTCTAGTCCAAAGTCAGTCCTGGAGACACGCGCTGCCAGATGCGGCCAGCAGCTAGGGAAGATCGCTGCTAATATTGACATCAGCGGTATCTTCTTCTCTGCTGCCATCGCCAAAGTCAAGGGGTCTACAGCTGCTGCTTGGAACTCCAGGTGCCCTAGTCCTTCTCGAGACACCATTAGAAGGCAGAAAACAGGCTGAGGGTCAGAAAGAAAGCCAGCTGGTACATCGTGAATCCTGCTTTCTCTCACAAAAACCGGACTATGAAAAGCATATCGTTCTAAGTCGGGCCCCTCATAACTGAAGATGTACCCCAGCCCTGGGATCTCACTCCAGGACATGACAACAAACTAGAGGCCGTGTTAAGGGCTCACTGTGACCAGGCATATAAGATACGGTACCTGGAACACAGCACATCTTAAAGGACCTGACACAGCACAGCAAAGGCCCAGGGAATGCCCCTGAGTTCCCCTTCTTCTAACCGTCTCCAGCTTTCTTTTTGAATCAATAACAAAAGAGATATTTCCACCAATAGAGGTCTTTCAGCTAAACAGGAACAATCCATTTAGGAACCTGATAAAGAAATTGACAAAGAAAACCTGAACTCTTGGAGGAAGGAGAGGATGGGGAGGAAAGAGGGGGGCATGAGAGACCAAAGATGCATTATCTCCTTGAACTGCTATTTTAAACAGTGAGAAAGGGAAAGAGATTCACAAAGAATAAGGAATTTATCAGAAGCCAAACTGTCAATCCTTTAACATCTGAAAGAAAGAATAAAGGAGGAGCTGCAAACAATCCTGAGGGGGTGGAGGGGGGGGATGGGAATGGGGATGAGAAAGGAAGAGTTGCTGCATTCCACCAGTCTCCAAATCTAACAGAGGAGGAATAAAATCCCTTGGGGCAATTTAGACGCTTGGATCCTGTGAAGCAGAATATTCCAAAGACTCAAAAGGCAGCAAATGAGCTCAGGACTGCATTTCCATAATAATGAGCATGTCGAACTTCGCATTTGATTAGTGATTAGTGCAAGCTACTTTCCGCAGGAGCCAGACATTGGGATGTCTCTCACTTTTTCTTGGCCTCCGTGTTCACGTGGATCTGCCTCTTCTTTGGCGGGGGAGGAGGGGGCAGCTCCTGTTTAGACTTTTTGGTCATGCCTTGTTCTCTGACGTGAACGGTCTCCAAAAGATCTTTCTGAGAGATCTGGGACATGCCAAGCTTTGCAACAGCCTGCGTCACCTGAAAGAAACGTCACACCAAGCTTTGGTTTTATATGAAGGCTTTTACTGAGAGATATTCACATAAAATTCTCCCTGTGAAAATGTGCAATTCGAGCCAACTATGGTGGCACACACCTGTAATCCCAGCCCTTGGTAAGTAGAGGCAGGGATTAAAGTTTCGAGGTTAAGCCAGATCTACCTAAAAGCAAAGGGTAAAGCCTACTTCAGAGTCTATTCTTGTAACTCCATGTTAGCCATGGCCAGGCCCATCTTGTAATGCTCCTCCATTCTGCTTGAATAATGGCAATTCTCACTACTTCTGGTCACGCCGCTGACTCCCAGTAACGGCTGACCAAAAAGGATGTTTATTGACATTTTCTAAGTTGCCACTCACCTTTTCTTCGCACAGGACAAAAGAGAAAACATGTTAGTGTCCTTTTCTTTCCCCTTTCTGTCACGTGACTAACTAACGTCCCAGTCTGCAAGCAGACAGTGAGCTCTGGTTCCTTAACTGGAGACCCACTCTGCAGGCTTTTCTTCCAAATAAAGAGCTTGTACTATCGGTGAGTAGCTCATACCCTTGTCTGTCTTTTCTTCTGGCTGGATTTACACTCTTAGACCACTTAATGACCCCCAAATAGAACCTAATACCTGTTCACAGCATCCCATACCCCACTCTCCACCCCTGGCAACCTCACAGCACCCCATACCCCAATCCCCACCCCTGGCAACCTCACAACATCCCATACTCCAATCCCCACCCCTGGCAACCTCACAGCATCTCATTCCCCAGTCCTTACTCCCTGAAAACCAATGAGTGCCTTTCATCCTGCCAGACTTTATCCTGCACATTCCAGAGGTACAGAGAAACAATGGACATGGCTGGCTTCTTTTAGTTATCAGGATGCTTTCCTGGTTCAGTCATATTATGTCAATGCCTCATTTTTATTGCCAATTAGTACTGCATTAGCAAACTTTTACTTCATGGTGGAATATACTACCCAAATTGTAAGGTACCTGGTTTGAAGAGTCTTCCAGTCTCTGAACCAAAGAATCCCATCTCTGCGTTAGTTCCTCGGAGTCACTGTTCATCTTCTTAGATGCTTTGGGATTATTGAGTAATTGGCCCACATCCTGGCCAATCTCACTCAGTTGGTCCAGTGTTTGCCTCTTCATTTCCATGTCTTCCTTCAAAATCTAGTATGCAAAATATTTATCAGACAACTCTCTCTCTCAGCAAGGCTTATCTTCCCCAGGAAGTATAAGAGGTAGATTTGTGGTACCCTTCTCTCTGCTACAATAAATGGCTCTTGGTTCAGTACCAAGGTTGGCAGCAGTCTTATAGTAATGGCAAATGAGCCATAGCCTGTACTCACTCAACTGTATTAACACCTAGTTAGAAAACACTAGATATCACAGGTTTATAACGGACACCTACAGGGACACACTTACAGCCAGACGCCGGACGCTGACACTCAGTTCCCTTTGGTCTTTGAAGTTGCCGGTCTGGACTTTGTTCAAAGCTTCTTCCTTTTCCGTGAGCCAAGCTTCCAACAAGCACTACAAGTAATAACAAACGTTGTAAATATACACAGGAGATCATCTAGTGGTTCACATAGGTTCCCAAATATCTAACTTGTATTAATGACGTCACATTTAATTGAGAATAATAAGAACTTTAAATACCCAAGTCTAAAGAGCAAATGACTGGCAAAAGCGTTAGCCTCCTACATCTTACAACAGAAAAACCTGCTATTAGTCCAAACCTAGGGTGACTGGCAATGTGTGGATGGGATTTTGTGTGTCCTCCAAGGGCTACTATGCTGGAAGATTTTGGTGACCAGTGTGGCAGGTAAGAGGTATGTGGAGCCTAGTAGGAGGTCACTGAGGGTACTGCTCTCAGAAGGAAGGAAGGAAGTACTTCCGGGGCTTCCATAAGTTCCCGAGAACCACTGCAATCAAAGAGCAAGGCTGACCCCTTCCTGACCTCTGGTTTCCTATGGGTCCACATGAACTCTTCCTTTGGTGTCTACTCCCACCACCGTGCTAAGTGTTGTGATGTGACAGAGAGGGGTTTCATACCAGAGCTAGCACCGTATTCCTTGATGTTTCCCCTCTAAAACTGGGAATGAAGCAAGCCTTTAGGACAGTAGGTGTGACTCGGTGATAGACTTTTAGGTTCAGTCCTTAGTAGGACCTCATAAAAGAATAAAAATAAGCCTTTTGATCCTTATATATTTCCCAGCCTCTAGGATGTTTTTTGTTTGGATTTCATTTTGTTTGTTTTGGACAGGGTCTTGCTAGTGTTATCGAGCTGGCCTTAAACTTGAAATACTCTTATCCCAGCCTCTTGAGTACATGGGACTCACAGGTGTATGACGTGAAACCTGGCTAGGGATTTTATTGGAGCAGGAAAACACTATTCCATACAGTAACTAACCCCCAAATCTCAAGAAGATGAGTAGATAGAAGACACTAAATCCACATATGCTGAGCTTTAAAATATATATATATATATATATATATATATATATATATATATATATATATATACACACATATATATACTCTAAGCTATTTGGGATTCCACCCCGGAGGTGGGGGGGTCAAGATGGGATTTCTCTGTTTGTAGCTCTGGAACTCACTCAGACTCACAGTGATCCACCCGCTTCTGCCACCACCACCCAGTACTCTAATTTTAAGCAAGAGGAAGTACCGAGGGCTTTTTCTCATCCCTGCTTCTCATTTTAGAGAAGGGGACAGAAATCCAGTGACACGTTCGAAGTCAGCCTGCAAGTTACTGGCTGAACTGGGTCATGAGCCCCTACCCCTAAATCAACCATCATCCACAGCGCCTTGCAGGAAAAGTATGCAATCTGTCAAAGTTCAAAAGCAATTCCATTGAAAGGAGGAAGTCTGAGGATGGCCCAAGGCCAGCAACAAAAATACTTGAAACTCAAGGCCAAAAGTGCACGTTCTTTTAGAAGATAGTAAGTGATATAACAAGATAACCCTTAAGGGGCAACTGTGACCGCATTAAGGCAATCCCCCAATGTAATAATTATCATAGAAATGCTTTTATATATACCTCAGAGGAAAGGGGTTACTTCTGGACTTAAAATGGGATGAATTCTTTCTCAATTGTCTTATCAATCAAGCTATTCCTTATCTCTGTAGTGTAGTAGCACCAACACCCCCAAAAGAAAGAGAAATAAAAGACGCATGAAATCCTAGATCCAGTCTAGCAAAGTTGATAAGATACTCAAATAGATATCCAGGGAACAGGACAAAAGGTGAAGATGAGAGAGAGAGAGAGAGAGAGAGAGAGAGAGAGAGAGAGAGAGAG
>NW_026068086.1:11722-101722 GCF_014885135.2 Alexandromys fortis
GGGAGAGAGAGAGAGAGAGAGAGAGAGAGAGAGAGAGAGAGAGAGAAAGAGAGAGGAGTTAGAATGTCACAACAGCAGTCAGTCGATGGATGGTCGATTTAAAGCTTTAAGGGATACAAGTGGTCAAAATACTTGATATCCCTTGGTTTTTTTCTTTCTTTCTTTCTTTCTTTCTTTCTTTCTTTCTTTCTTTCTTTCTTTCTTTCTTTAATTTCAAAGTTATTTCCAGACTTCAATAAATTATGTCTTCGACTTTCTATGGCTGTGATAAAACACTGTGACCAAAAGCAACTAGGGAAGCACAGGCCCTGTCTTTGAGGGTCTTGGACAGGAACACAGGGGCAGCAAAGGTGGAACGAGAGGACTGCCTACTCCTCCAGGTTTGCTCTGCTTTCAGCCACAGCTCAGGCACACTTTCCCAGGGGAGGCACCACTCACACCGAGCTGGGCCCTCCAACATCAATCAAGAAAATGTCCCCACAGGCTTGCCTACACACCAATCTGAAGGACACATTGTCTCAGTTGAGATTCTTTTTCCCCAATAACTCTAGCTTGTGTCCAGTTGACAAAAAAACAAACAATAAACAAACCAGGACAGCAGAAAGGCCACACTAAGTTTTTTCTGACAACAATAATGATTACTGAAGAAAAAATATTTAACTATTATATGGGACACTTTGACCTGAACATAAAGTTCCAGGTGAATGTACACATTGCTAAAGGGCATCACCTACACGTCAGAAAGCAGAATCGAGTCTAATATGTGATTCTTTTTTGGTGTGGATCTATTTCGAGATGGGATCTCATAATCCTCACAGGCTTGAAATTTGCTACACAGCAGAATATAAAGTCAAATTTCTGGTCCTCCTGCCTTTGTCTCCCTAACTGACTGACAGTTATGCACCACATCCAATTTATAGACAACTAAGGATGTTGCCCAAGGTTTCATATACTAGGCAAGAGCACAACCAACCAAGCCACACTCGCATACACATTATGTCATCCTTAACTGATAGAAGAGGAGGAGGAAGAGGAGGGGCAAGGACAATAACAGTAGCTACCATGCTGATTAATCACTTAGGTTTAGACAAGTGGGCAACACTGTGTTTAAAATGTACTATATCAGCCACTGCATATGGAAAGCCACGAGACCTCACCCATCTGGCTCCTGATTCCCAGGCAGAGAATAGAGTTGCTTTTTCTAGATAGAAGTGTGATGTGGGAGTCCCCTCTGTGTGCTGTAATTACCATTAATAAATAAAGAAACTGCTTTGGACCTATAGCAAGGCAGAACTTAGGTAGGCTGGGAAAGCTGAACTGAATGCTGGGAGAAGGCAGAGTGGAGTCAGGAGAAGCCATGGAGTCACCAGAGACAGATGCTGGGAATTTTACCCGGTAAGCCACAGCCTTGTAGCGATACACAGATTAATAGAAATGGGTTAAATTAATATGTAAGAGTTAGCCAATAAGAAACTAGAGCTAATGGGCCAAGCAGTGATTTAAATAATATAGTTTCTGTGTGATTATTTCAGAAGTCTGGGCAGCTGGGAAATGGACAAGTAGCTTCTTACTACACAACTATTTTGCACTGAGGAGAAAATTTTCACTTCTTTGTATTCTGTCTTGATAAAGACCTTTGTGCACAGCTAAAGGGAGGGCAAAAGGCCACCATTCTAAGAAAAAAAAAACTGTGCAGACTGTTTTTCAATACAGTGGAACTGAGTGTTCATTCAAAGGCAATGTTAGAAGATATTTTCTCATTAATTTCAGCCCATATGCTGCTAAGAGGTAAGAGGGAGATTATAATTTAATGTTCACAATGTATTGAGGGTATTCCTTTACCCATTTTTTACTGAGCACACACTACATACTGGGAATTGTATTGGTACATATTCAAATGGGTCACACAATGGAAATCCAGAAATAATTATAATTTAAAAATTAAGAATGGTACAGATCTAAGCACAAAACATTACAAATAATGAACAGAGATCAAATGAATATTACCGCGGAGCTATATACCGTGATCATAATGAATAAGGAACATAAATGGAAATAAAATATTGATAGAAATTTGACTTTCAAAATCATAAATAGGGGGCTGCCAATGTTCATTTGGTAGGGTGTATGGCTATGCACAAGTTCCTGACTTTACTCCCTCTGGGAAACAGGTAGAGTGCACCAAGCCTGTAATCCGGGCATCTACAGATTGGAGACAAGAGAATCAGGAACTCAAGGTCATCTTTAGCTACACAGTGAGTCTAGGAATAGACCAAATAAATAAATAATCAAGCAAAAGAAAACTGTAGGCAAGCAAATGAATTAATTCCTTAAATAAGCAGCAATCAATAATGAACAGACGGTCAATTTAAAGCTTCAAGTGATACAGTGGTCAAAATAACTTGCTTATCCTTGTAAGTATTTTTTTTAATTTTAAAGTTATTTGTAAACTTCAGTAAAATATTTGCAAAATTATTTCACATTATATCCTTCCCAAGGCAGGGAAGAGGGCGCCGTGTTCCACAGCCTGAATGAAATGATGGGCTCCTCGTAACTTTGTTTTGTCCTTGATGGTCAGGAGTTTCATTCATACCTGTTCTTCCAGTAATTCCTGCCACAGAATACTGATTTCCTGCAACCTGTTCCAACGTTCTTCCGTCCACCGGCATACCGCAGTCCAGCGCTCACCCAGTTTCTAGGGAAGGGAGAAGCCAGCCTCCATCAGAACAGCCGGGAGGCACAGTCATGGTTTCCCAAGAAAGCCAGGACTGCCACCGCTCCTTGTGATAAGGCACCAACTTAGGAAAAATACTTCTTATTCTTGGTTTTTGAAGACAGAGTTTCTCATTAGTAGCTATGAAAAATACTTTTAAGAATATATATGAGAACAAAAACTAGTTTCCATAGAATATAATTGTTTAAATTACTCAGAGCAGAGAAAAAAGCAAGTGGAATTCCTGTTCCTACTCCACTGGGGGTTTGTGTGGGAATGCAATGCATTTTCAAATTGGGTATATGGCTGAAGCTTATTTTTTTATTTTTATTTTATTTTTTTATTTGTTACACTTTGTGGAGCCCAATCCAGAGATCTGTATGTGCTCAGCAAGCATTCAACCACTGTGCTACAGCCGCAGTCAACATTTCTCGGGCTCTGTTCTCCTTCACAAATTCCTCAAGTGGCCTCACATGGGAAAGCCTGGGGACCACTGGAGTGAGTTCCTGGGCTTTCGGATCTTTTTAATACTCTGTACTAAGTGGCTGAATGATAGTCTCATGCCTTCACTGCAAGGGCTGGAATGAAGGCGGGAACACCTGGCCAAGCCGGTAACCCACATCACGTGGAGCCCCCCCCCCCAAATGGGAAGTACAACCAAAGGCGGGTACCATGGTTTGTGCCCTATCTCCACCCCTATGGCACCCTCAATTCAAACAGTTGTAATTCTCAAGGTCTCGAATGAATAGTATCAAGGCGGTGGAAGTTTAGCTTGAGGGCGGGCTCTGTTTGGGTTTTTGGTGGGGTTTTCTGCTTTGTTTTTATTTTAACTAGGTTAAACCAGGGCATGAAGGGTGGCCCCACCGTGATTAAATCCTAATGGTTTAGTAGATGAAGGGAGAGGCACCGCACAGACATACATATGCTCCTGCTCCATTCTGAAATAGCCAAAGAAGAACATGCGTCAGGCTGTCCGGACAGGCAGCCTCCAAAACTGGGAGCTAAGTAAACTTCTTTCCTTATAAAGTAGCCTGCTTCAAGAACTTCATTTACAGTAACAAAAAGATGATTGGCAGAGTCTACTTGTTTAGAGCAGGATGTGTAGGAGGAGGAAGTGGGTAGATCGTCTTTAGGGCCGTCCTGCTGGCCGGTGTCCTCACCTGTAACTGGTCTTCCAGGACAGCTGTGGCGCTCTCCCCACTGTTCTCATCAACAATTACCACCATGTGGGTTAAGGAGTTGACCTTCACCTGTTCAGCCTCAAGGTCATTTTGCAAGCTCTGGAAGAAGAAAAGAAGCTCAACTATGATTTCTGCTTTTCTTTCTTGCCAACGGTAGTTAAGGAAACCAATTGAGGCAGTGTATTGCCATTCCCAATCAGTACTCTAAGTGCTCTACTGAAGAAAGCCTGGACACACCCTTCCATTTCATTAAGAACCAGCGTCCGAAAGTTCAACATCAAAACTGGTCACAAGTGTGCAAATGTATGTTCCCTCTTCGGTCCTAATTCTGCCCAAAAACAAAAGAAGAGGAGTACAACAATAAGGGAAGCTTGTGTCTATTCTGGAAATAAAGACAAAAATATAACCAAAGGTGGTTATCCCAGCACTCAAGAGACAGAGGCAGAAGGATCTCTGTAAGTGCAAGGCCAGCTTGGTCTGCATAGAAAGTCCCAAGTCAGCTAGGGCTACATAACGAAACACTGTCTCCAAAAAAAAAAAAANAAAAAAAAAAAAAAAAAAAAAAAAAAAAAAAAAAAAAAAAGTACAACAAGCGAGTCCAAAAGTCCAGAGTTTGGAGATTAAGCATACAGAATCAGAGGTCATTTTCTCTAGCTTTATAAGGTGTGAGATGTGAGATGAGGAAAAGGCTATACGAATCATAGAAGTTGTTCTGATTAGCTTCAAGACAGCAACCGAACAAACATATGGACGTCTTCACTTTCCTCTTCCTCAGGAAAAGGACAGTCATTAGACATCTGTATAGAGTAATTTGTTTAGCACTGGCAACAGTGTTGTGAAATGCCTCTTGGGGTGTTTAACCCTAAAATCTTAACCAGCTATCCAGATGTTTTACTGATCAATAAAATTCATACAGGGAGAGTGTTTCTTTCTTCCTTTCCTTCCTTCCACTGGGAAAACTGAACCACTGGCTCTGGGACCAAGTTACACTGCCTGCTGTCTTTTGGTTCCTCACACACAGCCTCCACACCCTTCTGAGAAGAGGCAACAGCTTTCCTTGCAGGATTAGATCTAGATACATCTTCCAATGTATTTCTCTGCCCAGACTCTGCATTAATGACCACACACCCAGGTTCTCATGCACTTGTGAGTCCCAAATCACCCTTTCCACATGTGACAAGTGTCCTACACTTTCAGAAGAATGGCACACACATCTGTACAGAGTTGTCCCTTTCACACCTGGCTCTGAAATGCCACCTCCTCACAAACACCACTATATGCTCCTGAATAAAACACACACACATACATACATACATACACACACACACACACACACACACACACACACACATCCTAAATCTATGCTTAGAGAAGCCATCAGGCCCCAGGAAGCCTGAGTGCTGCCTTCATATGCAACGAGGTAGACAAGAAACAAGGGCAAATTTACTTTATGTTCTTCAAGCAGCTTTTGCAGGGACGGCAGGTCATCACCCAGTGGGATGCTTTCCATCTTCTGAATGCGTTCTTCCGTGAGGGTTAGCCAGCCCGAGAGCTGCTGCAGCTGCTTCTTCTGCAGTCCCATCAGCACATCGTGCAGCCTGGCCAGGGGGACAGAACATTATTGCCTCCACCTTGTTCCCTGGCAAAGGCACCAGGGCAGTGGGAGCAAGAAATATACACCTTTGTCTAACTAATTGTCCAAGCAGCAGAGAGTCCATCAATGTAGAAACTAAGGAGGAAAACCTTTATTATAGTCATAACTGGAGTCCATTAAATGCACTGCAAGAGCATAAATAACAGCTCCCTGTATTCATAACAGAATAATTGTTTCTACACTCAGGAATTCCTGCCTATTAAATTGGTGGAAACGGCAAAGGAATGCGAAACACATTGTGGAAAGTGAAGCTGACCATGGGATAAGATTGTGGCAGAACAATGAAGGGGAAGTTCACGTCACACAGCCCCGTGGTCACCTCCCAGCAACTCCTCGCTGATATTAATGCTACTACTGCACAGAAACGGTCACCTGTGGAGGTAAGTTCGAACCGCCAACTCGGGGCAGCCTAGAATCACCTGATGGGAAAGTCTCAATGAGGGGCTGTCTAGATGAAGTTGGCCTGTGGCTGCGTCTGTGGGGATTGAACTGATCACCTTAGCTGATGTGGGAAGGCCTGTCTGAAAGCGGGCTTGCGGCCCTGGCCTGTGGAAGACTAAAGAAAGCCGGCTGAGCACTAAACACGGGTGCCGTCATTCCTGTTGCTCCCGACTGTGGAAATGACGTGAATACTTAGTGCAAGCTCTTACCCCTGTGATGTCCCCAAACTAATGAGAGTGTACCCTGGAATTGTCGCTAAGATAAGCCCTTCCTCCCCACGATATTTTATCACCATAACAAAAATCAAACTGTGATATCATCCACGCAAAATACATTCTCCCTTCTCACCACCACCTCCCACATTCCAGCTTTCTCCTATGTCCTGACTACCATGTCATGGAGGACACAGAAGTCATGAACATTCCAGGGACAGGGCCCATAGAAAGGGGTAAGGCCATTGCAAGGCCTGCTCTGTCCTGACCGCTTTCACAAGACCCACAGACGGGCCCTGAGCTTAACTGTGCAGTGCGGTCACAGAGTCGGGTTCATGTCCCTTGAGCCCCACTCACCGCGACTGCCTCCCCATGCTCTCCACCCGGAGGGCCTCCCATCTCGCGTTCAGCAAGGTCATCTGTTCCTGGATCTCAAACTCCTCCTCGTCCGACAAAGTCCCTTGGGTCATCAGTTGGTTGCCAGCCTGCAGGACACTGCCCACGCTGCTCTGGTGTGCTGTCAGCTCCATCATAAAAGTCTAGAAAGGAACACGGTGGGCAGTGGTGAGTCACTTGTCGCAAAAATGTAAAAAATAAACAGCGCATAACCTCGGTATCAGTGCCATAGAGAAAGCAACCAAGACAAAGGAGCCTGATGGAGAGTGCTAAGCTCTGAAAATAAGAAGTCAGCATCAACTAGAACTCAGAAGAAAGCTAGATCAAAGAAAACAATGTTGCAGACAATGCTTGTTTTTAAAACTTTTACATTTGTTTATTTATTTCTGTGAGCTCCCGCCTGAGCGAGAGCGCATGCGCTTGGATGGGAGGGGGCAGATCACAAGACAACTTGTGAGTGGTGGTTCTTTCTCTGCAACAAGTGAGTTTCAGGAATGAAACTTGGGTCATCAGACTTACCATCCAAAGACTATCAGGTAAGTCATCTCTTTTAAATAAAAGCTGATTATGTTGCTAATATATCATAAAGGTGGGATTAGCCATACATATAAAAACAATAATCAAAACACCACACCCACATACAAGATAAACTTCTTATGGAATATTGCCATTTCTAGTCATTTCAATCCCAAATGCCAAATAACATCACACACAAACATACATACATACATACACAACAGATAAAACAAACACAAAAACCTGCTTAACCAAAAAGAATTCCCCATACAGTGAAAATCATTATTGTATCTCAAAATAGCAAATAGCTCCCCTTGCACAAAACTGTTCAGGAGCACTGGATATAACAGTGGATAAATCATACAATAAATGAAAATAATGGCCTCTCCGGGAGCATCAGAAACCTAATGATTTGGGATACCAGTTGGTCATTTTGATTTTCAGCTACAGCTAAACATTTCAAAGAGGAACATCGATATGCACTGATATCCATCAGCAGTTCTAAAAAACCTAAGATGGAAGTCTGGAATCTGACTCCCATGAACTGCCCCTCATCCACTCCGGTTTCCTAGCCAAGCCCATTTAAAGAGCACAGGTACCACACTGTGACCTTTTTTTTTTTATAGAGCAGAACTCAAGAAACAGCAAGCTGATCATGAAGTCACCCTACCCACACTGAAGTCGGCACAACCCCCTCCGCCCCCCCCCCCGACAGATCTGGCGCTCCTCTACAGATATTTACTTCATGGGTAGCAAACTGCTCTTTGACTTCTTCGACATCATCAGAAATGTCATCTTGCTCCTGGAACGTGTCCTCCGCAGACAGCAGCCACGTCAGCACTTCCTCTAGAGCTAGCTGGTAGCTGTCCAAATCCATGTCCACCTCGGTGACAGTGCTGGGGGTCTCAGCTCGGGGATTCTGGCCTTCCTCGGCCAGCGCTGTGCTCTGTGGAAACAAACCCACAGCAATCATGAAGATACAGGTGTTCACCGCAATCACACTGTCTGGAAAAAAAACCAAGCAGGGACCAGAGTCTCAGGAGACAATACAGCTCTCAGGAGCTGAGCAAGAAAAGCCATGAATTCATCAGAGGACAGTTATTTGGCGCACTAAGACATCGAGAAACACAAAATAGAGTATACACATGAGTTCCACATTTGAGGAAATTCTAACATAGAGACAGGGAGAGAAAAATATCCCACATGAGTCATGGCTGGACGAAAATAAATGGCTCTCCAGGAAGCTGGAAATGCCAGTGGTCCCATAGAGGGACGCTAGTTGACTTCATGAAATAGAGAACATTGATGGAGCACAGAAAGCATGCTGGCTTTTGGACAATGGCTACAATTTACAGAAAAAGCTGGCCAGGAACTCTGCTTTGACCCCTATTAAAATTCCTTCAGGACCCCACATTTTAGTATTGTATGTTAAACAGTGAACAACAATGCACAGACAACCTATGGTACTGACAGGAGTTTGTGTTTCATTTTTTTGGTCCTCTACTTTGGGGTTTTCGGTTTGGGGGTTAAGGCTTGTAGAAGAAATTTCTGCCCATCTCTTTCGAAACGAGTTTCTCATTAAGGACTGTGTGATCTGGTCATCAAGCCTACGGCCCCTCTTGCTCTTCGGTTCCCCTTCAAAGCCAAACTTATTTAACACTTGTGAACAGACCATCCCATGGTTCAATACTCTAGCACATTGTTAAATAAAATCTTCTGCTCGTACATGAACGAAGAGAGCGGTACTGACCATGCTCACACACATAACATACATGAACGAAGAGAGCGGTACTGACCATGCTCACACACATAACACACATGAATGAAGAGAGCGGTACTGACCATGCTCACACACATAACACACATGAACGAAGAGAGCGGTACTGACCATGCTCACACACATAACATACATGAATGAAGAGAACGGTACTGAGCCTTGCTCACACACATAACCACCAGTGTTTATTAACTTTCTGTTTCAACACCATTTCAACATTTGCCCCCAGACGACTGAAAAGTTGGCAAATCCATTTTTAGCCTTACTTTTAGAGTGACCATACAATTAACCAATTCACATGTCTCTCATGACAGCTATACCAGAACAACACACACCAACCAGGAACAAGAGGAGACTGCCATCACGTGTTTCTTCCAGAAGCTTCTCAGTGGTCTCCTCTGGAGCTGACCCCTCCTGACTCCTCCAGCTCTCCTCCCCAGAAGCAGAACACTGGTTCCCTCCCAGTTCAGTGGTCCTGCCCATCTGTAAGTGGTGGACCTCCTGAAGCTTCTTTTTCTTTATATACTTTGACTGAGTGATATCACTTATTTCTATTGGTTTTAAAAAAAAAAATCCATATCCTGTAGATACTCTGTTTCAGATAAAACTCTTTCTACCTGTCAGCAGCTCTGACACCCCCAGTGTCTAGAAGATACATATCCACAGTTAAACAGTCCACTGTTTTACCCCCACCAGGCTGCATGCACCCAAGAACGCCAGCCAGAAAGCTGGGTGACAGATTTGGTTTCTCTCTCTCTCTCTCTCTCTCTCTCTCTCTCTCTCTCTCTCTCTCTCTCTCTCCCTCCCTCCCTCCCTCCCTCCCTCCCTCCCTCCCCCCCCCCCCTTCATTCATCACCCATGTTTAATCTGTTAGTCCTACCTTCAAAGTTCAACTCAAACCCATGCAGCTCTTCCACGTCTACAGCCATGTGTGTGTGTCTCCTCTGGGTGACAATGGCTTGCTAACTTTTGGCACCCACAGTCCTACCTCCCAATCCAGACCGCAGAGAGAATGATCCCTCTCATGTGGTCACACCCACAGACCGCCAGGCCTGAAATCCTCCACTGTCCTCTCAAAGATCTTAAGTCACAATTTAAAATTCTTCACATAGTTCACCGAAATACTGAGATGGCAAGATTTGGAGAAAGGCAGTGTGGGCACTTGGGGATGGATCATGATGGATTAAAGAGAGAAGACTCCCCTTAATGGTTCTGTTTAAACTGAGGAACTAAGGAACTTCATACATGGAATTCAACATACATAAGAAGAAAAAAGAAAAGTCCACTCTGGCTGCAAATTATAGCATAAGGAGTATTAAATTAACATTAAAGCTTGGGGTTGGAGCACAAAATAAGTTGTTTTAGAGAAATCAAATGAATATGTGCAACTGAGTTACAGGAGTTAAGTGAACCAGTCATTGTAAGTCAAACTGACTAAGAGACAAATGACGCCAAGACATAGAAGGGAATATAAGCTAAGCTCTCACTGTAAAATCCTGAAATCATAGCGCTAAGATTTTTCTAAAAGTGATTTAGGAGCAAATGTCTAGAGAATGATAAAAAGCATGCAAAACTAGGAATGCTGGTAATGAAGGGTCCTCTGTGTAGGTAGCAGCATCCATGGCCAGGGGATGGGGTGGAGAGGGGAGCGGTAGTGGTGGGGATGGGGAGAAGGCAAGCTCAACATGCAAATACTCAGTGGCCATTGATTTGAAAACAGATTTTCAACTGGCTGATTTTTTAAAGAGATGCAGGAATTACCTACAGACAACCTAATGCTACTCAGCGTGTTGGCAGAAAGTAGAGCCAGAGAGGGGGCCGGCTGTCAGTGTTTCTCAGAGAACAGCAGACAGCAAGACGAGTCAACAGGGAGATAGTTAAGATTTGATCCCATTCGGTTTCCTCAGTTAATGCAATTGCCTCTAAGGTAGCAATAAAATACACGTGGAGAGGAAAGAGTTAACACGCTTATCTGGAGACAAACAGAAAATGGTTCCTAGAGTTCTTACCCTGTCACCTTGCACCCTAAATAGAAGTGATTGTTTTATCCAAATACCATAAAATAAACACCTCCCCACCCCGTGTCTCATTTAATATTATTGTGTGGGTGGGTGCACGTATATGGAGGTTAGTGAACACCTTTATAACACTGATTTTCTCCTTCTACCTTTATGTGAGTTCCGGAGACCTAACTCAGACCCCTCACCCTTCGGAACAAGCACTTTTACCCACTAAGCCATCTTGGCGGCCCTCCCTTTGTGAAAAAGAGAACAGCATCAACACTAAGAATTGAAATGTCTTATTTTTGTAACAAAATCAGTCCAAAAAAGAAATGACAGAAGAAGCAAAACAGAGGAAAACCCAGCGCCATCTCCGTGAGCCAGTAAGGTGTATCATCAAAGCAGAATGTGTCCACATGACCAAAGGCCAGAGTGAATCACTTGCAGAACTTAAGGGTTTCTCTTCTGCATTACTTCATAGTCAAAACTAAAAAGAAATCTGGATTCACAATCAGGCCCTGTCTCTGCCCTTTTCCTCCTCAGTAATTTTTTTTCCTTCTTCTAAAAATTATGTTATTTTTGAAATGGATAAAAATAAAAATGATTAGTACATGCCATCTGAAATCTAAAAGAACAAGCAAATTCTCTACATCTCACAGAAGTGTGGGAGAAAGATACTATGTTTAAGATTATTATCATAATCAAAGAATTAAATAACTTTTTTTAAAAAAAAAGAAATTTGCTAAATGAGAATGTCAAAACAAATCCAGAAGGAAACGCTATAATAATGATAGGTAGGCGGGCTTACTGAGTGCTCATTCAGTGCACTGTCTTTACCAACAGGGTGATATTAACCACAGTGGTTGAGAGGCCAAGACACTCACCCCATACAAGTACTAGGGAATGAAATTTAAGCTTGAAGGCACACACATTCTGTCTCCTCCAAAATGTACTTCTCACAAATTTGAAATCCCCACCTCCCTTTCTCATTGTGTGCGGAGACTGCTGTGGTGTGGGAATGTGTGTTTGCACAGAGGTTGATACCAGGTATAATCTTCAGGTGTTCTCCTCTTATATCATCGAGACCACATCTCTCGTTGAACCTGGGGCTCATGGATTGAGCTAGGCTGACTGGCTAAGAAGCTCCAGAGACCCACGGGTACCTACCTCCCAGCCCTAGCATCACAGGGATACCAGGGGACCCAATGATTGATTATGTGCATGAGGGGCATCCTAACTCAGGCCCTCGTGCGTGAGCAGCAAACACTTTACTGACTGAGCTGTGCCCCTAGCTCTTAGGTGCGTGAGCAGCAAACACTTTACTGACTGAGCCGTGCCCCTAGCTCTTAGGTGCACCTCAGAACTAAATGTTAGACTGTGTGATTTCAAAATCTGAACAAAAAAATCTTCCTTTCATGAACGAAGACTGGTATTTTAGAGAAAATCACAAAGAGATTGAGTCAAGACAGGATAATGGAGGAAGTAAAAAAAATCCATTATTCATATCTTCTTAGGAAAACCTCATTTATACTCTGATGAAAACATCTGTTAGCCCATTTATGGAAAATTTGATGAGTAACTTATGGTAGACTGCCTCTCTTAAGAAAAAGGGAAAGTAAGGTTTGTATTTTTGAGATTTCTTATGAAAAGAAAAGTTCTTTATAACAGTCCCCAAACAGAAAGAAAATTAATACTTCACACACACACACACAAAGCCAAGATAACATGAGAAAAACCATTTCTCATGCCTGGCAGCAATGCCATGGTCTTATGACTGTGGTTAAAAACCCACCCCCTCGACAGCCCGTTTACAGCAAAGTGCAGCCTCAGACCCTGACTCCAACTCACCATGGGAAAGAAAGCACTCTCCTTTTCAGTATGTCTGAGTGACACATATGTGTAACAGCATGCTCACTAAAAAAAAAATCAAACTTAGAAAAGGCATGGATGCCAAGAAACTATTACCCAGTACCTAGGAGGGAAGAAATGTGCAAGTCAGAAGTCCCAAGACAAATGGCCAGTACCTGCGTATTTATGTCTTCCTCGTCACACTCTTTCTTGTACTTCCGCGGGAGCGTCTCCACCTCCCGGATGGCATCTATCGTGACTTGCTGAGGAAGCACCTCAAACAGAGACGTTAAATACATAATTATGGATTTCTTGTCAGGGAGCTGCACGGCAACATCTAAAAGTGGAAGAAAGGATGACTCAGAGGTGCAGAATCTGTGAACTTCTTTACGTGAGGTAAAAATGTAACTGCCCTTGTACCCAGAAACAATGCCTCGTTTATAAACTCCGCAACACTGTGTCTCAGGAAATTGCTACCGCGAATCCCAGATTGTGAGACAGTTTGAAACAGTCTCCCAGAAGCCCAGTATGAGGATGCAAACCTACAGTCCCAGCTCCTGGGAGGCTGAGGTAGGGGGCTCAAGAGCTTGAAGGATGCCTGGGAGAAATACTAAGTAAGACTGTGCCTTCTGATGAAAATGGAGGAGGGGGAAGCTATCTTAAAACACTCAAAGGCAAGCTATACAACTTGCCATTTAAAATATGACACAGGCCTCATTCATACAACATTCGAGCCTAAAGCCTTCAAGACATATGCAAATGCTCACACATACATACATTTTAAAAAACTAAGCCAACACTGAACTGTTTGTCTAACAAGCAGATTCCTGAAAGTGTTTCAGTGATACTTTATACAGCTTAACTATTATCCAGTGAAATAATTAACCCACTGCCTAAGGAAGCTGCACATTTAAGTGCAAAACGAAAAATATCGGCAATAAAATGGGAGGTGGGAGGTGGAGCCCGGGGAACTTATTGATAGGCAGCCTAATAAGGTGGAACAAGGTGGGAAGTGGGAGAAAAACACATCTGACTTCCTCTGGGCCACACGGCACACACAGGGGTGAACACACGCACACCACTCACTCACAACACACACACACACACACACAACATACACACAAAGGTAAATAAGAAAATAAACAAAAAAATACAACAAAATTGCTTATATCTTAACTGTCATAATACATTCTAAAAGTGAGAACAGCATCATTTCTCAATTATAAAGAAAGCGGAATCAAGTTCAACAGTTTATTCTCAACCTTACCTTCAGGGTCTAACAGCTTCTCAATTCCCAGATAAGTGTGGGCCTTGCTAAAAGCATGTTCGAGTCTCTCAATTGGGGACATTTTGACCACTCTTTCCCAGCTGAAGAGATCGGGTCTGAAAGTACCATACAAACGAAATTCAGTAAAGGCAAAAGACAAGAGAAACGATGTAGATGGTGTCGTAATCCATCACATTCTCAACTTTAATTGTTTTTAATTTATGGGTGCCATTTCAATTGTATCTTTTATGCCTCAAAGTTTATAAAATACATAAAATCAGAAAGTAATTAACAGACATGATGATACTAAGTAGACACTCTAAGGTGATTGGAGGAGTTGAGTCTATACTATGTCCTAAATAGTAAACCACGAATAGAGGAAACCTATCAATACAGACAAGGAAAAAATGGCCCCACAGCAGTAGGAGTAATGAAGTCAATGAGCTTAAATCTATGAATTGGCACCACCAGTGATTTCAATGGACTAAGTTCTGCCGTCAGGACAAAGATTCTGGGCCTGGAGGTGCACAGTACACAGGGGGCTAAGACAAGAGGATCACAGATTAGAGGCCAGCCTCATCTACAGAGCAAGTTTGAAAACAGCTTCATCTACACAGTAAGTTTCAGACCCCACCTGGTGCCTCGACATGCCCAGAGGGACTAAGGCGAGCAGACAGAAACCACAGCTGTAAGCGTTCTTTAGCTATGCTAACCACAAAGGTGCTCAGGGCATCAATTCCCTTCCACTCGCCCTCCTAGCAACAACTAGTGTTTTGTTTACATCTTGTCTCTCTTCCTGTCTCACAACTTGAATAGCATCACTGGCTTGACAAAGCTACAAGACATTTGTTTTCTTTGCACACCATTCTTGTATCTGAGACCACCACCCCCCGAGACTGGCCTCCCCCATCCCCATTTCTACCCACTTCCTCTGTCACTCAGCCACCAACCTCCCACATACCAGATGGATGCCTCTTCCCTCTTGCCTAGTGTATTTTTCTTTAGCGTGCCTACCATTTCTATACACTGTACAAATTAGAGTTCACAGCCACACACACACACTTCTGAGGCAGAGTCTTCAACAGGCCTCAAAATAGTCTCAAAATAGGTAATGTGGCAGAGGACGACTCTGAAGCCCCGAAACTGGCACCACCCGAGTTCTGGGATCATTGGTGCACCACCATGCCCAGCTACAGTTTACATTTATCTTTTTAATTAATGACTGTCTCCAGTTGGAAAGAACTGGATCCTTGCTTTGTTCCTGCTGTATCCTTGTGTTGAGTGCAAGAAACCGCTTTATGTACATTTGTTGAACCAATGAGCTAATAAATGCAAAATGTACCAGACAAAGTCAACAGTTCCTTAACAGTTCCGGGCAGCATCCTCAAGAAGACAGAGGAAGAGTAAGGGAAGGAAAGGGTCTTTGACCCCATAACAAGTTCAGAATATCAAAAAAAAAAAACCAAGTTATAGAAAACATCAGTCTTACAGGAAACTATATTAAAAGCACCGCCTTTGTTATCAAGAGCGAATCATTCTTCTCACTGTCTCTAGTTTGAATCAATGCTATGTGCAGAGCCAGAGGCAGTGAAGAATAAGAGAGGAGGGGCACGGGGAAAGGATACCACATCTCAAGGATATTCTAAACCTAGCCATGATTACTTCACAATCTAGCAGCCTACCAGCAAAGAGGAAAAACAGAATAAAGTATGAAACGAAGAAACCCAAGCCTATAGTGTACAGAGACAAACTTGCTAAGATGCAGGAAGTTTAGAAAAGTGTCCTTCATTTGTATATATATCAGCCAGGAACGTTCAGGGAATTAAATGAGAAAATTAATAATTCATAATAGCAACGAAACATAATATGATTTGCCTGCCTTTTGCATTTAATCTTTAATGTGCACAGAATTTATTTGGAGGGTATTGTGTAGCAAGGCACATAATAGCACACAGTTAAGCAACTGTCCCACGCCCCCGTTAATGTGCAATATCAGCTCAACTGGTTACCAGGTCATTCTCTATACAAGAGAGCGCTTTCTCAGTTTATCTTGTTGGTTTGATTGTTTTGTTTCTCTGTGTTTCCCTGCCTGTACTGGAACTAGTTCTGTAGGCCAGGCTGGCCTCGAACTCACAGAGATCCGCCTGCCTCTGCCTCCTGGGCGCTGGGATGGAAGGTTTGCGTCACCACTGTCCCTCTGTTCCTCGGCTCTAACGCTTCCAGGATGAAACATGAGATCATCCTCAGACACCTAGCACAGTCTTAGGTTGTCACCTTCAACGCAAACTGTGATTATCCCACTACACTTCACAGCAATGTATTCACCGCCTTCATTTCTTATTAGAAAGTTATTTCAGGCCGCTTATTCTTCTGGGATGTAATTGCTATTTTTACATCATATTCTTATTGACATGTTAGAATCTTGCTTATGAGCTTTCATAAGAAAATTGGTGTAGCTCTTCATAATGCGGGTAACACAATAAACAGAGTTTTCCTTCTGCTATAAGAACAAAAGCTACACACAAGTCTCTGTACATATTACTGGTTAGGGCTAAATGAGTGGGACTGAACTATGTCAATTATCTTACATTTCTTAATTTATAAATGTGTAGGAGTGCATGAACCCTGCACTGTAGCCCTGGAGTCCTAAAGGACTAGCCAGTGGTTGATCTCCTATTACATTGCTTTTCCTTAACATTTTAATGAACATGAGCCGTGAGGGTACCGAGATAGAGGATGGGGTTATGGAGAAGAGAAGTGGAGGGGACACAAAGGAGACAGAGATTTATAAGCCGAAGGGCATCTCACTTGTGCCGGTGGAGCACAGCGTTGAAGGCGAGCCCGTCGGTCCAGCTGGTGGTGAAGTTGAGGACATTGACTTGGCTGTAGGGCCGGGTGGTCTGTCGCACCCAGCTCAGCAGGATCTTCTCACTGTTGGTCTGCTGCAGATCTGACATAACATCTTTCATGACATCTTTCACCTGTGGGGGGGACACACACACACATCTGTTTATAACGTAACCTTTCCTTCAGTGAAGTTCTTGGATAAGGAATATTAGACTTGGCCAGGCAATGGTGGCGCATACTTTTAATCCCAACACTCAGGAGCCAGAGACAGGCGGATCTCTGTGAGTTTGAAGCCAGCCTGGTCTACAGAGATAGTTCCAGGACAGGCTCCAAAGCTACAGAGAAACCCTCTTTTGAAAAACAAGCAAAAAAAAAAAAAACAAAAAAACAAAAATTGGACTAATCAAATATTATGGAGCTTGTAATTAGCATTTATTTTATTTCCAATTTCTACTTTAAAGAATGGAAAGATAAATTTTAGGTGTCTTTTAGGGTAGTAGAATTTTCTATACATTACCCAGTTCTATGTCTTAAGTAATATTTGCACTTTTTAATTATACTGAACTTTTCTTTCATTGCTATGAAAAAGTCATATTTTAATATCTTTAATTTGCAAGGGCTTTTCCATAAAAACAAAATACAAATTTAATTTTCTCCACAAATAAGAGCAGAAGCGTGTTGACTGACTACAAAATCAGAGAATTAAGCAATTTTCCTGAGAGCAATAAAAATCATAATAATGTTTGATACTAAAGAACTAATGTTTTATTATTATCCTAAAGTAATATATATAAGGGAAGATCTCAAAGAATGATGGAGAATAGACTCATCAGAAATACCATTAGCCAATGTAAGGGATCCGAAAGAGCCAAATCTATGACAACTGCCACGTCAGGATGAATATTAGCAAAAGATGATAAACCTATACAGAAGTTCATAATTTATCTATTGATGGGCAGGTGAATGGATGGATAAATGGATGGATGGATGGATGGATGGATGATGGATGGATGATGGATGGATGGATGGATGGATGGATGAATGGATAGATGGATGGATGATGGATGGATGATGGATGGATGGATGGATGGATGGATGGATGGATAGATGGGTGGGTGGATGGATGGATGGATGATGGATGGATGATGGATGGATGGATAGATTGGTGGATGATGGATGGATGGATGGATGATGGATGGATGATGGATGGATGGATAGATTGGTGGATGATGGATGGATGGATGGATGGATGGATGGATGATGGATGGATGGATGATGGGTGGATGGGTGGGTGGATAGATGGATGGAAGTGGTCCTACCTTAACCTAAGTAAACATGGCCAGAGAAAGTGAGTGGACAGCACATGCCCCTGACACAGTGACTGAGGAAACTCAGCATGTTTCCTGCAACACCTCTACTCAATGAACAACCTGAATCTAACCTGCTGGTCAGTAGAGTCACTCCCGGGAACATTCTACAAAGTAGCAGTTCAGAGCTCTCCAAAAACTTCAACAACACGAAATGCAAAGAAAGATTCAGAAAGTACCCCCATGTTACAGAGATGAGAGAGAGAAAACCAATGAGGATCACTCATGGTCTTGAACCACTGTTTAACTGATTCATCACCTTGTCTCCCCTCCCTCTATCTGTAGCATGATTAATAAAACCCAGAGACAGATACTGGGGTCCAACTTGAAGATCAGAAAAGCAAAACAGCCAGCACCTGGCTCTTACCTTGACCTCAGTCCAAAATGGTAATACTGCCTTCAGGAATCTCAGAATGAGACTGTGTCTAAGAGCTGTCTTTTCCCATTTTATATTCCTCTCTACGGCTGGGATTAAAGGCGTGCACCACTACCACCTGGTTCTATGGCAAACTAGTGTGACTACTGGGATTAAAGGTGTGTGTCACCACTGCCTGGTCTGTAAGGGTGACCAGCGGGGTTGTTTCACTCTCTGATCTTCATGCAAGCTTTACTTATTAAAACACAAATGAAATCTCACTACATCCATCTACCCCACTGCTCGTGGGAGATTGACCTAGGACCCCAGGAATACTGGCAAGCGTTCCATCGCTGAGCTACACTCCCCTGCGTATACTACTGAGGTAGTTAACCAAAGCTCCATGAGACCCACACCTAACTATTATCTCAGTATCATTTTCCTGACTTTAATGATGTTGGGATAATAAAGTAACAAACGGTAATATTACACACCTTACACTTTTATGTTAATGCTATTGGGACTATAGAGCAGAGTTTGTTAATTTTAGTAAAAAGGCCATGTTTTTACACAAAAGTTTGGAAAGCACACTTTGGTGCTTTACATGGAAAAGGGCATACAAAGTATTCATAGAGAGAGAGAAAGCCAGGGTGAGCTAAGGTAAAGCAGGTGTCTGCCAACATTTGGGGAATCGGAATGAAAGGCATTTGGAAACTCCTTAGACTATTCCTCCAACCTCTTTCAAGTCTGAATGTAAGGCAATTTTCTGAATTAAATAGAAGATACCCTTTTTCTCCTCTGCCCCAAATCTAGATCAAGCTGCCAACACTTTCTATCGGGAATTGGTGTAAGTTAGACAGCGCTGTCTGGAGAGTCAGACGCGAAAGTCCTGTGGCCCGCATCTAAAACTGGGCCTTATTTGGAAGTAGGGCTACTACACACAGAACTGTGTAAGGTAAGGTCATGCTGGAGGAAGATGACCTTTAAACACAGCGTGACTGGTGTCCTCCCCAAAGAACAAAGGGAAAGCCGCAGGGTGTGTGTCATGAAGACAGCAGCTAAGTTTCCACAAGCCAGAACACCCCATTTTGCAGCAAACTAGCAGTGAGGATAGACAAGGACCAGACTCCCCCAGAGTTCCTGGGAAGAAGAAATCAGCTTTTCTGACACTTGGGTCTGGGACTTACAGACCTCAGAATTTCGAGGCAATCAATGTGTCCTGTTCAAGCCAAGCACTGTGGGATTTTGATTTGGCTGCTGTAGACAATGACTAGAGAACCAGTACATTTTCAAAGTCTATTGAGAAGTGACTGGAACTTTCCCCACCTGCCAGTGCAGAATGATGCTCCATAGCAACCCCAACGTCAGCTTGTGATTTCCGTCCACGATATCAGTCCCCCCGATATTCACCAATTCCACCTGTCAGAACAAAATAATAAAAAATAACAAATGCAACTCTGAGGACTATGTCTGCCTAGAACACTGGCTTTTGATTTAGGACATTTGTACAGCAATAGCAATGAGGATAGAAATTTCATTTCAGGAACGGGATCAATGCAAAAACTCAAAAGTGTATTAGTTATACTGCAGATCAATGAGAGCATCAGACAAGCCACCTGACCTAGCCTTCACTCACAGAACAAGTTCAGAATTTCTACCACAAAGGAACATTTCCAAGAATCGGCTCCTGCCGACGATTACTGCAGCCAGCGGGCTTCACGGTAAATACCACTCCCAGCAGCAGAGAACCCCAGAGTTTGCTTACGTTGTTCTGATGTAAAACCTGCAGCACCCGGTTGACATTATTTAAGGCATGCACCCTTGTGGAACCACGCTCCTTTGGCTGGAAAAGGAAACAGAAAAGCAAGTAAGATGCCACATCCTCTCATAGGCTGACAAAGTCTGACACAAAAAAATGCAAGCAAGAACAGCAGGACAGGGTCCATGTCACCAGTCTGGGTACCACAGGATGCAAATTCACTAACAAGATGAGATAATGGCTGACTAACCCTGTGAGCCCACTGAAATCTCCTAGGGACCCTCTAAACAGGCATGGCAGTTTCCTGTCCCAGGTGAGACAGAGGCTTGAAGAGCTTAGGACGCGGCGGGGATTTGGAGTTTTTAATATTGCCCTCGCTACTCAAAGAGGCAAACAGACATATTTGAGAATCAATTCTGTCAGAGAAAGCCTCTTCTATCTAAACTTCTCCGGAGGCATAAAAGTACCAGAGAAGTTGTACCTGCCTTATCCTGACCAAGGAGGAACAACTGAGCAAGAAGATACTGTTCTAAACTCAAGGTCACATGAGAAGAGTCCACACCTAGTGTATGACAAGCTAGGCAGCTTCTTCCTCCCACCTCTCCGGCCAGGAACCCTCATGAGAGACACCAGGTTTTCCCTGAAGGTGCCCAGCCTCTGCCAGGATGGCAGACAGAGCATGTGATACTCAGGCTATGGCAAGGGAATAAAATCTCATCTTCAGCAGTGTGTCTCTCTATGACTTTATAGAAATACTGTCGCTAGTGTAAAATACTGTCACCACTAGTGAAGACATAAGAGACACTGTCACTGGTGGGACAGAGAGCCTTACACACAGAGTGACAGATCTAGCTGTGATGAAAAAAAGAAACATGGAAAAAATGCTGAAATCTGGAATAGAAATAATAATGTCTGAGGGCTGGAGAGATGGCTCAGCGGTTAAGAGCACTGGCTGCTTTTCCAGAGGTCCTGAGTTCAATTCCCAGAAAGCACATGGTGGCTCCCAACCATCTGTAATGAGATCTGGTACCCTCTTCTGGCTTGCAGGCAGAACACGAAAGAGAGAGAGAGACTGAAACAACTATTTCTTAATTGCTTATTAAATTACAATTAAGTGAGGCTGTCTTTACATTCTCACATCTGAAAGCATAATCTTCTCTTTATGAATTCATTCCCCCTTTTATTTTAAGTCCCCAAATACAGGGCAATAAGCATCTGAAGTGACTTTATATTTGATGAAAATAGAGTCCTGAAGAAAAGCTACACACCACTCTATCCAACCATCAGTTAGAGCATTGTATATAAAGTTCTGCTTTCTGTTTGCCTTCACGACTCAGTACCCAAAGTGGAACTTCAGATATCAGGAACGACTAGAGATGTTCCATCAACTTCATTCTCAAAGATGTCCTCTCTTACAGGCTGGAGTAGCTCGGGTGCTAGCGTGCACGGAGCCCTGGGTTCCAATGTCAGCATGGCCCAAGCCTGGTGTGGTAGCACACACACCTGCAAACTCAGTGCTCAGGAGGAGAGACAGGGCCTCAGAAGTTCAAGGTCATCCTCGGTTACACAGTTAGTCTGAGACCAGCCTGAAGCACACAAGAACCTGTCTGAGAAAAATAGAAGTGTCCTCTCACCAATGATGTCCCTGTGAGGCCTTCTAGAAGATCCAAGAGCTTTCTCCCATCTTTGAGGTCTGAGAACATATCGCTGATCGGTGGTTTCCCACTCTGCAATAAAGAAGAAGTCAAATAATGGTTACTTCAGAATCAGAAATTCCATGTGCTGGGGCTGGTGAAATGGTTCAGGAAGCAGACGCACTTGCTGCTGCTGGCTGTGATGGCCCGAGTTCAAGCCCTGGGACACCCATAGTGGAAAGAGTAAACTCCCACAGGCAGTCTAGTGAACTCCACAGGTGCACCATGGCCTGAGTGTGCGCATTCATGTGTATGTGCATGCTAATCAATATATAAATGTAAAAAAATAAAAACAAAAAGGAATTCCACATGTTCTTACAATACTTTTGGCTTTGTTCAATCCCAGTCCAGTGCTTAGGCTGTCAAAGCTTACAGAGCTCTTAAGATAGACAAGCAGTATCATCCCTCCCTGATAAATACACAGGGAAACCCCAGTCCACAGATCTGGCCTTCCTGTGGCAGGGTGAAGGCTTTAAAAGAAGGCAGATTCTGTTCAGAAAATCAGGAGCCTCGGTTTCAAACCCAGTTTCACCAAGAACTACGTGAAGAGACTAGCTCAGTTACCTAACCTCCCTTAAGACACCTTTTAAAGATTTTCTTTTAAATATCAGAAAGTATAATGGTATGTGAGAATGTACTAAAACGTCGCAAAGCATGATGTAATATGTCTGTAATGGTCTTCAATGATGTTGTTCCTTTATATGAAATATTCAGAACTAAAAGTCCTTCCTGCCAGTCATAGAGATTTCATATTCAATAACTGTATCTTTTACTCCTCACTTTATAAAGTACGTCTTCCATATGAAGCAAGACTTTAAGCTTGAGATAAAAGGGGAAGGGAAACACTGCATTCCCTCCGTACCCCACCTACTGACTCACTCCTCGCCTTTAAACAGCTATCATGTGCAATCAACTAAGGATTCTTAGCATGTGTCTTAAAAGCTCATAGGCTTGGAGCGGGAAGGTATGGCTCATTACAGAAACAGCGAATGAGATGGTCCTTCCTATCTCCGAAACTCAGCTCACTCTCCAGGCTGCCACTGCGACAGGGATGGAGATTATCTCTGCTGATTACAGAACACGCAGATTAGCAGGACACAGAAGCCACTTTCCAGAAGCAATAAAAGCTGAAGACTTGCAACTCCTACCAACAAAGCAGAGGGCAGACAAGCCGTTGCTAGCTGCCTGGCCTCAAGGCTCCCCTCCTAACCCCACTCTCACTTCCCAGAGTGCAGTCCAGCCACCAAAGAACTCGGTGCCCGCTCAGGTCTTAATGCAGCAAAGGAACATAGACATCAATCAGGTAAGGTCCAGGAAGCAGGATGAGTTTCGTCCACTAACCTCCACCAACTCAAAGGCACTTTCCGAAATACCAACAAAGCACCATGAAAAGGCTTATAAAATAAAGCAAATGCAAGGATTTTCTTCATATCAGACATAATTACGGATGACTATTAATGCCCTTATACACAAACAGGCCTTGCTCTGAACTATCCACAGATTTCAGCTATGTTAGCTGGTCTTTACACTCTTAACTGTTTCTTAAAAACTCAAATGGTTAATCAATCTCTATTATCAGTTATATCACGAGCTATTTTGTATTGTTATAAAAATTACTGCTGAGGCTCGAGAGATGGCTCTGCGTTTAAGAACACTGTTCTTGCATAGGACCCAGGTTCAGTTCCCAGCACCTACACAGTGACTTACAACTATATACAACTCCAGTTCTGCGGAATCTAACACCTGCTTCTGGCCTCTTCAAGCAGCAGGCACACACAGAGTGTGCATGCACACATGCAGGCAAAACGTTCAGACACATAAAATAAATCTTTTTCCTAAAGAGCCATAAAATTTCAACAATATCCAAGAGAACTTATGAAAGACCTTCTCAGCCCCAAATTCACAGAAATGATGGCCTGTGGGAACCTTTCCCATTCAAAAACAATTCACATAAGAATAAGGCAGAAGAGCACACCTGTGTTTCACCCAGAAGCCATGAATGCTCCGTTGCAAACGAAGACTTCTAAAAGGTGGCATTATGGCACACTCTCTTTGTTACCTCACATCCAGACAGTTGATTCATTAGCAACAAGTTTAAGAAGGGCTCCCTCTAAAGGGCGGATATGGAAGGGCTGGGAAATGAGTGGGGTTGGGTGCGTGCTGTGAAATTCCCAAAGAAGCAATCAAAAATCGTGTTTTAAAAAAAAAAGTCCCCTCTGGAGTATTCTGTTAGAAAAAAGATGAAGACAGTCCTGTCCCTGTAGAAGCCAATCACTCACGCAAGGCTGAGCAAAGCTCTTTTTCCTTTAAATGTAGGCTTACAGTAACAACAGCTAAATTTCTCTCTTCTGTTTCCCAATTTCAAACTAACACTGATGACAAACCATATGGAACATGTCGTGAGCATGTACCCCTTTCCCGACGTTCACACACAGCATAAGCAGTGATGACATTATTGGCGTACACTGTCAGTTCTCAATGAAGGAGCTCCAAATCCCTGCAGGACGGCAGACAAGGAGGGTGATAGGGCTCCCTGTGGTGGTATTTTGTTTGTCCTGTAACAAATAAAGATTGCCTGAAGATCAGACTGTGGAGCTAGCCACTAGTTAGCCATAAAGGCCAGGCAGTGGTGGCATACACCTTTAATCCCAGCACTCGGTAAACAGAAGCAGACGGATCTCTGCCACCCTGGGCTACACGACGTTGGTCCAGTCTAAAAGAGAAACAGCCAGGCAATGGTGGCTCACACCTTTAATCCCAGTACTTGGGAGTCACATGCCTTTAATCCCAGCACTAGAGAGGTGGAAACAGAAAGGGACAAGGCTGGGTGGAGAGAGGATTATAACAGGGGAAAAGACAGACGCTCACCGCTCGCCGTATTCAGTCTGAGGATTCCTAGGAACGGGATCTTGCCGCTTTGATCTGAGCATTTGGAGAGCTAAGAACTCTAGTGGCTGGCTACTCTGCTTCTCTGATCTTTCAGCACTTACCTCTATATTAAGACTAATTTAGATTCACGCTCCAGCTCCCCGGGGACAGAGTGAAGTGCCTAGACTCTCACCCGGAAGCCATCAAAATCTGTGGTTCCTAACTCACACATGACCTCCTCAATTAAAAGGTGCCTCTGTGCTCTGCTGAGCTCTTGAGCCCTGGATCCAGGTCCCCAGCACAAGCACCCCTCTGCCAAGGGCCAGACAAGTTTTCTGTCAGCATGTCATCCGTCTTTAAACAACGGTACTAGTCTCCACCCACCCCTAGAATCTGAAAGATGAAACACATTAAACTCCTCTCCCTGAGACTAGTTCATCGCTGGCCTTTGCACACAGGTGTTGCTGTTCACCTGCTCTTCTGCACACTGTCCACTACACCACTGCCTTAGAATACGATGTAAATGAGCTTCCTTGAACATCAGAAGCACCACATAAGGTAGCTGCTTCTTCTCCTTCTGGCAGCTTTTCGCTTTTGTTTTCATTTTTGTTTGGTTTTGAGGAAAGGTCTCACTAGTCTAGAACTCGCTCTATAGACTGAGCAGCTTCTTATTTGGTGTCTTTGGTCATTTTAAAGACATTTAACTCCACTGAGAAAGGTTCTGTCATGAGAATTAGAAATTCGGCACCTGCCTGTATGCGTAATTTTTATCAATAGAACACAGACTGAAAATGCACTGGAAAAAATTTATACATATACCCATGGCATGCATCTACAATCCCAGCATTCAAGAGGCTGAGTCAGGGGAATTGCAAGTTTGAGGTCTGCATAGAAAGTTCAAAAACAGTCTGAGCAAGAGCCCAGCAGATAAGGGATTTGCCTAGCAGATACAATGCTCAGGATTCAATCCCCAGCACTGCAAGAAAAAAAAAAAAACCTTCTCTCTGTCTCTCTCTCTCTCTCTCTCTCTCTCTCTCTCTCTCTCTCTCTCTCTCTCTCTCTCTCTCTCTCTCTCTCTCTCTCGTGCACGCTCTATCACACACACACACACACACACACACACACACACACACACACACCATGCATATGGTTTGTCACTATAAAACACTAAAGAGTCCTAAAAAATGCAAATACAAATGTTCCATAAAAATAAGAGAACATGTCCTCTCCCAACCTAAAAAATAAAAGTAGCTTGTGTATAAGCGCTCTATACATGGGATCAGAACTGTGCTTGTATAAATTACAGGACAAGGCAGTACGGACTTTAGCCATTGCTGGCTGTGTGGTCTCTGTTGAAACTACTCAATTTTCTGTTGCAAGAACGGGTGAGCCAACTGGAATAGCAACTTTGTCCTAATTTTCATGGATACTAAAATTGAAATTCCATATAGATTCCATAAATTATAAAATAATATTCTGCTCCTTTCTAACCACCTAAAAGATATAAACATAATTTTAATGTAAAGACTATACAAAAACAGGCAGGAGAATAGTGAAATGTTTTAAGACAGAAGTAACCAACACTCACTGTGTGCACAGGTAAGTTCTGAGAACGATACAGATCTACAGTCATTATTTAATATGCATTCTTCCTTCCTAATGGCGTTCTAAAGGGAATATTCATTTCATAAGTGAATAAAGCGAGATAGAAAGATAGCGTAACAAGTGTGTGACGGAACCAGGATTTGATCCCACGACACCCGGCTCCCGATCCGTGTTCTCAGCATTTGAGCGAACTAATATTACCAGGCACAGAACTGGGATAGACAGGGGAGTGCAGAGCAGTTGCTGGGATGAGAAAGAGAGAGATGCGGATGTAGATACAGATGCTGTAGATGTAGATGGATAGTAACTCCCCAGAGCGAAGAGACAAATCTCTACCCTGTACTAAACTGAGACATGCATTTCCCGGCACCACACTGGAAAGCATTCCTGGTGTTTTTATGCTGTGAGCCGTAAACATCGGCTCTGGGAAAAGGTCTAGAAAAGTCAAAAGTCATCTTTTAATAAAAACAGAAACTGATTCATCTTGACCATTTAAATCTGTGCAAGGACTGACTTGCAGTAACTTCTCTGGCAGAGAACATGCAGCTGAATAATTCAATCCGACAAATACTTGGTGAATCCCTCCTTTGTGCCTTAGCCCTGAGGAAAGGCCAAGTTCACATCACCCTCCCCGTTCAGAAGAGGCCTTTTTAATTGCTTCCCAATGAGCAGAAAAGGGTGCAGAAGAACAGTCTTGAACTTGGAGAGAAGATAAAGTTGTGTTCCATTTTGCTTTTTAAAATTATTTTTATTTTATTCTATGCAGACGGGTGTCTGCCTTGATGTGGACTGTGAACCATATATGTGCAGTACCCACAGAGGCCAGATGAGGGCATTAGAGCTCCTGGAATTGGTTGTAAGCAGCGTTGTGAGTGCTGGGAACCAAGACTGAGGGCTCTGGACGAGGAGTTGGAGTTCTTAACCACTGAGCCATCTCTCCAGCCTCTCACTTTTCTTTTACAGAAAATAGCAAAATAACATGATAACAGTTGCTGTAAGGCCTGGAGTGACCCCCTGGGATCCACAGGGACTGGCCCTCACTCTCACAGCCCTTCCACCAGTACTTCTTGGAACAGTCTCAATACCAATCCTGGCTAGGTTCACTGTTTTATTAGAGGAACCTAACATCAATGCTAGCTCCTGGGACGTGCCTGCAACTAGATTTAAAACGGTGCGAGCAAAGAAGCCAACAATCATCATCAAACAAGAGGAAAGGGGAGGCAGGTGTCGGGAGAAAGCTTCACCATAGATGTGAAACATGACTACTGGGCTCATAACACACGTGATGACATAGCAGTGAAGCATGTCTACTGGGCTCTAACATACATGATGATAAAGAAGTGAAGCATGTCTGACGGGCTATCACACATGGGATGATATAATGGAGGGAAACATGTCTCCTGGGCTCTCTCACACCGGGAAGAGACAATGAAGTGAAGCATGTCTGACAGGCTATCACACATGTGATGATATAAAGAAGTGAAGCATGTCTGATGGGCTATCACACATGGGATGATATAATGGAGGGAAACATGTCTACTGGGCTCTCACACAGGGAAGAGACAATGAAGTGTAGCATGTCTGGTGAGCATCTCTCACACACGGAGAGTCAGCAGATGCTCCAGGCCCTACGCCAGGCCAGCATGACCACATAGGAATTAAGAGTCACTGTTTGGCAGAACTTCCTGTTTACTAGAGAAGCTGGAAATCTGAACTAGCCCCTGCAGCCTCCTGACACTTGTAATTTTCTAGAACAGCACCAGGCAGAGAAGTCTTGTCTACAGGCATACAGAGTCACAGGGTGAATGACAGGTAATCACCACATGGGGCGGGCCTTATCCAAATGAAATACAGGCTTAGTCAACAGAAAGTCTCTTGAGGAATTGTGAATTCTGTGACCAGAAACGCGGACAAACACACACAGGCGCATGACAGGCTGTGCTCTCACACAATACACCAAGAAATGAGAATGAGATTTTTAAAAATGTCATATGGGCCCAGCGGTGGGGGGCGCACACCCTTAACAAACAAACGAACACATACATAAACGAGAATACAACATTTTACAAACATCAAATGGAGTCCAGCAGCGATAACACACTCCTTTAATCCCAGCACTTGGGAGGCAGAGGCAGGTAGAACTGTATGAGTTCAAGGTCAACGTGGGCTACGAAGCAAGTTCCAGGACAGCTAAGACTGTTACACAGAGAAATCCTGTCTCAAACAAACGAAGTCATATGGGGCTAGCCAGCAGCTCAAATGCCTTTATCCAAAGGCACATTCGCCAAGGCTGACAACCTGTATTCAGTGGCAGCAGTCATATGATCAATGGAGAGAACTGATTCCACGTGATGTCTTCTGATCAGCATACTCTCAGGCAATGTCATGTGAGCACATAAACACACAGACTCACACTAAACAAAACAAGCCTAATTTTTAATTAAAAAATCAATTAGAATTCAAGCAGAAAGAGAGAGAAAGAGGAGGAATGAAGAAAGGTAGGGAGGGAGGGAGGGAGGGAGGGAGGGAGGGAGGGAGGGAGGCAGCACTAACAGAGTATCTTCCCCCACCCCCACCACAGAGACAGGATTTCTCTGTAGCTTTGGAACCTGTCTTAGAACTGGCTCTTGTGGACTGTGCTGGCCTCGAACTCAAAGAGATCCACCTACCTCTGAGTCCCATGCTCGGATTAAAGGCATGTGCCACCACCTCCCAGCCCAAAGTATCTTAAAGATGGTGATCATGAATAACGAGTGTATTTTATGTTTGCTATTTTCATTGGTATTGGGGAATCGGTAAAAACTGAAATTTCTTTTTAAGAAGTGTGTGTACAGCTTTTAAAATAATTAGCTGTGTTGACATGAAGTGACAGGTTCTAGGAAGCCTGCAGCGGTCCTCACAAGACTCACAGAAGATAGCCCATGTACAAGAGGGAAACAGTGATCCCAGCCATGACCACACACTCTGAAGCATCTTCTGCCTCCTATGTATATGACCACTGACTGCCAAGATTCAAAGAGCAGAACACAGCACACAGACTCACATTCATGTCCCTTCGTATGAACGGTGACCGCACGTGAGTAGCAATGCCTACGTATATCTGGGATAAATGCCTCACAGCCTGCCTCACGTTCAGGCCATAAAAATTTCAAGTCTGGAATTGCAACCTATGGGAAATTGTCTTTGGAAAGGAGAAAAGCAGAAACACGTACAATGCCCTGCATTTTCCAGTTTGCATATTCTCCCCCTAACAACCCTGATGAAGGAGCATCCATAATTTGTAGCCTCACGGCTCTGCCAGATGAGCAGCTCTGAAAGAGGGCCAAAGAAAATGCAGGCTCAAAGTCAGGACAAATTTCCCAACAGCTTCGCGGCCTCCCTTGGGAGAGCCCACATGCAAATGAGAGTGCGAAAGCCAGAGTCCAAAACACTGCATTTTACAAACGGAGCCACAGCCTAATGTGACTTGTTTCCATTTGGAAGTGTGGCAGAGAGCAGAGATTTCCCAAGGAAATGGTACCTCGTAGGTTTTCCTTTAACATTTCTAAGTAGTCATAATGTACATTTTCCCCATTGATGCAACAATACTTCTGGACAATACGAGACAGGTAACAATGACTGAGGGGGTATAATGGATCAAAGGATAAAAGATGGTTACTTTAAAAACTGTCTCACAGTTTGCTTCAGAACATAAAAAGGAATGGTACACCAGGAACAAGTGTTTCTTAACCCTTTAAGCACCCACTTTCTCCTGGGTTCTTCACCTCTCACAACTCCAGACCTTGACTACTCAGTGTGTGTTGTTTCTCAGGGTCCCCAGGCTCTGAAACATTGAGACTCAATGGCATATTGACAAAGATTTGTAGCTATATACATATATAATATAGGCAGCCATCTGCCCATGACCAGACAGACATAAAACATACAAATTGAATGGCCTCTGATGAGTGATTTTTTTTTTAGTGTCTGTATAGCCATACGTAGTTCTTAGTAAAAGGTAGTTTTAGATCCATATTGTTCAATATGATCAAGCCCTTTATCTCTGACCAAGGAAACAAATGAACCAACTTTAAGCTTTAAGTCTGCTTCATTCACTATGAATTAACTAGTTAAGTGTCAAGATGAAGAAGTCTACTGAGGGATGGAGAGATGGCTGAGCACTGGCCGTTCTTCCAGAGATCCTAAGTTCAATTTCCAGCACCTATATGGCAGGTCATAGCAATCTCTAATTGTAGCCCCATGAAACGCAATGCCCTCTTTTGCTGTGCAGATGTACATGCAAACAAAATTCTCATGTACATAAAATATATAAATGAATAATTTTTGAAGAATTCTATTGAACAAAAAAGAAATGAATGGTATGTATAAGAGCCAAGTGGCTTTTTAACAATTATTCCAGTGTCGAAGAATGAAAAAGAAAGTTTGTGTAGCTGGACTTGATTATTTTTAAGATTTTCTTCTTTTATTGTGTGTGTGTGGGGGGGGGGTGTTCTGCGTGCCAAATGTGTGTGCACCACATACATGCCGTGGTGCCTACGGTCGGATCCCACGGAGCTGGACTTACAAATGGTACTGAGTAACCATGTGGTTCTGGGGACCAAACCTGGGGCTCTGGAAGAGCAGCAAGTGCTCTTAACTTCTAGCCCATGTCTCCAACCCTGACTTTCACTTTTAGTAAATAAATACAGTAAAAATTTCAACCTATGTATCATTTTCATGAACAATACAACTCAAGGTATTCTGCACGCATTATGTTATTCCTTTCGTTCCAATAGAACTGTCTCTGTTTTCTGAACACATGGTTTTAGGCATATTAAATATATGTCTGTGTTATTGTCACTCATTTATTTAATAAACCAATTAATACTCAGTGGATACTCATTAAATGTTAAAAGATAAGCCAGATGTGGTGGTGCATGTCTTTAGTCCCAGCACTTGGGAGGCAGAGGCAGGTAAACTTCTGTGAGTTCCAGGACAGACAGGGTTATTCCACAGAGAAATCCTGTCTTAAAAAGAAAAAAAAAAAGGTGTGTACATTGAAAAAAAAATCTCTCAGGTTGAGCATGATGGTGCACACTTTTTAACCCCAAAACTCAGGTGGCAGAAGCAGGCAAATTTCAGTGAGTTTGAGGCCAGCCTGGCCTACATAGTGTGTTTCAGAACAGCCAGGGCTATGTGGAGAGACTCTGTCTCAAAAAAACAAAAAAAAAGAGAAAAATAGGAAAGAGGGAGGAGAGAGAGAGAGACAGAGACAGAGAGAGAGGGATAAAGAAACAAATCCCTCATGGATCTTAGTATTATCTGGTAACAAAAATGCGCACCTATTTGAATGATAGCTAACTGAAGTGGTAACACTTTGAGTGTATGGAACATATCTGCCCACATCTGTGATCTCAGAAAAAAATATTCAAAACTATATGACATTTCAGCTCAGGCAAAAAGGAGGACCAGAAGCTAGAACAAGATGGATAAGGAAGCAGGCACAAAGGCCAAAGGAGGCCACCCCATGGGAGACACAGACAGTGTGACTAGAACAGAATGAGGAGGCGGTTGCAAAGCACAAAAAATTAGGAGAAAATGTAGGGACGTATAATGCCAAGGGCCTGAAAGTCAACAGAGATCAAAATTCACACTACACATCTTAAATCCAGACAATTCCAATGTTTTAAAGTGCAATTAACAATGGAATACCCTATAAAAGAAAAAGAGGCAACCAGGCCTCTGAGATCATGTCAGCTTCAGGAAAACTAGAAAGGAGGAGAGGAAAAGATCAGGGGGAAAACAGCTCGTGGCTGCTAATGTGCTCCACATGTTTAAAGACAATATTCCAAGAAGATGGAGTGATAATGCTTAAGCAAAATATAGCGCTAGCCTGGGGTAAAGACTTTCCTAGCATATTTTCCTGGAGGAAAACACACAGGACCATAATCAGTTCAAAAGAGATTTCATAGAGCTCCAAGTCTGCAGGCAGAGAAAAAGAATTAAATATATGTGCAAAAATGCATAAACTGCTCTATGGGTAATAATCAATTTCTTTCCAGCTAATTTTCATCTTTATGGATGAGAAAAACGTGTATCATCTATTTTCTACAATTTATAGAGCTGTAAAGTAGCTTATAAATAACAAAATGCCAGACTGAGGATGGGCTACATTGATAGGACTCTTGCCTACCATGCATGAAGATTAAGTTCCAAACCCCAGTCCCTCGCAAATGAGGTGCAGTGGCATTCATGCTGGAGTTCAAGGTCATCCTCAACTACATAGCAAGTGTGAGGCCAGTCTGAGATACAGGAGACCCTGTCTCAAAATAATCATAATGATGATGATAATAGTAATGATGGTGATAATAATACCAAGAAGTGGGAAGAAGGGGAGGAGGAGAAATTAAATTAACAAGTAATAGAAGGTAGAGTCAGTCCCGCTGGTTAAACTGAACAAGGTTATCTGTTAATATTTTTCCAAGTTTTACAACTTTGACAAGTAATATACATAATAGTGACTTAGAAAAGGAAGGTGTCAGTGAGGATGAAGAGTGAGCAAATCCAGGATGAAAGCAGGTGTAAGAATAAACAAGATGGCACCTGTTATCCGATTGACATTCTGGATAGGGAGGGGGTCAGGAATGTAACATCCAACAAGACGTCTGTTCTTAAGTAAATTCCTAAACGGCAGAAGATGCCATGGACGTCTGTTTGGATTTCTCACCATGGGATCCCAGAGTGAAAGGAGCCAGCAGACACACAAAATAATATTTCAGAGTTCATTGGAATATTTGTTAAAGGACACAACAAGAAGAAAAATAAATAAGTGTATTCTCTTCAATAGGACTCTGTGTATACACTAGATGATTGATAGATAGATAGATAGATAGATAGATAGATAGATAGATAGATAGATAGATAGGATAGATGATTGATAGATAGATAGATAGATAGATAGATAGATAGATGATAGATAGATAGATAGATAGATAGATAGATAGATAGATAGATAGATAGATAGACAGACAGACTAACCGACAGACTAACGTCAGGATTACCCAATGTGGCTGCACAGAAATGGGAATGCAACCTTTCCCAGCCCAGCCAGAGTTAAGCTGCATAGGAATCCATGGAAATCTTGGAGCCTACAAGTGTGCTGCACCCTCTCTATCCACCTGCAGATCAAACCCAGCTAAGGAAGGGAAACAACATGAATGAAGTCTGTGGTCCTGGCCGAAATTCTCCCTCTTCTTATTCACATCCTCATTGTGTCTTGCGCAGTTTCCTTCTAGGCTTTGACTTCTTGCTGGCAGCAATCTACAGAGGAAGCTTCCAGGATCATCCCACTTTTGATCCTTTCTCTAAACACAACAAGACTTTGGGAGGGCACAACCCAGCCTGCTGCACTTAACCTCTGCTCCCCTGGAGGAACTACGGACACCCCAGGACAAATAGATGAGACTAAAGTCCCCTTTGATACTACAAAACAGTAACATGGTTCCACGGGGTAGAGAGATATCCGTACCTTTTTATAAATGTGCATATTTAAATGTCAACTTCATTAGGTAACCTGTCAGTGTCCTGAGAGAATCTATGTTATTTGGGAATCTGAACCTGTCAACGACCATCACTCTCCCATTATTCATCCTCAGCTATCGCTTTATCCTGCACCCTCTTCTGCGCTTCACTGAAATGTTCCCTAAACCCCATTCTCAACAGTATGGCAGAAGGAATTCACTCAGTTTTAAATGTTGCCTCAACCAAGGTCTCCCAAGACTTTGAAAGTGATCTTTAAAATTTAATACTACAGGAATTCTTTCCCTGGTGAGCACACAAAGTGGCTTAAAAACCACACCTGCTTCTCTAGTTCCATCATAGAAAATGACCATGACCTCAGTAATAACCAGGCTGGATGACCCCCCTCCCACTCCCCGCTGCCATGAGCTCTCAGGAGACTGCAGGGGAAAAGCTCCTCCAGGTTCCCATTCTCGGCCGCTAAAACTGTGCTGAGATCGTGGCGTATACCCACATGGAACTGTGAATGCTGTCCAGTCCATGCCATAAGTTCCTTGCAACTATAGAATCAAACCATCTGAAATTGACCATAAAATGCCTACCAGTGGTTTAGAACAGTCTGGTACATGAAACCATGAGCCATGGGGTACTTCTGTTCTTCCAAAGCACTCTAAACTCCTTTTTATTCAAAACACATGGAATCCTGACACTATGCCTCACAGTTTTGCAAACAATCACACACAGAGGTACATACTGACTACTTAGTGACTCATTATATTATGTCATTATTTATTCATTTATTTAGTGTGTGCGCATGTATGTGTGTGTGCGCACAGGTGCAAGTGTGCATGCAGTATGTATGGGGGGCAAGAGAGGGACATGGATATAACTCTGTGAAATTTGTGCCCTCCCTTGATAGTGAGTCCCAAGGGATTGAACTCAAGACATCAGGATTGACAGCAGGTGTCTTTGCAAACTAAGCCAGCTCCCTAGACCCCAACGCTACACTCTAAACTCGCCTATCTAAGTCTGTTTTTATATCCTTCACATATTCAGAGGCAACATAAAATATCTTTCAACAAAAAACTATAAAACCTAAAAAATGCGGCAGTCAAGTGATCAACCATAAATTTGGAGATATGCATTGTTTTGTTTTCAAGATGCGGGGTCTCACTTTACTGCCCAGGCTGACATCAGACTTTTCGTCCAAGTGATCCTTCTGCCTCAGCCCCCAAACAGGTGTGTGTCACTGCACCTGACATGTGAAATGTGAACAACTTTTAAATTGTACCACTACTTAAAATTACCTTAAAATCGCCTCACTTTTTTTTCTTCAGAGAAATACCAGAGCCTGAACAACTGATCTTTACAACATTAAATACAAAATATTTTCAAACAATTGTTTGTTTGAGACAGGGGTTCTCTGTGTAGCCCTGGCTGTCCTAGAACTCACTCTGTAAACCTGGCTGGTCTCCAACTCAGAGATCCGCCTGCCTCTGCCTCCTGAGTACTGGGACTAAAGGTGTGGGCTACCATACCTGACTTGCATACTACTCTTAATTAAAAGAGGTTTCAAAAGACTAGAGAGATGCTCCTCAGATAAGAGCACTGGCTGCTCTTACAGAGGACCGAGTACAGTTTTCAGTACCCATGCATATCGTGCATGGCTCACACTGTAACTCCAGTCTGTATCTCCAGTCCTAAGGGACCTGACGCTCTCTCCTGATCTCTGAGGATGCCAGCATGCACACGACACATATACGTATAGGCAAAACAATGAAAATAAAGGAGCTTTCAAACTATTTTAAAGACAATCAGAGAAATGTTTCTTCTTCAGCTTCACATAGTAGAGTCCCACAATCAATCAACACAAAGGCTGTCCCCACACAAGACTTGGGGTGGAAGGGGGAGTAAACCTTCTATAACTATTGGCTAGCCACATTGGTAACCAATGTCAAACCGCTCACCTCTCACTTCACCATGCTCTAACACCCCCACTCAAGGAAGGAAGGAAAAAAGGAAGGAAGGAAGGAAGGAAGGAAGGAAGGAAGGAAGGAAGGAAGGAAGGAAGGAAGGAAGGAAGGAAGGAAGGAAGGAAGGGGGAAAGAAGGAAGAAATCCTGAGCATGGTGCTCCACAGGTTAGAAACACTGAGAAAGCACAGATCTCTGAAGGAAAATAAAGATGGATAACGTGATTTAGCCAACATTCACAGGTAGAAAGCCATCACCGCTGCACAGGGCAGAAAGGCTGCCTGGGTTTAATTGTTAACCGTGCTAAGGGAACTGGTCATCTTTTTTAGCTGCCTGGACATGAATCAGAAGGAGGCATGAACATTGCAGTAAAAAAAATCCATCTAAGTCTCAGTTACCTTTGAAAATCGAGCGTTTATCCATTTGGTAAAGGTTTTCTTCTGAACGTCGTTGTGCTCATCTACAGGAGAGGAAGAGAAAACGAGAAAAGATGAGCGTTTATTCGGCTGGAGGATGTGATAAATCCCTGGGGAGCTTAAAATAGACATTTATACAGCATGAGGCAAAGGACGCAGCTGACAATGAACCCACAGATGGGCCTGGTGTCTACAGGAAAGTGAGACTCGGTTACCTCACCCAAGGGACCTGGTTGTGCCCTCTAAACCCAAGTAGATCACACCCAGTTATGAAATCCAGGCTTGTGTAGTACAATCTAGACTTTACTTCACAACTATGCATGTGACAATTTCAGATGCATTTTAAGTACACCGTCAAACACAATAAACATGTTAACATCATGATGGTTGGTTTTAAGTATCAGCGTGCTATACTCGAGGATCACCGTGAAGAGAGTCTCCATGAGAGGTCAGGTGGGTGTGTGGGGGTGGGGAATTGTCTTGACTGTGCTAACTGCATGGTCGAAGAGTGGTATCATCCAGGTTGGGGTACTAGACGGCACAAAATTGGGGACAGCAAACGAACAGCAAGCGTTAGTTCTCTCTTTGCTCTTGATGGTGGATCTGTGCAGCTGCTTAAAGCTACCGCCTGAACCCCCACAATAACAGACTACAACCTGGAATTGGAAGACAAATAAACCTGTAGCGGGCGATCCCACAGAGCATGGCTCTGGCTTGGATTCTGCAGTGTTAGCACCTAGGCTTTCATCTGCCTTCTGTGACGCTACCTTTTGTCACTAATACTACTTCTGATGTGTTTGATTCTTATAAAACATGTTATGAGAGGACCTGGAAAACCAAGAGGCCTCATGACTAAGAATTCTTGAGCATTTGATTCCTTCAAGGGACACCAGGTAAGAGGTTTTGGACTTCCTACGGTGTAAATTGTGTAACAATAAAAAAGGCCTTTTGTGAAGCAATGGGCAGTCAGTCCACAAGAAACAGGATTCCTGCAGCTACTACTGCTGCTACTGCCGAATCAAAATTCATTCTGGGGTGACCCCAATTCTTCCACAGACCCACACAAAACAGAACACCAACAAAAACCCTTTCAGGCAATAAAGCTAGACCCAACCTGTCCCCCCAAAAGTTACCCAATACGAACTTAAGAGTTCATAACTATCCCTTCTACAGAAGTCCTACCCCTTCAAAAACAAAAGGGGTAAGATTTCTAGTCAGTTCTCTAATTCTTTCCCTACCCCCCCCCAAATACCAACATGGAGTCATAGTGGTTTTGAACTTTATAAATATGTTAATATTTAATTTTATTATGTTTAGATATGTGTGTATGTGTGTCTATGTGTGGTGAGTGCAAGTGGCCAAGGAATCCAGAGGAGGGCATCTGATCCTCTGAAGCTGGAGATTCAAGGGATTATGGCCACCATGTGGGTGCTGTGTGAACTCTGGACTTCTGCAAGAGCGGCATGTGCTTTTCACCACTAAGCCATCTCTCCAGCCCCCGAGACCAACATTCTGGCAAGCAGAGAAACTAGAAGAATTTTAAAACATTTTCGACTTCTTTGGTTTTCATTCCAAATTCACTGTGCAAGGCAAGCAAACTTCAAGCAGGTGGAGAACCCCAAACTCCTTAAAAATGAGCAGAGTGAAGGAAGTATGCAAAAAGACCGCCCGGTACAGCAGCTGCGAAAACAAAGTGCCCAAGGGCCAAAGAAACCACATCCCCATCCACTCCTTCTGTGACTCTGAGTCAACTATCACAGGGTCATCCAGCTTCAAAGTCCTTTTCTGTCGGGTAGAAACAAATATTAACTATATTGTAAGGGGTTGTGCTGGTAAGTGAAATTTTCAGGGAAACCTTGGTGTAGAGGTTTTAATGAGAGTGGCCTCCGAAGGTTAATGAATTTGAATTCTTGGTCCCCAGTTGGTCCCCAGAATGATTTGGGAAGGATTGGGGGTGTGGGCTTGTTAAAGCTGGTGTGCAATAGGGGCAGCCTTTGAGGAATTAAAAATCCATGCCACTCTAGCGAGTCCCCCCGCCCCCCGCCACCTTGGGGCTGATAAGTCAGATGGAAGCTCTCAGCTACTGCTGAGAAACCATGCCTGTTGTCTGTTGTCTGATCCCATTTTTCTGCTATGATGGTCATGCACTCGAATCCTCTGAAACTGTGAGCTTCAGATTACATACTTTCTCTCGTAAGTCACCTTTGTCACAGTGGTAGAAAAGTAACTAAGACACCTGGTATCATTGTCACAAGGATGGTATAACTACTCCGTTGGAAACTAGAATCTTTAGATCTATGAGGCCACATGAACTTTTTCTCCTGTAAGCTGTTCTGGTTGATATTTTTATCAACTTGAACAAGCTACAGTTACCTGGAAAGGGGAACCTCAATAGAGAAAATGACAGGAAATGCTTCTATCAGACTGGTCTATTCACAAGTCTGTAGGGCAATTTCTTGATTAATGATTGATGTTGGAAGGCCCAACCCACTATGGATAGTACAACCCCCAGCAGCCAGTTATGGAGGAAAAAAAAAAAAACTGAGCAAGCCAGTTAGCAGCATTCCCTCATGGCTTTTAGTTCAGTTCCTGGTTCCAAGTTCCTATTTTAACTTCTGGGTCCATGGACGGTGACCCAGAATATGTAAGCCAACGTTGTTTTTGTTCATGGCATCTTTAACTTTACTTCATAGATATAGACAACTGGCTAATACCTAACCTTTTGGTAAATTTGTATTCTACTGACTTATGAAGATGTAGCAATTTGAATGAAAATGGTCATAAGGGGTGTATGTTGAAATACTTAGTCCACAGTTAGTGAAACTGTTGGGAAGTGATGGAGGAAGGTCATTGGCTAATAAAGAAACTGCCTTGGCCCATTTTATTGGTTAGAACATAGGTGGGTGGAGTAAACAGAACAGAATGCTGGGAGGAAGAGGAAGTGAGCTCAGAGATGCCAGGCTCCCCTCTCCCGGGCAGACACGATAGCTCTGCTTTCTGAGGCAGACGCATGAATCTCAGGCCCAGGATGGACATAGGCTAGAATCTTTCCCTGTAAGATTGATGCTACACAGATTATTAGAGACGGGTTGATCGGGATATGAGAATTAGCCTGTAAGGGCTACAGTTAATGGGCCAAGCAGTATTTAGATGAATATAATTTGTGTGTTGTTATTTCGGGGCATAAGCTAGCAGGCGGCCGGGGTGCTAGGGACGCAGCCCCGCCACTCCTATTACTACAGGGAAGGATTCGGAGGTATGGCCTTGTTGGAGAAGGTGTGTCACTGAGAAATGATCTTTTGGTTTCAAAAGCCCACACCAGCCTAGTCTCAGTTATCTCTCTCTGCTTCCAGTTAGGAGATTAGAATGTAAGTTTTTAACTATAGCTCCAGCACCATGCCAGCCTGTTGCCATGGTCCCCGCCACGATAGTTATGAATCTTAACCCTCTGGAACTGACTCTCAAATTAAATGCTTTCTTTATAAGTTGCTTTGGTCATGGGGTTTTGTCACAGCAGTAGAGAAGTAACCAATACAGAAGCATAATTTATAATTAAAAGGCTGTTCCTGTGATAAATATAAGAACTCTAGAAAGAAGGTGTAGGTTTACAGATCCATAAAGGAGACCGGAGAGCAAGGCACAAAGGGAACAAGAGTGTCAAAGGACACGGCTCTCTAAGAAACTTGATGTTAATGGTGACCTCCTTCCCAGAGAGAATGAGGAAGACAGCAATCAGCCCTTACTTCAGCCTTATACATTATCTGATCAATGCCACAGAGTCGTTAACCAAGGAGACTTGCTTACACAGACACAGTGTTCCATCCTTTACCATAAAATCCCAGAAGGACAGAGCTGACAGCACAGCCAGGGTACGAGGCTGTATGGGATACCTCTACCTGCAAACGGAAACGACATAAGCCTAGCTGAAACGGATTTAATTTTAGACATCTGTGTTTAGGGCACTTAAAAATCCTAATTACAAGAAAAAAACCCTAATAACTTGTTCCATGACTCCAAAGCAGGTTTAGTTTTAAGTTTTTGTTGTAGCCACTATCCTTCAAGCCTATAAGAAATAGAAAGTCCAGAAATAAACTTTCTCTTACTTTCAAAATGTTCACATGATTTAAGAATCCTTAACAATAATAAAAATGAGGAAAACACTAACATATAAATAACTGCATCTTATTACTTAACATATTTCAAAGCTTTAACTTTCACAAGCATAATAAGTCTAGACATATGGCCCAGTGGTAGCCAATGTGCCCAGCACAGCCAAGGCACCCAGATGGGTAGGTGATGGGGCATAATTAAAGTATCTAATAATACACAGTTTTTCCTCCGTAGGTTGGCCAAATAAAAAATTACCTACCACTTCATCTTTCTATATGATCAATCAATTATAGAATTAAATCAAATAAATTTATTTAACAATAAAGTCCAACATAAAGAGCTATAAAAGTAGGGCAGTGTTTCTTCTAACACAGCCTACAACTTTTTAGTCAAATCAACACCTATATGCACCTCAGTACCTGATATGAATTAGAGTGTTTGGAGATAAAAGATAAGATCCAGGTGCTCAAAAATACCTACAAAATGTACAAACATTCTTTTTTATTAATTTACCTACGGTGCTTTAAAAGAAAATGGCCCCCAAAGGGAGAGGCACTATTAAGAGATGTGGCCTTGTTGGAGAAAGTGTGTCATTGTGGGGGAGGGCTTTGAGGTCTCTTTTGCTCAAGTTTCTCTCAGTGTGTCAGTCAGTCTCCTTCCTGTTGCCTGCAAGATGTAGCACTCTCAGCTCCAGCACCAAGTGTGCCTGCACACTGCCCTCTTCCCCATCATGACGAAAATGGACTGAATATCGAAAACTGTAAGCTGCCATCGTAATTAATGAAATGTTTCCTTTATAGGAGTTGTCATGGTGTTTCTTCACAGCAATAGAAACCCTAAGACATTACCTAAGGCAATTAGAGCAGGTAAGAAAAGATTTGCATTTAATATACCTATAAGTTGACCCCTCTCACACTCCATGATCTACAAAGATTCAGTAAATGAACAAGAAGTAACCTGTAGCTTTTTAATCAGAAGATGAAAAATGTAAAACACGAAGAACAGGCCCTTCCAGAGGACTGGAATGGATTCACAACACCCATGTTGAACAGCTCAAAACTGCCTCCATCTCCAAGGGATCATTTGCTTCTGGCCTCCTTGGACACCTGTATTTATATACACATACTAACACCACACACATATGCACACGCGTGCACACACACAAGCATACACACACAATTCGAAATAAAATGCCTTTTAAAGAAAACAAATGTAGAGCCATTGCTAGTACAATAACTGCCCTCCACGTCACAATTTACTAAATAATCCTGGCCCAAATTCCTCATCAGCAAAAGAGACTCAGAAACATTGAAAAAACTATCATACTGTTCTCATCTATCCTTCACCTCCCAAGAACATTACACAGAACCTTCCTCTCTGGGGATGTAGTCTGTGATAGAGTGGTTGCCTTGCAAGCCTCGGAACCCAGAATCAAATCCATTTCCACGGAAAAACATAAAAGACCTGCAATAATCACAAACTAAGCCAGGGAGACGCCTCAACAGGTAAAGAAGCTTATTGCCAAGTCACATGGTCTGAGGTTGATTCCTTGGACCTATGTGATAGAAAGAGAAAGTAGACTCCCTATATGCACATCCTGGTCCACATGCACACACACACACACACACACACACACACTAAATTAATACAAATACAAGGAGAAATCTAGGGAACTGGAGAGATGATTCAGCAGCTAAGAGCACTTACTGCTCTTCCAGACGACGTAGGTTCAATTCCCAGCAACCACACTGGGCAGGCATCTGCATATACAAGACACACACACACACACACACACACACACACACACACACTCACAAGTGAACCTTAGAAAACATTGGGAACCGTTTCAGTCTATTATAGTTTTCTTCATCATAAAACCAATGGATTGGTTTAATTCCTCAAAAGGAATGTTCAAGAACCCAACCTTACTCGCATCTAATTAGATTGATCCCATACTGACTGAAGGGGTGAGAACAACGTAGGGCTGATCCACCTGCTCAACCATGCATTCTTCCAGGGTTCTTAGCTTAAACCACTGTTTTCATTACACAGGAATTTTAGAATTCTCTTCTGAAAGCCTTGGCTGTCTTAGCAAATCTCATCATTGGTGACCTTTCTCCATTAGGGGAAAAAGCACGGGGCTGAATTAGGAGAAGAAAAAAATGTGTTAAACTCCTTACAGCTGCTCTTCCAAATTCTTCTAAATATTTTGCTCTTCTGAAACACTCCTGACGTGTTCATACAAATCCAAGAGCCTTTGATGCTGCCTGGCCTAGAATTTTATCACTGCGATCCGGAAGAAAAGTGGAAAAAAAAAAAATCAACCAGACCAATAAAGTCTGCATGGTTGAAAAGTGTTTTCACTTCACCAGCTCAAGTGTGTGATAAAATGTCTCTTTGCAGAACTTTGCAATGAGCGGCTAGGGGGCTAGCTGATAGGTAAAGTGCTGGCCACAAAACAGTCAGGACGAAGTTCAGAACGTCAGTACCCCTGTGAAAAATCAGGCATGGTGGTATGCCTGTAATCCCAGTCCTGGGGAAGCAGAGATGGGAACCCAGGGCCTAACTACCCCGACAATCGAGCAAAATTAACTAAGTTCTGAATTAAGTGAGAGACCCCATCTCTCAAAAACTAGAGAGTGCCGGAAGAAGACAATCAACATTGACTCTAGCATCACAAACGTGTGCACACAAAAATACATAAATCGCATACACACACATGCGCATATGCATACACACACATGCGCATACGCACACACCTTTGTATGCAGACATAAATTCAGACAGACAAGCCATCATGAAAACCACTAACATTAAAAGGAGCGCATTGTTCACCCTCACACATCACTCTGAAGCAATTTAATAGGGACCAACTGGCTGGCACTACCTGAGTTCCCCAAATGCCAGCATTCAGAAAAGAAATGCAGACTATAAGAAATGTCTGGCTGGAGGCCTTAGAACTCGGGCTGACTTTATTATTATTATTATTATTATTATTATTATTATTATTATTATTATTATTATTTCACAAGCACAAACTTAACACATCCCTGAAAGTGGGGATAGATGCAAAAGCAATGAGACCGGCCAGCCTACACAAAGCCCCACTTGCTCTTTCTCTGGGCTTTCCACCTCAGTGGCCTTTCACACACCATGATAAAACACACACCTGCCTTCTAGTACTCTCCTGGTTTCTGGGCTCTCTAAATTAAATCATCTCATTTGTTCAAAGAATAGACATCAAAATACCACAGGAAATAATAAGTATCATCTAATCATCGGGAAGATAGTATCAGTCTATAGACCAAGAACAAGCCAACAGGAAACGGACCCCTCCCAAGCACAGGAAGTTGAGACTCTCTGACCATACTCTCAGAGATCCAGGAAAAGCAAACAAAAAAAACCCTTCAAATGATCCACACTGAGGATGTGAGATGTTGAAACGCTGAGTGTTTGCTGGGTGTCCAGTCAGCAATGAGAAGCCAAAGTCGGTAGCTTCTCTGTCTCACTTTACAGAGCTCCTAAGCTTCACTTGAAAGAACGTGTAAGATTTATGAGGACCCGACATTACCTTAAACCTCTCTAGAGGTTCATTTTTGCAAAGGGAAAAAATCCTCAAGCCTTAAATATTGGGGGTAGGGCTTTACCTTGGGGCAACAGCATTTGCTGGAACGCACGAGGCCCTAGGTACAGCCCCCAACATGGTAAACAGTACTGTATGTGTGCTGCCCACACTAGATGCGCGTTGTAAATGCTTCACTTTGGATTTCTGTCCCAGGAGTGAACTTTCTTTAAAATCAGTTGTGATAAAATAGAATGACAAAGAGTTACTCAGGGAGACAGAGTGACAATGAGGAGTCACTGTCAGGGAAACCCCTAGAAACCTGAGTTTTGTTTTGTTTTATGACTGATGAGAGATTTAATGACCTCATGAAATAAAATTCCTATGAAAGTGGATGTCTCATGTCACCTTTACTCCTGCTAAACAGAGACTCTCGAGTAATGGCTTTCATCAACAGACAATTCTAGATTTAGGGAAACTGCGCAAATGGTAAGTTTTAAAAATTTAACATAGAAAACAGACATGATCTATCTTCAGCCTTTAGCATGAGTTCCACTGTCGACAATGAAAATTTATCCTTACAAGATGCAGGCAATCACCCAACAGTCTCATTTCAGCTGATTTGTGTTATTCCTTTCCCCATATTGTGAGGGATTCTTTAAGCTCTCCATAAATTGATACAATCGCACACTAAGACTTTCTCGAAAATTCAGCATCTCTCACAAAATCCTGAAGAGTCGAGCTTGGTGGTACAAGCCTGTCACTACCACTATGGAGGAATATGCACAATGAGAACAAGATTAAAGCTGAACTGGACCACCAAAGGAGGCTCTGTCTCCAAAAAGCAAATTTTTAAAAAAGAGACCAGTAGTCAGTAGCCAAATATCTCACTACGTTTGTAAGCAGCAATATTCTTTCTATATAGCTGATGTGCAAAACTGTTTTTTACATTTGTTTTACACTTATCTATTTTGCCTCTGTGTGTGTGTGTGTGTGTGTACATGAACATCAGTGAGTCCACGCACACATGCACCACAGGCGTGTGAAGGTCAGAGGACGACATGCCAGAGCAGATTCTCTGCATCCACCATGTAGGTTCCTGGGATGGAACTCAGGCTGTAAGGCTGAACAGTAGGTACTTTGTCTGCCACCAGCCCAAAATCTTTTAACAACACAATCACAACACTGCGCCAACCACGGTCCTCCTGCAACAATACCAGCACCAGTGAAGTCTGTGCCCTTCTGCCATGTCTCTTCCGATTTTTGCCTTAACGCCTGTCATAATTTGGGTTTCTATTGCTGTGATGAAACACTGTGACCAAAAATAAAATTGGGGAAGAAAGAGTTCATTTAGCTTATACTTCCATATTGCTGTTCATCTTCAAAGGAAACCAGGACAGGAACTCAAACAGGACAGGAACCTGGAGGCAGGAGCTGATACAGAAGCCATGGAGGGAAGCTGCTTACTGACTTGCTTCCCATGGCTTGCTCAGCCTCCTTTCTTTTCGAACCTAGGACCACTAGCCCAGAGATGGCACCACCCACCATGGGCTGGGCCCTCCCCCATTGATCACTAACTGAGAAAATGCCTTACAGCTGGATCTCACGGAAGCATTTCCTCAACTGAGGCTCCTTTATTCCTCTCTGGAAACTCTAGCTAGTGTCAAGTTGACACACAAAACCAGCCAGAAAAAGCCCCCTGCATAATATCTATCATACACATTAGGAGATCTCAGCATGCAAAGCAATACCACGTGTCCATTAGTTAAGTCGCAATCTTGCTGCTCAAGACTCTCTCAAGGAATTCCCACATTTTTAAGTTGACAACTAATATTTATCATGAATCTGAATAGGCAAAAATATGTAATTTCTAGTTGCAGTTCTTTTCTCATTCAAATAATAGAGGATACTCTTCTTCTATTCCCTAACTGACAAGACTATTCCTCCCTGTCAAACTAATCAGCTATATCACACTTAAATCTCTGGCAAGAGAAGGCTGACTTCAGTTTTCTATTTAAAATCACATTGATATATGTCTCCAGGGGGACGAGCTCACTTCAGAATCCTCTCTCCAGGACGGATAGGTGGATGGGTGGGTGGGTAGATGGGTGGGTGGGTGGGCAGATGGATGATGGGTGGGTGGATGGGGGGGGGAGAAGGGTAGGTGGGTGGATGGGTGGATAAATGCTGTCTGAAGACAAAGGCTTACCCAGGATGTAATCGAGCACTGGGCAATTGAACGATTCTTACAGGAGTGTTCTGAATTTTGTTTGTACTGAGTGCCTGCCAGCAGGGCACCACGGTGTGAGTTGGGAATGGTGGGAGGCATGCGATTCCATCAGAAGCCAGGCAGGGAGCAGTGAAGGGTGGGCACAGTGAAGAGAAGCATCTAAGACGTGCTTCGGAGATCACCAGGAGAGCGTTCAAGGCCACAGAGGGCACAGTCCCCGGGAGACTTCAGGGTGTGACAGTTCTTCCAATCTAGCATAACAGCAACCAGGGCAGAATCTACAAAGGTAGTCATTGTACGGCTGTCACTATCAACAGCGGGAACGCTAAGGAAGCTGAGGAATGGGAGAAATGCGTTCTTACTGTAACTTCAAATAAAGCTAGGCTGCTAGAAATATTCTCTTGCTGAAAAACTTAATGCTCATCCATGAACATGAATTGGCCAAGCCATATTTCCTGGGCATTCTACATTACTGAGTAAAAAGAAAATAATTCCTTCTGTCTAGAAGCTAAATTCATGAGGGTCCTATGAATCACTAGCTGGAAGGGTTCTAGCCATCTGATGCTGATTACAACATGACCCTAAGTCCTATTCCCAAAACTGTGCTCTCTAAAGAAAGGTCACAAAAGTAACTCCACAGAGTTTTGGGCTTTGTTTTGTTTTACTTCTTTTGGGGATGCGAGAACTCAAACATAGGACCTCATTGTGTAGTCAAGACAGGACTCTGCCAGTGACCTATATCCCCAGCCCTCTTTTCATACTGTTTATTTTGAGACAGGGTCTCACTAGTTGCTAAAGCTGGTCTTGGATTCACAGTATAATCTAGGCTGGTCTTGAACATGTGATCCTCCAGCCTAAACTTGAAAAGTATCTGGAATTATAGCCCTGTACCGCCAGATTTACCTTGACACACATACTCTACTGGCAACATTTTAAAACCAAGTAAAGTTCATTTTAGTATATGTGCTATTTAAAGGTTCATTTTTTATTTAACCCACTGCACATGAAATATTATTTCCACATATACTCGGTACTTTACAGTGCGCTGCTGTCTAACACCTGTTCTCATCCTAAGACTTTGTAACCTAATGCGTATGTTATTCCCAGGACCATCTGAATCCGGATGAGCCAAGAGCAGGTGCCCAGGGGTCAGAGCTGTGGAAGATCAGTTTGACTCAAGAATCTCTTTACATTTACTGTAGTTAAAGCCTTCATAGACAGGACGAAGAGAAACAGCTTATCTCACCTGCTAAACAGGCTGTCAGACTGCTAAAGAGCCTAGTGCTGATACTGACTGTTTAGTGAATGCCAATGTCCATGGCAGTATTCTATCTAATAATTGTCTCCATTCTAACCCTGAGAGGATGGATACTCCTATAACTCCTATACCTCAGTTTCAGGCATTTGGAGCTCATTGTGTCAACCAAAAGTAAAAGAAAATTTAAGAGTGCAGATGATTATTTTGGCTTAGATCATTTTATAGAACGTCTGCTCTAGTAAGTGAATAAACAAGAGAAACTCTAGTGTTCAATGAAAGCCTTGTCTCTTGCTCAATGGCAGTTAATGTAAAACACTATACAAAAGGCCAAACAATGACACTGACTGAATGTCTTGTTGTTCTGTTTCCGTGAAGAGACACCACGACCAAGGCAACTCATAAAAGAAAGCATTTCCTTGGGGACTTGCTAACAGTTTCAGAGATTTGCTCCATTGTCATCATGGTTGGCAGAGTAGTGGCACACTGGAAGGCATGGTGCTGGAGAAGTAACCAAGAGCTACCTTCTGAGCCACGGTCATAGAGAATGGCATGGGCTTTAGAAACCTCCAAACTCACCTCTAGAGGCATACCTGCTCCAACAAGGCCACACCCCCTGACACCATACCAACAGTTCCTCTCAATGATGATGAGTCATTCAAACATATGAGCCTATGGAGACAGTTTTCATTCAGACCAATCACTGAGTGTCTACTATACATGATTCTCAAAACAAGCACTAGTAGCACTCTCAAGAAGGTAGCGTTCTTAGACTTGACAGATAGCTCAGCCAGGAAGGTACATGTGGTAAAAAGCATGAGGACCTGACTTCAACACTCCAGAATCCACAGAAAGAAAAAATCCAAGCATGGTGGTGCACACTTGTGATCCCAACATGAGAGAGGCAGAGGCAGGTAGGACCTTGGGATTGGTCGGCCAGTCCGGTTGGAAAGCTCCAGGTCCCAGCAAAACAAACTGGACAGCTCCTGAGGAATGGTGCCCACGGTCATCCCCTGGTTTTCAAATGCATTTTTATACTGCACGCACGTGCGCGCGCGCGTGCACACACACACACACACACAAAGAAGGTACAGCTATTACTAACAAAAGCAGATAAGACAAGTACTGAAAAATAGGTCATTTTAGGTAATATGTTACCTACAGATACATTCAGGAATATATAGGAAAGGTATTTCTTGATGTTGCAAGGAAGGAATTGAAGAATAATTCGAGGGATAGTTTGCATTTGAGCCAGGTCCTGTTATGTGGAAAATAATTGCTGATTGAGGCATGTGAAGTGGTCAGAACATGCATTTGTGAAGCAGTGAAGGGCTGCAGGCAAGTCCTAATGGATGGAAGTGGATGAAATGAGAGCGTTATAAGCCATTTGCTTTTGCTGTGCAAGCACACGCCATGATGTAAGGGGGCTTTAGTGAAACTGGTTTTAAAAATGGATGCAGAACATCCATGATAACTTCTAAAAGCATGCGGGGCTGGGGAGAAAGGGGATAAGAAAGGAGAAGACAGAAGCAATAGAAACCGAATCCTTTGAGGTATAGATTTTTCCCCTTAAACATTGAGTATATGCACAACTACAAGGCCAAGATTTAAAATATCACTCTATTTCTAAGAAGATTCTAATTCTCATACTCGATTATTTTAATTTCTAGATTTTTTTCAGTCCTATAAAGATATAGAGGTTGGTGGGCAAGACACAAACTGAGCTGACAGGTCTGCCTGTGTACATTAACGGGGGATGGTGAGAATAAGACAGCCCCTTTGTATCTATAATTACAGGCAAATCTAGATGGGAGGAAAATTTAGATGTTAATAGGTAATGAGAAGGGCTCCTGCATAAACTAAAAAAAAAATGCATTAGGAAGCAAAAGAAGGGGGCTGGAGAAATGGCTCAGAGGTAAAGAGCACAGGCTGCTTTGCCAGGGGACGTGGATTCAACTCCCAGCACCCACACGGCAGCTCACAACTGCAATTCTAGAGAATCTAACACTCTCATATAGACATACTTTCAGGCAAAACATCTGTGGTGGTTTGAAAGAAAACGGAGCTCAAAAGAAGTGGCACTATTAGGAGGTGTAAACTTTCTGGAGTGGGTATGGTCTTTTTGGAGGAAATGTGTCATTGTGGAGGTGAACTTTGAAGTCTCATATACGTTCAAACTACGCCCAATGAATCAATTCACTTCCTGTTGCCTGCAAGATGTAGAATTCTCAACTCCTTCTCCAGAACCATGTCTGCATGCACGCCTCCATGTCCTTCTACAATGATAATGGACTAAATCTCTGAAAATGTCACCCCAAGTAAATGATTTTCTTTTATAATGCCATGGTTTCTCTTCATAGCAATAGAAACCCCAAGACAACATCAATGAACATAAAATTAATAAAAAGAAAGGATAAAGGAAAACAAGAGATGTTCCTACCCTGTTTTACAGGGAATCTCATTTATTTGTTAAACAGGAACTCACCAGATTAACCTGTTTGTATTTACACCTGCTTTTTCAGTGGGCTTTGCACTTCAGTCTGAAGAGGTAACTAGGTGTAAAATAACTGTACCTACGGAAGGCGCATGTCCCCAAGTCAACTCAGAAGAAAAACAATGTGCAAAATGGGGTCAAACATTCAACATACAATTTTTGGAATAAACTCAAATACTAGCAACATAAAATGACAGGGTATGGGTCACTTACAAAGACGAAGACAGTAAATATATATATATATGCATATGTGTGTGTGTGTGTGTGTATATATATATATATATATATACACACATACACAAGAAATGCCATAGAGGACAGCAGAGTTGACCCTACAGACAGAGGTGCTGGTGAGCCAGTACTGAGGGCATGAGGGGGGGCATTGCTGGCACTGCCTCCCTCATCTGTTATGTGGTAGTGGTGGTGAGAGAAAGATGCCTTCCCCTCGTAGCTACTACTGCCTTCATCTGGTGAGGAAACTGACCCTTGTATATGGAAGTTTCTGTCCCACCCAATCCTGCAGCTGTTCAGTCCCAAAGAAACACACAGAGGCTTATACTAATTATAAACTGTTTGGCCTCTTAGCTCAGGCTTATTACTAACTAGCTCTTACAACTTAAATTAACTCAAAATTCTTATCTATGTTTATCCACGTGGCTTGGTACCTTTTCTCAGTATGGCATTTTCATCTTGCTTCCTCTGCATCTGGCTGGTGACTGAGTCTCTTTGCCTTTCCTCTCCCCAAAATTCTCTTAGTCTGGTTGTCCCACTTATACTTCCTGCCTAGCTACTGGCCAATCAGCCTTTTTCTTAAGCCAATATGAGTGCCAAATATTTACAGTGTACATAGGCCTTATCCCACAGCAGACCCTCCCCTTTAACAGCTGTAATCCTCCCACTCTGGGAAAGCAGGCCCTGCACCCTCATCTGGGAAGCATAAGGGAGCCAACGCTGTCAGCCAAGGTGTGGGTGGGCCAGACCCAAAGCCCTGAGTTTGGGAGAGCTGTCCCCACTATTCTGTCATGTGGGTGGCTGAGCCTCCCCCCTTACCAGTTGCAGTATTCAGGAAAGTGGACCCTGCGGCTCACTTGGGCAATGTGGTAGATCTCACCTTGTTGGCAGAGGCACAGGTGAACTGGCCCTGAGGGAATGAGAGTAAGATAGCTGGCCACACCTCCTTCATCTGTCATGTGGTGGTGAGGGAGAGGGGGAGATGCCATTCCCCTTGGCCCCGGAATGGGTGAGGGAGTTGACCTTCCTTCTTACCAGCTACAGCATGAGGGAAAGCTCTGAACCTCACCTGGGCATCACAGTAGAGCTGAGCCTACTGACAGGGGTGCAGGTCAACCCCCTGAAGACTGTAAGCATGGGAGATCTGGTACCACCCCTCATCTGCCATACGGTGATGTGCACAGGGGAGAAACAACACAATTATGGGAGAAAATGAGACATGTGTGTCATTTGGTCGTGTACTTTAATGACATGACACCTGCTACAAATCTGCTTAAATTTTAAAATGTGGCCGATGATAGATATTGTTTTCTTTTCTCTATTTGAAGGTTTTTAGGTTGAGTCACAATTTAAAACCAAAGCACAATGCCATGCACATGAAGAAGGATTGGTGGCATGGCGTGGAGCGTGACGGCACTTTCTCTGCAAGCCTGACGTCCTGAGTTCTGTCCCTGGACCCCTGACCACGGTGGAAGGAGAGAGTCCGCTCCACAAAGCTGTCCTCAAACCCCCACACATGCAATGCGTGTGAACAGGAGTCATTCTAATCATTAAAATTTCAAAACGGAAAGTTCACTAAAATGCAATCTTTTGTCCAAGATAAACATTTATAAGAAGCAGGAGAAAGTGTCAGGGAGGAACAGTCTGTTCTGCCTTCAAAAGTCAAGGGGAAAAACACAAATTTCTTCCCACGAAAGATATTGCCTGAGAAAGCAGCCCATACAACACAGCCCTGGGCTTTAAGGAAGCAGCATACAATGAGATGAGAAGCATTCACAGGAGCTACTAAAATATTTTTTAAAAACTTGAAAAGCATATTCTGCCATGACTGGGCAAGAACCAGATAAAATCTACAATGCGGGCAGACATTCATCCCACTTCAAACTCAAGTCATTCCCCTAGAGTGCTGACATTTGTATACTATTCTTTATGTCCTTGTCACAAATCATAGCTCTCAGCCAGGGCTCGAACCTCTGTTGGTACAGTGCTTGCCTAGGATGCGAGAAACCCTGGGTTCAATCCTCAGCACCAGATAAACAGGGCAAGGCTGTCATTCCACCACATGGAAGAAAAGACGGGAGGATTGCTGTAAATTAGAAGCCAGCATGAGCTAAACGGCAAGACCCTGTCTTAAAAAATCAAATAAGTACATTTCAAAAAAAATTATAGGTGCTGGAGAGGTGACTCAGTAGTTAAACCCATAAAATTACAAATGTAGTCTATACTAGTGGTTCTCAACCTGCGGTTCTTGACCCTTTGGTGGTCAAATGACCCTTGCACAGGGGTCATCTAAGACCATTAGAAATATATTATCAGATATTTACATTAGGATTCATAACAGTAGCAAAATTACAGTTATGTAGTAGCAACGAAAATAATTTCAAGGCTGGGGGTCATGACAACATGAGGAACTGTATTAAAGGGTTGCAGCATTAGGAAGGTTCCTCACAGGGAATGGCAAATTGGATAACTGTTTTCAATATGGAATGGCTCTTCCCTGCCCCACCCCACGCCTCTTTAAAGCATCAAAAAGTTCAACTTTGTTTTATAGTTGAAGATTAGAAAAACCTGTTCTCCCGCCAGTGGTGGTGCACGCCTTTAATCCCAGCACTCCGGGAGGCAGAGGCAGGCGGATCTCTGTGAGTTCAAGGCCAGCCTGGTCTACAAGAACTAGTTCTAGAACAGGCTCTAAAGCTACAGAGAAACCCAGTCTCGAAAAAAACAAAAAACTAAAGAAACCAGAAAGGCCTGTTCAGATTGCCTTTCTGAAATACGTGCTCTTTTTTTTTTTGTAATATAATTTTTTATTGAAAAAAAATTTCCGCCTCCTCCCCCCCCTCCCATTTCCCTCCCCGTCTCCCTTTTCCCTCCCCCTCCTCCCACTCCTCCTCTCCCCCTCCCTCAAATACGTGCTCTTATAGACAGCAATCCCATCAAATTTTCATACCAATTTTCTTACACTAAAGAAGCCAAGTAATTTGTGTCAGTTTTAACAAGAGCAACAAAAGCATTACTCTAGGTCTGGGGTTTCCTTCAAAACACTCTCACTGTTCAACCATGTATGCAGGAGCGCAGACCCTCAGTCAGCCATCCAGGCGCACAGCAACATAGCTGTTCAAAGGGCGGAAATGTCCGGTCTCCTTTGCCATTTCCTTCCTGATTAAATGCCAAGGACCTGTGTCCTTCTGCAGCACAGGCCGGCAATGGCCAATGCCTTCTGGGAACACTACAATCTCTTTATTCCCTTCCTTCCTTGACCTCATAGACTGTATCAAATACAATTCAAATAAAATTCATAATGAAAACTTTTCCTTGCTTGAATAAGTGACTCTAACAAAAAGATTTTGGGTGGATTATCATTCATCGGTTTTAGCACCTTCTGACGGATAAAGGTGGAACCAACCACCACCAAGGCGACAGGGCTTGGACAAGGTAGCGCATGGCAGGCGGAGTTATATAACACAGTCCAGTCACGATAGCAACGGCAACCCAAAAGATGCAAGAAATAAACGCCAGGAACTGAGTGAAAGCAGACTCTCAGGTTTTACACACTCAGGCCCGCAATGGTACTTACTATTCACGATAGCAAAGGGATCACACCACCAAGCCCATGACAGGAGCTGTGACGGTCTTGACAAGGAATGTGTTAGACCATATGATACACCGGGATGAACCCTTAGGTGCTCATAGCAAGGGACCTACGCCCGTCACATAAACACAGCTGTGCTGTACATCCACAATCAGGGGAGTCACATTTCTGGAGACGAAAAGTGCAAGCGTAGTTTCCAGGGGCTGATAAGAGAGAGTGGAGTTAACTGTTCAATGAGTATAGAATTTAAGGCTTGCGATATTAAAAGAGTCCGGAAGAAATGATGGTAAGGGTTGCACACTGCAATGTGAATAGATAGACTTAAAAGGGTAAATGTTACAGACATTTCACCAAAATAAGAGGACGGGGGTAAAGGGCCTGCAACAAAGATTTTTCATTGCCGTTTCAGTGTGATTGGTTTGGCCTGGCTTGGTTTAGTTTCTGTTTTCTGAGACAGAATCCAACTCAGAAGTTCAAGCTAACCTAGAACTCATTACGTAGCCCCGGCTAGCTTCAAACTCACAGTAATTCTCTTACCACAGTCTCTGGGAATGGGAATACCACGGTGAGACACCACACCACAATCAGTGTGATTTTTTAAAAAAGATTTCTGTTCATTATTTTAATAACACATCTTGCTCACAACACACGTGCCCTTGCCTTTGATCTTTCACAAGATTACTCTTGGCTTTTGCCCTCCAGCGAGGTGAATGGTTACAGCGCCCACCTGCTCTTGCGAGCAGGGATAGCTACCTGGAAGTTCTGGCTATAGGCAGAGAGAATATGGAGTGGACTCCCGGGAGAACTACTACATCCCTGGTCACAGTGCTGAGTGACAATGAACATCTTGCTGGTGGCCTCTCTCCTTTTGTCCAAGAAGACAGAAGCAGTCAGGTCCCTAAGCAAGTAGTCAGCCTTGGGTTTCCTATCTATAAAGTTGAGTGGAGAAAAATTAAGTCCTTCTTATATAACCCACAGACGTTCTCTTACTTCCTCCTAAACTCAATCATAATGCCACTGAGGACAATTCAAAGGAAGACATTCGGGAAGCCTTCTGGAGTGCAAGAAGAAGTGGCAACACTCTCCCTCTCTAAACTGACTACTAAGAGTGAACTGTAACAGCCCATGTCACGTGCCCTTCGTACTGATTGAAGAAATATCCAAAAGACAAAAATTGAAATAATGAGATGAATGGATGGACGAGGAAGCTCTACCCACCAATCACGTCTTCTCATACTAAAACTAACATTTGGTAAGCACATACGCATGTCAATCTCTCACGTGTTCACTCCGTACATGTTCTTATTTCACCTTGACTATCTTTTAACAAGAAAGCCTATTTTCCTAACTACCTTAGAAACTGGGGTTTTAAGGACTTGTTTTGATCCATTTATTTGTATGTATGGTTGTATGTTTGTATGCTTCTACATGAGTGTAGGCACATGTGTATACATGGGTGCATATGCACCTGTACGTCCATGGAAGCCAGAAGAGAGCTACTTAAGTTACAATCACATCTGTGTGTGGGTGCTGAGATCTGAATTTCAGTCTTCAAGACTTCACAACAAGTGTTCTTAGCCACTGAGCCATCTCTCCAGGTCCAGGGAATGTGTGCTTGTTTGTTCTTAATTTTTTAAGGTTTATTTTAGGCTCATGAATGTTTTGCCTGTACGTATGTATGTGTACCACATGCAAGCCTTGAGCCGAAGATGTCAGAAAAAGCCATTGGATCCCTTGGGGCTGGAGTTATAGATGACTATCAGCCACTACGTGGGTGCTGGGAACTGAACGTGGGTCCTCTGCGAGAGCTGCGTCATTTCTCCAGCTGCACAAACTGTGTTTTGATAGCCTGCGGGCATGTCCACTTTGGGGCCACACCCAAAACTGAAAACTACTTATAACATGGTGAGAAGTTTTTTCTTTTTCAGTGTATGAGTGTGTGTGTGTGTGTGTGTGTGTGTGTGTGTGTACTTCTCAAGCATGAACTTTGTAGATGACAAATCTCAAATGTCATCTTGTCAAAAAGCTGAACAAAGCTATATGCTTTAAACCTATCTACTCTGATTTTCCTCCCACGTACAAGAAGAAGAAAAGGGTATCCCCTCCCCAACAGTGGCTGAGAATAAGTGCTAATCTATTCTGCATACACATAAGGGTTAATTATAAAAAAAAAATCTATCACCATCTGCTGAAGGACAAGGTACTGCAGATTCCCAAATGCAGTGAACGTCAGTTTTCCATGAAGAATTCTCTTCAAATAAAAGTCCAGGCTTAAGCTGGGTGGGAATCTGGTCATTGAGAAGACCAACCACTGTGTTCTCAAGGCCCCATGAACTGCCACCTTGTTACCCTAAGTGATGAGGGCACTTGTCCTCCTAGGCCAAACGGCAGGACAGCCTTCATCCTGCACGAGGTTCCCACACCTACAGCTACCCACCTGCTCTGCCCTCACTAGGACATGAGATCATGGACACAGTTCTAGGGAAACCGCAGTACCCGTCACATCTTCTCAGTCTGGGTGCACTTAAGCAAGCTGTCCTAAGAAGTCGCGGAGTTGCTTCCTATGAAACAGCAATGCTAACGGACCCATCAGCTGGCTGAGCAATTCAGTCCAGAGTCAAACTTCATGCTGCAGATTTCCTCAATCAAATTTAAAGATTAGTACTATCATTTCATTTGGATTTGCAAAACTATCTGAAAATGTATTACACAGCTAGCCGTATTTATAAAGATTTACCCAAACAAAATGAAAATGCAAACTGCTTTCTCTCCCCTGTAAGGAGAAATCAATATTAATGCATTTGCACAGCTTTCCAGACATTTTTGCCTATTTTTTTTTAACAAAAATGAAGATAGATAGTAAATATAGCATTTATTTCAAAATACATTATGAACAAGCTTTCCGTTATAGATATGTTCTTTAATAATATCATTTTTAAAGCGCCATTCATATTTTGTTGCCTGGAAATTAATGTATTTATCAGTATTCCCAATAGCTATTTCTTGTGTGTGTGTGTGTGTGTGTGAGTGTGTGAGTGAGTGTGTGTGTGAGTGTGTGAATGAGTGTGTGTGTGTGCGTGTGTGCGTGTGTGAGTGTGTGTGAGTGTATGTAGCCTTGTGTTTTGGGGTTTTGTTTTACTTTTGAGATGGAGTCTATCTCTGTAGCCCAGGTTACACTGGAACTGGCTATGTAGTCCAGGATGGCCTCAAACTCATGGGCATTCCTCCCTTAGTTCTGAGATGACAGGCACGAGACAGCCGAACACTGGGAAATCACACAGATTCTGTGGAAGTGAACACCCACTCTAGAGAGAAGAAGCCCATGACCCGGACTATTACACACTCTAAATGTTTCTCTCAATCATTTAATTTTATAATCATCTTTATAATAAATGTATATTATACATTTTTGGACATATGTGTTCATTTATTGATTCATTGAAAAGCAAAAATTGTGTTGTTATTGTTGTCTGAAACAAGGCTTGATGCTGTATCCCAGGGTGGACTGGAACTCACAATCCCCTACCTCCAGGTCTCCACTGACTAAAGCCGTTCGTCACCACACCTTTACAACAAATTCCTTAAAATGACAGCCAAACAGACACATAGTAGGTAGGCTTCTACACAATCAACAGCTTCCTGCCTGAGAAAGAACCCTCTTGTCTCTCTAGATTCGGCTTCCTCTGCCCAAATCCTGTCATTGTGGGCTTCTCCCTCATGTGATTTCTCACTTGCACAGAATCTCTGTGTGATCTGCCAGTGCTCCACTCTCTACTCAAACCTCTGTTTATAAATTATGAAATCACGTGTGGTGGCTCTAAGGTATGTCCACAGGTGGCTGGTGGCTTCATTCCTCACGTCTGGGTGGGGGTGGACTAGGTGACTCACTTTTGACAAAGACAATATGGCAGCTGTGGGGACAGTATGGGGCTCGCCAAAGACACCTGCAGGTTTCTATTTGTGCTGGCTCTAGAAGAAGCTAGCAACCACATTGTGAAGACTCAAAAAGATAGAAATGGCAAAACTGTGGCCTCTCAACTTTACAAGAACCTATAACCAGGCCCTTCTTGAAGAAGCCTTGTACACAACCCATCTTAGGAGCAGATGTTCCAAACTCGGTAGAGCCTTGGGATGATATCAACCCTAGCCAACAAGCGGCATGCAGCCTCCTGAGATCCTGGGACAGAATGACCTGCATATGCCACTGTCTAAGTCTGGAACAGAAACCTGCATGACATCACAGATATTTGTGAAGGATTTTTTGTTGTTGTTGTTGTTGTATTTTTTAAAATATTTTATTTTTATTTTACATGTAAAGATATTTTGCCTGCATGTATGTTTGTGTACCATGGGTATGCAGTACCCACGCATGCCAAGAGAGGGCGTTGATCCTCTGGAACTGGAGTTAAGAACAGTTGTGAAGCACCATGTGGGTGTTGGAAATCAAGCCTGGGTCCTCTGGAAGAGTATACAGTGTTCTTATGCACTGAGCCATTTCTATAGACTCACATATTTGATTTAAGCTGACAAATCAAAAAGTAAATTGTCTAGCTGTAATAGAATACTAATACAGAATTGCTATTTAATTTTAAGATAAGTTGTTTTTTTGTTTTTTTTTTAAATATAAGGTATTACTTTTATTAAATAAGTAGTATTTATTTTTGTACAGTGTTGCAAGCGACTCTTCAGCTCGTCTAAAGGCAGCACTGGCTCCTCCCACTCGTCTATAATGTTAGTTAGCCTGGATTTAGTTCCAGGAAATTGGGGAGATTTCTTCATATTTCCCCAGATCTGTATACTACAAATGGACTTCAGAGCACGAAAGTAAAATGAAAGTGAAAACATATAAAAGAACAGTTCTAAGTACTGACAAGTTTTCTTTGGAATTAGGTAAATTTTGGCTTCTTCTCAATACTCTGTACCCAGATCCACAGCCCTGGAAGAGCTGAGTGGAGGTGGAGGATACATTCATGTAACAGCAAGGTGACTGTGGCCGGCTCCAACAAGGGCACAATGGCGACAACCGTCAGGACTGACGCGGTCTCAGTACTGGACTGTGGGCACTGGTGGGCATCAGCAGTATAGTCAACACGTCTGTCCCCAAGGAGAGAGATTCACAGAAAGAGATGCCAAGCAAGTGGTGTGGAGGAATAAAGCACAGGCGACACTCAACTCTGAGAAGATTATCTTTTTGTCTGAAAATAGTGGTTCTCTGAAGCACGGAATGTCTTAATGGGGCAGTTTCTATTCAGACATCTGAGGAGGCTTCAGTGAAGACTCCGGCCAATCGTACACGTCCGGGAGCAGGGAAACATAATCACTCCGCCATATTCTTTCTTTAACGTACTTGGCCTTGTCCTCAGGCTCTGGGTATCGGAAAGCCATTTTGTTAGCATACAGGTATTCTGCAACTTTAATAGCGATGTTAACAGAAACTTCCTGGATGTTAGCAAGTGATGGGTACAGCCTCCCTTGGGCTAACTCTGCATCGGTCAACTGACTTGTCAGTGCCTTTGCAGCTTCCAAGAAAACACTGTCACTGATGTGCCGGGTCTGACAGAGAATAACTGCTAAAGCCACACCTGGGAAAATATACGCATTGTTTCCTTGGCCCGGGGTGAAGACTCGTCCATCCTGGAGCTGCACTGGCTCAAACGGGCTGCCACTGGCAAACAAACACCTGCCCTCTGTGAGTGTATATGCTTCTTCAGCTGTGCACTCAGCCTGTGCTGTGGGATTACTTAATGCAAATATTATAGGCCTTTCATTGATAGAGGCCATGGACGTGATTACGCCAGGAGTAAAAAGCCGGCCAGCACCTGCCACTCCAATTATAACTGAAGGCTTAAGTTCATTTACTGCATCTTCAAAAGTTCCAGGTATGTTCCCAGGGACACAGTGAGCAAACGGTTCCTGGTTACTATCTATGCTAGCAGCCCGCCCCTTAACTAGTAAGCCGTTCTTGTCGAACATCCAGACCTTCCTCCGTGCCTCCTCTTCTGAGAGGCCACTTTCCACCATAGACATGACTATAAGGTTTGCAATTCCAAGGGCGGCCTCTCCTGCTCCAAGAAATAAGATTTTGTGTTCTGAGACTGGTTTATTAATAACTTTTTGGGTCGCGAGAAGACCCGACAAAGCAACTGCAGCCGTCCCTTGAATGTCGTCATTGAAAGTACAGTATTTTTCTCGATATTTTCTTAAGAACCTGAAGGCATTATGATTCCCAAAGTCTTCAAACTGGATGAGTGTGTTCCGTCCATACCTGTCAGTAATCGCCTTCATAAACTCATCAGTCAGGTCGTCATACAGTTGGGAACGATCTCGTTTCTGATACAAGCCCATATAAAAGGGATCTTTTAATAGTGCTTTGTTATCAGTTCCCACGTCGATACACACAGGCAGGCATTTCTCGGGCTGTATTCCTGCACATGCTGTGTACAAACAAAGCTTCCCAACGGGGATCCCCATCCCATAGACACCCAGATCTCCAAGACCCAGAATTCTCTCTCCGTCAGTCACCACGACAGCCTTAACGTGGTTTTCTGGCCAGTTATCCACAATCGATCTGACATGACCTCTGTCTGAGATTGAAATAAACAACCCCTTAGGTCTTCTAAAAATGTGCCCATACTGGGAGCAGGCAAGACCAACTGTTGGTGTATATACAATTGGCATCAGACTTTCAATATCATCTTGCAGTATTCTATAAAACAGTTTCTCATTTCTTTCTTGTATGCCCATTATATAGATGTATTTTTCTAAAGGGCTAGTCATTTTTTTCAAGTTTCTATGGAATCGTAAGGCTTGAATATCTTGTGTCTCTATTTTGGGAGGCAAAAGTCCTTGAAGACCAAGCATTTGTCGTTCTTGTAACGTAAACGCCATCCCCTTGTTTGTTCGTGGGTTCAACATGAGTGGCTTGCCTTTCTCCTTCAGGTGCAAATGACGACATGTCAAAGTACAAGGAGTGACAACGGCTCTTACCCGGGAAAACATCTTTTCTCTCACCGGACCCTGGCCCGCGCCAGGTGGTGCTGCAGGCAGAGAGGCCGCGGTGCTACAGCCCGTGATGCTCGACCCTGGCGCCGCCTCTCAAGATAAGTTGTTTTGCAGCTGAAGGATTTGTTAGGCTGAGAAAAATGGTACCAAGGTAGGGTGCTTTGAATTAGAAAAGAACCCAAGCCTACCCAGCCTTGCCTTGGTCTGTGGTATTTCGCCCGCTTTCTTCCCTAAAGCTCTGGAACTTTGCCTGCACTCTCTTTATGAGACAGAAACAGTTTTTGAGTTAAACAGTCGCGAACCCTCTCTGTAGACGTCTAATCAGCCGGAGCTGACTCGTACCACAGGCCAGGAAGCTGAAGGCCAAGTCCATGTCCACCTTCTAGAGATTTTAGCACACCCTGTCCCATGTTTGACAGGGAGTTGCTGAGCCACCTCTACACAGGAAGTCAGTGCGCCCCACCACTACTCCTCTTAGTAGTTCCTGGACGCCCGGGGCTCTTTTCCCATCTTATATTTTGATCTCCCAGGCATGTGTAGATGATGTATTTGTGCATGTGTTCTGTGGATCTGTCTGCTATCGCTTTATTTTATACAAATTGAAGTCTTTAGAGAGTCGAAGGTAAATTCCTTTATCCCTACAGACCAAGCACCTTCCTGAGATTGCCACTGAAACAGAGCTTAGACTGGAGCAACACTAACAAAACAGACGTTATCTCAAAGCCACCTTTCTACCTTCACTCGTTCAGTTCTTCATGCCTGGGCCTGGATCCTGGACAGGGCTTCCGTCTAACATCACAATCTAATCTCCCTAGCCCTCAGCACAGTAAATCAATGCACATCTCCTCAGTCACCCCCTATAATGCTTAGTCTTAATTGTTAGCTTGACACAATCTAGGATCACCTGGAAAGACAGGGTCAGTGTGAGGCTGTGGAGCTCAGTCAGCCTGTGGGCTTGTCTGTATCTTAATTATATCAATTGACAGCAGAGGATCCATTGTGGGTGGCACCATTCCCTAGTCTGGAACCTTGAACTGTATAAAAGCACACAAGGTGAGCTAAGTGCAAGCATACTTTAATTCCGTCCTCTGTGTTCAGGCTTTCACGGACTGGGGGTGGGGGAACGCTCATCTTATCACAGCAATAGGGGACAAAACTAAGACATCCATTGTCCCAAGCTACTGCTGTTTCTCACTTCCATCCTAAAGCCAACAACCTTCTATTACTGTTTCCTAAAGTCTACTCTTGTTCCTCTCAGATTGGCTTTCTAACGAGCAGCTGGCTGGACAGTAAAATTTACAACAAGGAAAATCACACAATTTACAAGGCTGTGCATCAATTGAGCCCTTCCTCTCTGCATGCTCCAGACCCTGGCCTTTCTGCCACCCAGAGGGACAAAGTCTTTTCTGTCCCAGAGATCTTCTTCCGTTGCTCTGCCTCCCACACTAGTCTTCACCCCATGCTTATCCTCGCTGGACATTTTAATCAAGATTTCAGACGCCATTCAAAGGCCTTTCCTCAAAGCCAATTCTAGACTCCATCCTGTTCTTCTTTCTCTTGTACTCTGATACTTACCTTAGGTTGATAACATTGATTAAAATGAGTCTATGAGGCCAAGAAATGTCCAATTTGAACACCTTAATAGTGGTAATTCCTGATAGAGATTGTCAATCAAAACTTATGGAAGGAGCTTATTTAGTGTGCTCAGTAAGTGTAAATGAACTACATTTACCAAAATTTCATCTTAAATGCTAGTATGTACGTATGCTTCAATAAAATGAGCATAAATCCATTATCCATATTACCTTTTCATACTTGTCCAAATATTTTATGCCATCAACATCAAGATGACCTGCTGACTTTCTTTCTCGTTCCATCTATTCGATCCTTTTTCATTATTGACGAAGATAAACCTCTGACTCCTAGCAACGTTCAAAGCAAGAAAATCAGGTATAAAAATAGTCCCTAACAGCAGGCCAGAAAAAGCAGTTCGAACGCCCATTAGAAAAGGACATCGACCCTTGATTGATCTAAATAAGAACATTTTATTCTAGCTTTCAGAGTTTTGATGAATCATCATTTGCCATTCCAAAGCCCGGTGTTTATAAATGCAGGGAGGATCCTGATTCAGGGCAAGATTATTCTGTGATGAAGAAATCAGAGACCGGTTAGTGGGAGAATCAAGAAATACTAATAAGGGCAAGCCAAAACACAGCACCAGGCAGTGCTGCCCCATCTCCCCAGCTTCCAGGAACAATCATGCCTGCCTGTAACCAGAGATGACTGGCTTTGGGGATAGATGCTGTGGGTCATGGGGGCCACACACAGGCAGTAGCCCCACAAGCACCAAAGAAACAGAACTATCCAGAAGAGAAACTGTGCATAGATCCCACCATGGAAAGTCGCAGAAACCACCCACGCTTTCACCTTCCCAGACCACAGACACCAAGATCCAAGAGCTTCAAGCATACCACACTCAGCTTAAGTTATATATGTGTGTGTGTGTGTGTGTGTGTCCTTAAGTTTACAAGCCAAGTTCACTTTTACTTTGGCAAATTCCTCAGAAGAATAAATTGCTTTGTTTATTATTTGGGATTTTGAGACAGGGTCTCCCCAAGCCCAGAGTGGCTCCAGCTTGTGATGCGGCTGACAGCCATGAACTCCTGATCTTCTGCTTTCATCTCCCCAGTCATCTCCCCAGTCCTGCTCCAGGGTGGAACCAGACACCGCTAAAAGTGAAACCTTGGTGAAAAGAACTGAAGCACAGCAATTCACAGCAGCAATCTGCACATCAACTTCCCATGTCTGCATCACCAGTGTCTCACGGAAACCTCTTAATTCGGAATGCTACAAAGAAAACGAATGCTGTGTTTTGGATACAATCATCACTGTCAAAACATTCAAGGCAGAGTGGCACTGGATATCAAAACAATAATTATTTGTAAGTTGCATAGAAGTAAACCCAATTTGGATATTAATTTCCCTATTAAAGCTTCTCTAGCCCCGCAAAAAAAGCTACAGCCAACTAACCTGGAGAAGGCATGATATCAAACTGTCAGGCCAAAGGTGATGATTGTGAGAGATTAGCCTGTGTGCTGACCAGAAGAGAGGCACCCCAGGCGGCTACAGACACAGAGGAAGAGCAAGAAAATATGGCACCTTGCTTCAGGTCCTTGGTGGGGGGGTTCAAATCACACCCAAGCATCACTGACAGGGACAGCCTGACCCAGCCACCGGATGGTCCCCTACTGAGACACAGATTCCTACCTAGTCACAGCTCTATCAAAGATCAAAGAGAAATAGGAAGAACCAATGGTCAGGCAAAGCAATGGATTGTGCAAATACACAGAAATTAAAGACAAGCAAGGTCACCTACTGAAACAAAGCCCTCACACCAGTCACCACGATGCCCAGTTACCAGGAAACTGTGATGGAATCTTGGTACTGTTGTAATAAAGCTAGAATACACTTTAAGCCTAAGGAAGGAAACCCCCAAGTGAAGGTTATGGCCACGATTAATTTGAATCTACAGCACACTGGTAGCACATTTCCCCGCATATTTACCGACAATGATTTATTAACACTACACTTTATATGTGCAAAGACATTTCTTAATACTTAAAATCATGAAATGTCCCCCAAGTCGCATCTGTTAATAGTTCAGACAGAATCACAGGGTTCAAAACACATCAACACTTTTAGCAAATAGCACAGCCACGAACGTAGACAGCCAAGACTTGATGTCTGACCTGAATTTTATGGAGGAGAGTTCAGGCGTGGTTATTAGTACACCATACTGCTCCAAGTCTCACACTATAACCCCTTTCCCAAAGGGAAAGCTCCTTGTTCAACTGAAAACATAATTTCCATGACGACGGAAAAATCCACGGACTGTCCCAACCTTGTTTTGTTTTTATTTTCCTTCTCCATCACAAGCGTTAAGTGCCCCATCTGATCAGTCAAATCCAAGAGAGCAAAAGGAGAAAAATCTATAAATGGCATATGACCTGCCAAGAAGTACTTTCTCTTATAGGAAGAAGATGCAGGGTGAGCAAGTGGGTGGGGGAGGGGAGCATCAACGCAGGACAATTTCGCAGCATTCTGTCTCAGGACTCACTCACAAAGGCAGACCTGGAAAATGCTCAAAAGCGTTCAATTGCTTTATTTGTGTAATTTGAAGAAAACCAGCAAATGGCAACCACAGAAACACATTAGAAGCTATTATCTTTTTAAGACACAAATGACAGGCGTTGAAGTAGAATCAGCTAATGGATAGGGCGCTTAGCATGGCCATGGTATCACTTCCTGTGTTGAACAAGAAAAAAATTCACATGCTGCAAAATCCATCCATCTAAAAGGCACAGTTCAGAGGGTTTCTGTGCATTCACAAAGTTGTGCAATAATTACCACTCGTGTCAGACATGTTTGTTTCATTATCCCTCAAGCAAACCTTATACCCATGAGCTTCTTCTACCCTCTAGGGCCACCACCCACAAATCTCCTTTCTGCTCCTGTGGACTTACCTACCATAGACATCTCATCCAATAGAATTAGATGATGCGCGGCCAGTTGTACCGGCTTCTTCCAGCCAGGAAGAAGTTTTCAAGAACCATGAATGTCATAGCCCTCATCAGGGCTTCCTTTCTTATTGGGACCGAACTATATCCCATAATTTATTGATTCTTTTATCAATCAGCGGGCTAATTTTACTTGATTCTCTGCTGGCCATGGTGGGGAGTTGTTTTGGGCATCTGCGTATAAGTTTCTCAGTGACTTAGGCTTTCTTCTCCTTTGGGTGTATAACTGAGAGGGAAATCGCGGGGTAACTCAACACCTCATTCTCTAAGGAACTGAAGCAAAACAAGAGCATCCTGCATTTCCACCGGCAGGGTAAGCTTACCACTTATCTTCAGCCTTGTCTACTCCTGCTCGCTGCCATTCTGGTTTGCTTTTAAATCATATCCATCCGAGTAGGTACAAACTATAATCACCATGGTTTTGATTTGAATTTCCCTAATGGTACTGATCATGTTTTCAAGGGCTAACTCCCAGTTGCGTATCTTCCTTACAGAACAGCTAGTCCCTTGCCCACTTTCCAACTGTGATGCATTCTGCCTGTTGATGTCTAACAGTTCTTTACATATCGCATTCTAGACTCGAATGAGATGCGATGTGCAAATGTGTGTCACCTATGCAATGTCTTTTCACTTGTATTATGTTCTTTTAATCCTCAAAACGATTGAGAGGTACCCATTGGGCAGCCTTCCTGTCACAGATGCAGAGACAGAGGCAATGGTCCGTCTGCAAGTGTTGCATACACCTCAGTCCAGGCACTCTGCCACCATCATGAATAGAATACACGGTTAGTCCTCCTTATCCAAAGGTTCCACATATACAGATTCAACCAGCTACAGGCCAACACTTTGGTTAGAAAAACTTGCATCTGGACTGAATGTGTAGAAACACCCTTCCTTGTCCTTATTCCCTCAACAGCTATCTGCATAGCATTTACATTTGCGCTGGATATCACAGTTGATGTCCGGAATGCTTAACGGACACAAGAGCTTATAGGCAGATACCACACAGCTTCACATAGGCAATGTCAACAGCCACTGAAGAGGAAGGTGGTGGGGCCGGGAGCAAGCATCCATGGATTCCAAACACTGACGACTACAAAACTGCCCTAGCCATTGTGCTTCTTAGAAGCCGTGGCGACAGCATTGAAGAAATAAGCAGGATTCCAAAGCCCTTACTTAGAAAGAAGCATTATCACTGAAGCTGTGCCTAGAAACACCCGTTTCTCTCCGTCCTTTTTCACTTGAGAAGGAAGAGATTAAAACAAAGTGCATCTAGCCTTAAAAGGCAAACTTGGCCTCAACACAGCCTCTGTTCTCTTCAATTGTAGGAAACTTTCTTTTTTGCAGAGTTATGTTGTTGAAACAAAAGAACTCAGAATACAAGTGGGATTTTTGCTGAGATTCAAACATTGCAAATAGTCACAGTGGGTGTTCTGGGAGGTGGAGGCTGATTTCTTAATCAACAACCAACTCCCCCCCCCCCCAAACAGCGCTGCCTTTTTAAAATGTGTGCCTCCTCCAGCCCCGCCCAGGCTCTCACTGGGATGAGAACAAAAAGACCTCAGCAGCCCAGGGGTCAGGCTGACCACTGGTTCCTTCTCATTCCAGCCACCAGCTCGGCTGAAAGGAAAAGGTCATCTACAAGCCCTTTTAGTGTGACAGTATAATTATGTTCATGCTATACAAAGCATAAAGTAATTAAGATTACATACATATTTGAAATGTGTATGCGTACATATTTGATGGATATATACATACATTTGAAATGTCACATTTGTACTTCATTCATATATACAGTTGTGGTGCTCCTTAGCAGAAAAAAATTAAATTATTTCAATTTATTTCTAAATACTTTTAAAATATGAGGTAGGTGTAGTGACTGTGCTTTTTATAATCCTAGCAAGTGAAGGCAGGGGCAGGAGGATTTGGAGTGTGGTGGTGAGTGGTGGTGGGACAAGCCCATAATCCCAGAAGTCAGGAGGAAGAGGCAAGAGGATCAACAGGACACTCTCTACCACACGGTAAATTAGAGGCATTGAGCTACCGGAGACCCTAACTAAAAGGGGGGAAGGGGGGAGGTAGGCAATATGAACGCACACTTTAATAGCGATGTTACAAACACACACAAGGCTCCCTGTAGCCACTAGGTCCTCTAAACTAGCACTTTGTAGAAAGTCAAACAGGAACCTAAAGAATAAAATTAAGCCAAACAGCAGTCCACACGGCAACCATGGGGGTACCCTTCCAAATCAGAAAAGAAGTCCCCAAAGTTCTCCAGGTCCTGCTCAGTGATTCTCGGGCTGAAACCAAAGCGATTTTATCTTTTGTTAAATGTGACACTTAATGTTGATGCTTCCTTTTCCATAAACACAACAGAAATTAATTTTCTAAGTCAAAAAGTCAGTCCTATAAAAATCCACCTTAACCACAGAGAATAAGTTACTGAGGCTTTTTACTTTTTTTTAAAGTTTATTTGTATTAAATATCAGTTCCATCTGGGGTTCGGTGTTCTTCTGTTGTAAGGTAGAATTCTCCTTCTTTAGTTTAATATTATAAAAGACTTTTAAAATCTGGGGCTACAGAGATGGTTTAGTCAGGAAAAACCTAAGTTCAAATCCCCAGAACAGACATAAAATCCAGTAGGACGGCAATCATTAGTAACCTCAGCACTGGGAGGACAAACACAGCCACAGAGCTCACAGGCTGTCTGAGCTAGCCCAGTAGTGAGCTCTGGGTTCAGTGAGGGACTCTTCCTCAAAGAAATAAGAGAGCCTGTGGTGGTGGCGGTGGTGGCGGTGGGGGGCGGCAGTGGAGTATGCCTTTAATCCCAGCAATGGGAAGTGGAGGCAGAAAAATCTCTGTGAGTTCAAGGCCAGCTTTGTCTACAGAGCTAGTTCCAAGACAGTTAGGGCTGCTACACAGAGAAACCCTGTCTCAAAGGAGGAAGAGGAGGAAGGGGGGGGAGAGGAAGGAGGGGGGAGGAGGAGAGGAGGAAAGGAAAAAGGAGGAAGAGGAGGAGGAAGAGGAGCAGGAGGAGGAGGAGAAGAAGAAGAATCTAAGGTGAGAGCAACAGGGGAAGGCCCTTGAAGTTGGCCTCTGGCATTCACATGGATGTGCCCCTGTACCAACACATATAGATACACACATGCACACAGACAGATATGCGCAAAAAAATTAATTAAAAGATTATTTTTTTAAAAAGCTAAAGGAACAAATACCTAGGATTGAGTTTATTAAAAGGTCCACGTGGTGATTCACAACAGTCTACAGAGTGGCTCTTTGTGAGAAATTAAAACAAAAGGAAGACAGTTTATAGGACTCCAATTCTTAGCTAATGAAAGACAATCACTAATTAACACAAATTCCTTTTTATTTGGGACCTTTACATTTTTAGTCTCTTCGTCCTAGCTCTCACCCAACAAATAATCATTTTCTTAAAGAAAATTTTCTTCTTGGAAAAAAGAAGCTGGGAAAATTTATCCATAGGAAAACAAAAGAGTTAGGTACCACCTAAGCTGGCACTTTATCGTGTTGCCAGGACACCTGCCTGTCTATGGGAAAACATACTGGCAGAAACCTGAGTTTTCCAGAAATATATGTTTTCTGAGAAAGTATTCTAAATATTGGTATTCTAAGTTTTATAGTAAAGTACTCTAAACTAGTTCACCTCTTTAGTAAGTGCATTGTCTATGATGCTAGGGGAGGGCAAAGAAAAAATGTTTTATCCAGAGAATTTAAATCATATTTATAAACTAATAAAAAAAAAGTGGCAGGCTTACGTGGCGACTACTCCTGTCTTAGAGATACATTCAAAACAGATCTCTGTTCACAGATGATCTCATCTTAAGCATAGCAGTTAAAATCTCCTGTGACATCACTTGTAGGTGTTCCCAGAGTTTCCACGGTAACCACAAACCATACTGTTTTATTTTATCTTGGTTTTGATTGACAGGGTGGGTTTGGTTTTATTTTCTGAGAGAAAAGCTCACTATATGGCTCTGGCTGGCCTAGAACTCAGTATGTAGTCCAAGCTGACCTCAAAAATTCAGCAGTCCCCTGCCTCTGCCTTCCAATTATAGGCGTGCACCACCAGTCCTGACTGAACTATCCCACCTACAGACACCATTTTTTTTTTTAATATTCCTGTGGCAATTAAACTGTCTGAGTAGTTAGGTCAGAAGAAAACTGCAACACACATAACATATGTACCTGCAGTCACAATAAAAAACAATTTACTGAATGTGTGAGGCTGGAGAGATGGCTCATCAGGTAGAAGCACTTGTTGCTCTTCCAGAGGACCTGGGTTCAGTTCCCGGCACCCACATGGCAGCTCACAACCATTTGTAACTCCAGGTCCAGAGGATCCAATGCCTTCTTCTGGACTTTGCAGGCACTGAATATATATGTTACACATGCATCCACTTGGGCCAAACATTCACACATATAAAAATAAATCTTACAAAATTTAATAAATTCCTTCCAGAAGCCAAATTCCCATCAAGTGCACAGATAATATTTTTCAAGGCCTTGGTATCTAACCTCTGAACTTCTGCACTTCCCCTAAAATTGGGATCATTTATGTTCCACTGTTTGGCTGTTCTCTTGTTTTCTTCCAAAACACTCTTGAATGCTGTTGGATGTTCTCAGTGCCAAATAGCACTGAGATAAACTACTGATAGCAGTTTTAGTCACGATAACTAAAGCACGTGGCTTCAGGAGAAAGTGGAGGACCATGACTGGTTCTCTTTGTTTCTGTAGAGTTGATAAGCCACCTCTATAATGCGTGCAAATGTCCAACATCCTACTGTCCCTAAAGTTGAAACAACTTGAGTTGGTCCTTCCCCCTCCCCCATCACCAGACAAGTAGACTTCCTACTACAGCAACACACAAAAACTTTCCAGAATAGTCCTGTGCATTGTTGTTTTATAAGAAATAATAATAGTAGCTGTTATGGTTTAAGTAAAAGGCTTCAGGTCCCTGAGGGGCAGTAGCTGGCCACGAAGAGCAGCAGGTTCCAGGCAGCGAACTGTGTGAGGCCTCCGTGGGAGAGACCTCGGTGGGTCGTTGACGGGGTAGCTGATCTCACGAGGAGCAGTGGTGGATGAGAGACAGAGACAAATAGGCACACCATGCAGAGTGAGGATTTAGTGAGTTATGGAAGGAAATGAAAGGGAGATAGAGGAAGGAAGAGACAGAGATAGAGAGAGAGAGAGAGAGAGAGAGAGAGAGAGAGAGAGGAGGGGGAGGAGAGAGGAGGAGCCACGGTAGCAACCATCTCTTCCAAGAGAGACTGGGCAGAGAGCACACAGGCTGGAAGTAGAAGGAAGATCCAGTTGCTGCAGAAGGAAGAAGTGGGCAGGGCTTGTCTCTCAAAGGGACAGGACAGATCATTACAATAGTAACAACAGTAGTAACATTTGTAAATTGGTTGCTAAGATGGCGTGATGACATTAATTCCAGACAAGAGAAAAATGAGGAAGTACTCTCCATTTAAACTCTTTGTGTCTATGTTCTTCTTACAAAGAAACGATGATCAAGAGTTCCCATTATGGTAGACAAAACAGTGAAGCCACCAAATCCAGTCTCCCCACAAACGACCTCCATGTCCTGATGGTGAGACCATGTGACAGCACTTGAGTACATGACAAGACACGAAACAGCATGTGAAGCTTAGGTTGTCAATCAATTTATTTTTAGAATGGGGCAATCATCTTGGTTTAACACAGCATGCCCAATGTCAACACAAGAGTCTCTATAGGCACAAGAGGAAGGCAGGACAGTATCAAGGTCAGCGATGTATTAAAACCTGACCCATCCTTGCTGATTTTGAGATGGACATGGACCATGAGCCAAGGAATGAAGCAGCCCGTTGAGGATGGACAGGACAAGGAAACAGACTCATCCAGCACTTCCAAGAGGGCATAACCCATCAATATCATCATTTAGCACAATGAGACCCGTAACAGAACTCCACAACGGGAAGATTACAGCTGGACTATTAAGAAAATCAACTCTAATGGGACATGTCTGGCAGCAAGACGAAACTGACATGGCTGTCTCTCACACACACACAAGGCTGGGGGAGGTGCAGATCTCAGTCACTTAACCACTCATCCAATCCATGCATATAAATCACAGACTAGAAAACACAGCAACACAAGTAGAAGCAGAAAGCAGCAGGAGTCTTGCCAGATAGCCTGAGCTTCCAGCCCCATCCAGGCTTAGTCACACAGCTCAGCATCTCTGCACACAATCCACACAGGCACAGCTCCATAGGTACAGACCTAAAAAGTGGAAATGTGGCCCGCCGCCCCCCAGGCTCAGTTTACCTGTCACCAGGGGACAGAAGGAGACTGTGGGAGAAGCAGATCGCTGTGCCTTCTGCAGGTGTTAGCTGGGATCCAGCATAGAAACTGATGGGGCTGTTCCAACCAGGGGGCAGTTCATCCCTTGGTCACGGCCACACTCTGAAGAGCAAGAGCGGTGAGCTCAGCTTTTGGCAGCAGTCTTCAATAGTAAAAATCCATGCAGTGAGCTTTGCCATCACTTTAATCACTCAGCAGAGCCAAGATAATCATGCCCAGACTACCAGCCTCAAGAGAGAAGCCCTCTAGCTTTCCCTTACAGTGTTGCCATAAAAGCCATGCCACCCCACCCCCGCCCACCTACATCCCCCTGACCTTGAAATCCTGCACCTCTGAATGATGCTCACTGCCTTCAACACCAATGGTCCCTCTGCTGACCCCAACAATTCAGGCCTTCAACCTGGACCTGTTTCCGTCCAATCCATGCCCCCTCTTTTTTTTCTTTGAGAGCAACACAGACGTGCCACTTAAGATTCAACCTAGGGCTTAGAGAAGACTGAAGACAGCACTGGGTACCTTGGAGCTGGAGTTACAGGTGGTTATGGGTTGCCCAGTGTGGGTCCTGGAAGACAAATTTTGGTTCTCTGCAAAAGCAGCAACAGTCCTTAACCATCAAGCCATCTCTCTACCCCTGTTTTTATTTTTTTTTTAATGTGTGTGCGGGCATATCTGTGTGATGTGGGAAGTCCTTCTATGTATGTGTTGATTTTATTGGTTGATGAATAACACTGTTTTGGCCAATGGCTTAACAGAGTAAAGCCAGGCAGGAAATCCTAACAGAGATATATAGAGAAAGTAGGCAGAGTCAGGCAGATGCTATGTAGCTGCCTTCAGACACTGGAAGCTTCCTGGTAAGTCACAGCCTCATGGCGATACACAGATTAATAGAAATGGGTTAACTGAAGATGTAAGAGCTAGCTAGAAATATGCCTAAGCTGCTGGCCAAACTGTGTCATAATTAATATAGTTTCTGTGTGACTTGGCTGAGCAGCCGAGAAATGAAGGCACAGTCTTTGTTTATTAAATGGCGCCCAACATGGGCCAACATACATCCATATAAAGCCTAGGAAAACTTTGAAAAAGAGGGTGGGGCTTCTAGACTCACAAAAACAACAGTCAATTGGAGCTTCTTGGTAGCTGCAATTTTTCAGATAGGCTCTGTTTGCTGGTGGCCTGCAGAGGCAAAGCTCCTTTAAGAGGCTTCCTACTCAGCATTACCAGCAAAAACTGCATGGCTTCTTTAAGAGACAGCTTCCTGGTTCTTGTTGGCAGCACTAACTCAAGCTTTTTTAAAAGGTCCTGCAGTTAAATGGGGTTTGTGAGCAGCATGTTACTTGTAGCTTAATGACAACACAGACCAGCTGAGTCCCTGGAGCTGGAGTGGTGAGTATAGCTCACAGAGGCAGTGAACATGTGCCAAGTCACCAAGGTGGACCAGCCGAGCCAACTCTTGCATCAGGCCAAGTGGGCACATTGGGCGCCAATTTGTTGTCGAACAAAAGATTCCACAATAGCCCAGAATGGAGTATAACAAATATTTTGTTTATTTATTTGGGGATAAACTCACAGTAAGGGTAGCGATCTGCAGTCCTCTGCATGCTCTAGGAACTGGAACCCAATCCAGCAGCCAAGAGAGCTAGCCTTTTAGTCTGTATTTATCATACATGAGACCATGCCCAAAGTGGACTGGTATCTTAAAGGCTGAAGGAATTCCAACAGCATCTGTGTGTGGGTATGTTACAAGAGTGGAGGTGCCCACAGAAGCCAGATTGGACTGAGTGAACTAGAGCCAGTTGTGAGCCACCCACAGTGAGTGCTGGAACTTGAACTCAGGACCTCTGCAAGAGCAGTAAGCAAAGTTTTAACAGCTGATCCATCACTTCCATGTCATTCTTTGACCTCTTAACCAAAGGCACAGAAAAGAAGATAATAACATTAACAATAATAATAAACACCATGTAGTTCTACATCCTGTCCTCTCCTGGAGGGGAAAGGCTTTATGTGGACCTGAGGATCTACAGCCAGGTAATGGCTGCTGGGGAGGGAGACACATGTTCTCCGATAATATAGGACTGGTAAGGTACATGCATTCATTTCTTTTCCTGTTGCTGTGAGAAACTATTCAGTCAAAAGCAATTCAGGGGAAGAAGGGTTTCTTGAGCTCCCATTTCCAAGGAGGTCACAGTCCATCATCGCTGAAAAGTCACAACAGCAGAAGACTGAGCCAACCACTCATATCACGTCCATAGTCAAGTGCAAGGAGCAATGAATTAACACATGCATGCCAATGCCGTTCGTTTACCTCATTTCCTTCAGTGGACGGCCTAGTCTATGAAACAGTGCTGGTACATTCTTCACACCTCAACCAACCCAGTTACAAAATGCTGTCACAGGCTAAACTAACCTGTACAACTCTACCCAAGTGACTCTACATTGTGTCAAGTTGACAATCACAACTAACCACCACAGTAGTTATATGTGCTCATATAACCCTAATGAACCCCATCAGGTCACCAAATTAGGGTGAATCAGATAAAGAGGGACAGAGAGAGAAAGAGAACAAACATTAAAGCAGATGGAGCACTATCAGCAAAGAGAATAGGAATTAATAAGGAGGGTACAAAGAAGGTAATGGGAGGAGCATATGATCCAGATACGCTATAGACAGGGAGGGACATGTCATAATGAGCCTCATTATGCATAATTAAAATATGCTAATAAAGCATTTACATATATAGTTCCATCACATAGATATTGAATTTCATGTGCCTAAACTTTTCATTTCTTTTTGTTTGTTTGTTTGTTTGTTTGTTTGTTTGTTTGTTTTTTAGATTTTGGAGACAGGGTTTCTCTGTAGCTTTTGGTTCCTGTCCTGGAACTAGTTCTTGTAGACCAGGCTGGCCTCGAACTCACAGAGATCTGCCTGCCTCTGCCTCCTGAGTGCTGGGATTAAAGGCGTGTGCCACCACTGCCCGTCTTAAACTCTCCATTTCTATACATAAGGGATGCTATGTATCCATCAATCATTATGTTTATTAATAAGTTATTTTAAAAACAATGTAATTCAAAGTGATAAGTGCTAAAAATATCATTGAAAATTATAGTTCAAGGGACTGGTTCGGTGCTTAAATACCTCCTTTGAATACGCAAGGCCCTTGAATCTATCCTCAGCATTTAAATAAAATGCTACTTCAAATCTCAAACTAAATAGATATCAAACTTAAAAATGAGCTATTAACATACCAGAGATACTTGCAACTAATAATCTACACCATTTCTCAACACACATGTCTTCAAGACACTTTTATTTAAAGTTCTAAATGACAATCATAACTCAAAGGTCACCCATGGTAAGGCCCTAACACATCACCACATCAAGCTGCCATTAATTTTCACCACAGCATGTCACTGTTTTCTGCTTAGGTTCTGAAACTACTGAGGTATAGAACAGCCTACCATATCTTGCCAGAGTGTACTTTGCACAGGCAGTGTCTCATGCCTTTGAAGTCTATGCTCAACAATGAAATGAACTCTCCCTCAGAAACTGTGAACCTTCACTAGGCCAAATGTTCTCAGGGCTATATGTTCACTTCCGGTGAGGGTCATTGAGCACTGTCCTGTGACCATGGCTTTTCTGAATTTACACTCTACACTCTGCTAGAGAGAAAACTGTAGTAATAGGAGCGGCGGGGCTGCATCCCCAGCACCCCAGCCTCCTGCTAGCTTATGCCCCAAAATAATTACATGGACACTGTATTCTTTTAAACACTGCTTGGCCCATTAGCTCTAGCCCTTACTGGCTAATTCTGATATCCCGATCAACCCATCTCGAATAAACTGTGTAGCACCGGTCTTACCAGGAAAGATTCAGCATGTCTGACCTGGCGGCTTGCTTCATCGCGTGCATCTGCCCGGGAGAGGGGAGCATGGTCTCTGCTCCAGAGAGCAGAGCTGTCAAGTCTGAGCTCACTTCCTCTTCCTCCCAGCATTCTGTTCTGCCTACTCCACCCACCTAAGGGATGGCCTATCAAAATGGGCCAAGGCAGTTTGTTTATTACCAATGACCTTCTTCCATCAGAAAACGGAGCAGCTACATGTTATAGCAAATGTTCTTGGAAGTTTGCATGTGGGACAGGGTGAGCTCCCAGTTCCAGCAGGGGCTGAGCAGAAAAGAAGGCTATGAGGTTGTGCAAGGCCAGCAGAGAAAAATTTGCTTTCACAGTGCCTTCTTATAGTAATTCTCAGCCTACCAGGAGATTACAATGAATCGTCCTCCCACAGGGAATGCTCAGTAGTCCCACACTGTGCCAACACTTTGTAAATCAGCCATTGGAAATAATACGCAAGCAATTTACTAAGTCTATAATTTACCATTACATGGATGACAATTTGTTATCTGACGCAAATGCAGATACTTTACAAAGAATGTCTGAAGAAGTAAAAAAAAGTTTTGCCTAAATGGGGATTACAAATTGCTCCTGAAAAAATACAAAGAGGAGATACTGTCAATTGCCCAGGTTACAAAATAGGTTTACAGAAAATTAGAACACAAAAGGCACAATTTAGGAGAGACTGATTGCAGACTCTTAATTACTTTCAAGGACTGTTAGGAGACATTTCTAGTCTATGACTGGCTGTTGGGATAACACTTGATCAAATAGTTCATTTAAACAAAACCTTAGATGGTGACAAAGACTTCCTGCCTACTCAAGTAATATTATCTCCCTTCTCAGGCCTTCGATGGGTTTGAAGATTAAATAGTCATAGTTACTGTCCTCTTATGGGCTAGCCACGCCATTTTCAATATAAGACTTAGACTCCTTAGGATAGAATGTTTGTTAAAACACTAGGATATGTTCCTTGCTTACTATTGTTTATGCTGGTTGTAATTCTAACTTTATACTTCATATCTGTTCTTAGTTTACATAGTTTTGTAATGGTTTTGGATGGAACTCTTTTATTTAAACAAAAAGAGGAGGTGCTGTGGGAACTCCTTTTGCCAATAGCCTTTAAAATACCAGCCCACTTGGGTCTGATCTCTTATATTATAAATGCAGTTGTAAAGTGCGTGCTTACTTTTGCTTCTGGCTCTCACTTCCAGCTGCTAGACTCTGTTCCTGTTTCCCATTTGTACAGAGAACTGTGATCTAGGACAGTCATCTGTGAGTCTCCACTAAATAAATAAATTTTATTATACTGAACTAGTGTGGGATTATTTTGTATTTTCCGCCATCACCTGCCCTCACTGGTAAGCCTCGTTCTGTCTATATATGAAGGGATATCATTAGATGTCTATACCAGGCCTTCTTCAGCATTCCCACTTCAGTCAGTCATTAAAAATTAATAATAAAAGCCATGGTATTAGCTCCTTTAACATAACTATGGCCAGTACAGCTAAGAGGATCAACTTGAAGGAGGAAAATTTTATCTCACCTCACAATTCAGATGAATTCTACCCATCATGGCAGAATCGAAGGACTTCACAGTGGCAGGATCACATAATAAGGAGGTTCTTGCCATCACAATCAACCAGAAGTGGAATATAAAGCCACAGCTAGAGTTTTGTAGAACCCTCAGAGGCCCGGACCTATCGACCTACCTGCACCAGCTATGTCCAGCCTCCTAAGAGCTACACTGCCTCCCAAAGCCCCACGACCACCTGCAAAGCAATGCTCAAAACATGGGCCTGTCTGAGACACTTCAGATGCAAAGCGTAACAGCTGGTTTCCCGCTCACCAAAGATGATTTTGTAGAAATCCGCATCAATGAGCCAGGGGTTCTTGTTGTTGTTTTAACAAAGGAAATATTTACAACTGGTTTGGCTTTGTTTTCACAATTATTGGTGGTGATGGCAGTGGTAAGAATTTTGCCTATGTTTTTAACTTCTTTACATATTAGTGAGGGCCAGGCAATAGTGGCACAGGCCTTTAATCCCAGCACTCGGGAGGCAGAGGCAGGTAGATCATTGAGTTTGAGGTCAGTCTGGTGTACAGAGTGAGTCCCGGGGCACCAGGGCTACACAGTGAAACTCTGTCTCAAAAAACGTAAGTAAGTACGTAAGTAAGTAAATAAATATTAGTGAGGAAGTAGTAGCATAATGAATGTGATCCCAGGAACTGCCCTGTGTCTGTAATTAGTATGCCCACCCTTCCTTCCAGTCCCGCAAAGCCCCTCTGAGAAGCCAGAAACAGAACCATCTGCTCCTCCTGCAACTCCTGCACAGTTTTCAGTCAAACACAGCCCTCTGGACTGAGCCCACAATTAAAACCAATATTGTCCTGCCTGCTAAGTTAATTTTTCCCCCAAGGCATGAATAATTAGCTGAAAATGAAGGACAAAATTAGAAAAAAACAATAAGGGTTTCCCTCCCCATTTCCTAATATTAGTCATGTTCTAATGTGGGCCAGGCCACAAGTGAAAATTGCAATCTTTCTGAAATCCTGCAAGGTCCCCAAGTCAGTCTGTGCTGTGAGGCAGTGGACAGGGTATCACTTCAATTGATGACACTAAATTTCATCCTGCCATGGCTGAACTCTGCCCTGTGGACTGACGGGGGCAGGGAGGACATCTTCTGAAAAGTTCCCCTCCTTCTTCCAGCAGCTGAGGTCATGGTATGAGCTCCCTAATATGCAACTTTGGTTTTCCTTGCCAAAGCAGAGGCTAAGGGAAAGAGTCAAGTCTTTGTCATTTCTTTGAGAGGTACCATGTTTATACAAGGGCATGTTTTTCTCACAACAGAAAACTGAAATTTTCTCCCACACAATTATAATGGTATACCTAAATCCCGAGGAGTCTCATGTTAAGAATACAGCCAATGTCTATTGTCGTGTGAAGCAAGGGAGTACTATGGGGGAAAAAATACGGAATCTGCGTGGACTGCCATCAATGGTCCCCTTGGAATGAAAGTCATTGAGACACTGACCAGGATGTTTAATCCTGACTTGGTTCCCTGAGGGAGAAAGTGACAACAAGTACTAAAATACAGCAAGTACTAAAATGTGACAGGAATTGTTCTACTTAGGGTTTACTATTGCTGTAATGAAATACCATGCCCAAAAGCAAGGTGAGAGAAAGGGGTTTATCTGGCTTACACTTCCACATCATGGTCCATCACTAAAGAAAGTCAGGGCAGGAACTCAAACAGGGCAGGATCCTGGAGGCAGGAGCTGATGCAGAGGCTATGGAGGAATACTGCTTACTGGTTTGCCTTTCATGGCTTTCTCTGCATGAATTGTAGACCACCAGCCAAGCCCAGGCACCCACAATGGATGGGCCCTCCCTCATCAATTACTAGTTAAGAAAATGTCCTACAGGTTTGCCTGCAGTCCAATCTAAGGGAAGTATTTTCTCAGTTGAGGTTCCTATCTCTCAAATGATTCTAGCCTGTGTCAAATTGACACAAAACTAGGCAGCACAGAGAGGGGAAGTTGGACAATGAAAGACCATTCATTTTCAAGCAAGTTACCATTGATCTGGAACCCTAGGGCAGATGGAAAAACCACTGTAGAATCATTCCTCTCAAAGGCAGACCAAGGGCAAATCAAAGAGATGGAGCAATTACACTTAGGCTGTCTAGGGGCTAATGAGAACTGCAGCTTCAGGACAGCTTTGGGTACAAGGTTATCCTGCCAAAGGACAAACACAGCCATAGCCTGCAGCTGGACGTTCCAGTGTACAGAAATACCACATAAGGGTGAGGCACCAACAGCCTTGGCCACAGTTTTCAAGGGAGTACTTAAACAAGAGGCCACCATGTTTATACAAGGGCATGTTTCTCACAACAGAAAACTGAAATTTTCTCCCACACAATTATAATGGTATACCTAAATCCCGAGGAGTCTCATGTTAAGAATACAGCCAACGTCTATTGTCGTGTGAAGCAAGGGAGTACTATGGGGGAAAAATACGGAATCTGCGTGGACTGCCATCAATGGTCCACTTGGAATGAAAGTCATTGAGACACTGACCAGGATGTTTAATCCTGACTTGGTTCCCTGAGGGAGAAAGTGACAAAGGCAATAAGACTAACAGGAGATGGGGTGGCAAGATGGGCAAAGGTCATTAGCAGAATCTAAGAGACACAGGAAAGATGATTCTATTGACAAATAGCTACAGAAATTAAAATTTAAAATGTGTGGGACCAGGGAGATGATTCCATGGGTAAAAGCGATCTGCTATCAACCTGGTGCTATGGTCGATCCCCTGGACCCAATTGTGAGGTAGAGAGAACTGACTCTAGCAAGTTGTCTTCTGATATAGCATGTGTGCATAAACACATGCATGTGCAGATTACACATACAATAAGTAAATAGAAGTATAAGGGGAGAAGCTAGAACAATAGCTCAGTAGTTAAGAGCACTTCCTACTCTTTCAGAAGACCCGAATTTGGTCCCCTGCAAGCTACATAGGACATTGCACCACCTTCTGTAACTCCAGCTCCAGAGTATTCAACAGCCTCTTCTGACTTCTGGCTTCTGAGGGTACTCACACACCTATCCCCATACACAATAGGTGTGTGTGTGTGTGTGTGTGTGTGTGTGTGTGTGTAAATTCAAGGATAAAATCTTTATTAAAAAAAAATGGGTTGCTGGCAAAATGGCTCAATGGTTAAGAGCTCTTCAGAGGACCTGTGTTAAATTCCCAGTACCCACACTGCAGCTCACCACTCTCTGTAACTCCAGTCCCAGGAGATGCTAGACTCTGCTGGCATGGCAGGCATATAGTACACAAATTCATGTGCAAGTAAAATATCCATGCACATAAAAATTAAAAATCCTTTAAAAAATACAAATAAACAATATAGAATACAAGCAACTAGATAGTGGCTGAAAGCAATGTTCTCAAACGTCCTAAACCTTGCCTGAGTCCCCTAACATCACTTAATCCATGTCACTAATTCTAAAAGTAAACTTCTAATCCCAGAAGTTAGGTTCCTAAGAAGTTATAAGAAATAAGTAACTAGAATCATGGGAGGAACCAGCGACAGTGATAATAACAAAAATGAGCACCGCAAAATGTTTCTCTAGGTCTCTTTAGGCAGTGCTATGAGAACTTAGTTGGGTGGGATCCACACAATCTCACAGAACAGTGTGGTGACAGAGGCCTGTAATCCCAACCCTTGGGAGTTAGAGGCAGGAGAATTCAGGTCATCTTCAACTACCAACCAGCCACAACAACAACAACAACAAAAAAAAAACTTTATAATCAACCATTATTAGCAAAATAAGGATTAACTAAGAAATGCAATGCAGTCAATTTAAAGTAAAGAAAGGCCACCCACATTTCCACAGAAGCACTGAGATCAAGGGTGCAAGCATGGGACTTTTAGCCTCTTGTCTCATGGATTGTTCTGGTCAGTGGATTAAGGACTGTCAAAAATTCATTCTGTTAATAGGAAAATGGCTACCTTAGAACGCATGACAGAAAGACTGTTGAAATCATTGAAGGATCTGTTCTAGAACTCTGAGGCGGACAGGAAGGCTAGATATAAAATATAAAGCCCTGTTTGTAGATATTAAATTCTTGGGCTCCGCTGTCTCCAGCATAGTTGCACCCACCGAGAGTATATATTACAAAATGAATTCACAGAAGTGATCTTACTAGATAACCGAAGAGCAGATTAACTTAACAAATAGCAGGGATCAAGATGCTAATAACATATCATCATGGGGAAATGAGGGGGATTTGGCAGGAACCAAAGTACAGGCTCCAAGCCTGCTGCTGGAATCACTCAAAGCAGGAAGTGGGTGGGTGAAAGGGGTTGGGAGCAACTGGCCTCCAAATTCCACACCTACTGCCCTCTAGATTGCTCTTCCGCTCCCACAGGTGCCGGAGGGACAGCAGAGAACCTAGGAATCTGTATACCCCTTCTACCTCAGTCTGCATCACTAATAAAGTTTGCACTCCTCAAAACACATCCCCCTTTCTTTTTAAAGATAGGGTCTCATGCAGAACAGGCCAGCCTCCAATCTAAATGCTCTATGTAGCCAAGGATAACAATAGGTTCCTGATCCTGCATTACAGAAGGGAGCTACCACTCCTGACTTATGGAGACTGAAGCCAGGGTCTCATCTCATGCTGGACAAGCCCTCTGCCAACTCAGATACAGTCCCCAAATCAAAAATGTACTCTCAGCATAAAAAAAAAACAAAAACATATGTTTATCTTTTAAAACAAGTTCTCAGGTTTCTTTTAAGCTTTTCACTTATCATTCATTTGTGCATGTGTGTGTGTTTGTTTGTGTGTGTGTGTGTGTGTGTTGTGTACATGAATGCACAAATCAGAGCACACAAATGGAGGTCAGGGGACAACTTCCAGGAGTCAATTCTCTCCTCCCACCATCCATCCCAGAGACCAAACTCAGATCATCAGGCTGGCATAGCAAATATGACTCTATCTACTGAGTCATTTCATTGGCCCGGAACCTCATTTTTAACACATAGTGAATTAACTCGTGATGTCCCACTAAGCTGTGTGTTTTAAATTGATCATGAATAAATAAGAGAAATGAAAGAAGACATCAACAATAACACATATCTATACAGTACTCACTGTCAGCAAGCCTGGCTGCTATAACCGCCTTACATCAGGGCTCCCAACTGGGACATATGATAATGTCTAGAGACATTTATAGTGCCCACAAAAGTTAGTAGGACATTTATTCACTTGTGAGCTGGCATATTTTCTGATCATTTGCTCTTCAATCTGATTGGTCAAGGGCTGTGCCATACCTGTTAAGTATTTTGAATGATAATCTCTGCCTGAGAAGGCTATAAATAACTAAAACATATATATACAAATATATGTCTTACGAGACCTAAGGTATTGATAAGTAATTCTTTTCATTATTACAGAATAATTCAGAGAGATTAGACCATGTTAGCCTTTAAAATAGCCTTCTCCTCACCAGGGGTCTGAAGGCAATGATATTAGATACAGACATCCATGTATCATATGTATTTACCTGTTTGTTTTGTGAATATGTTGCAACTATAACACATAAGAAATCAAAAGTTCTGTATCTGAGCACACTCAAAAAGAATTCAAACCAAAATTTGATGTGTTATGAATAATATCTCAGCTATATTTTGTTTTAAAAAAAATCAATCACTCTTCAAAAAATTTTTGAATTTGTGTTAATAAGTTCATGGAGAAGTTATTGTTATATCAATAACAATTTATTTGTTTAACAAATACAGCTATAATGTTGAGGTATTAACTAAGGCAGAGGAGAGTAGATTGCGAACACTCTCTGAACCATCTTTACAATTTAAATATAAAATCATTCTAAAGGAAGGGTAAAAATGCAGATTGGCAATTCATTTATTGGTTAAAGTTGTTTGCCACTAAAGCCTGACAACCCGAATGCTATGCTCAGAGTCTATACGGTAGAAAAGAAGAACTCACCCCGCAAGCTGTCCTCTGGCCTCCATATCATGTCTGGCCATATAAACACATGTGCACACACGTACGCACCACACCAAAAAAGATGCAGTGAATAAAACAACCGGGGGGGGTATTTTTAAGGGTTAAAATGCAAATAATGAATTACAGTGAATTTTCTCAAAGAAAGCAAGAACTAGCTATGGTGTATTCATATTTAAGTCTCACATACTACTGATCTAGAAGACAAAACAATAAAGTTAAGTGGGCTGGAATTCCTCAGATGGCTTCATTCAGATGTCTGGATTCCACTGGTAGGTACCTTGGATGCATCCACACAATTATGAATCAATTCTGCCTTGTTCATTGGTTTAAATAAATAAATTCCAAGCAGCCAAAAATCCTGGAGCTGGGATGAGTCTGCAAAGTCAAGTCAATAAGAGCCATACAGACTCAAACTCAGAGCCTTCTCAGATACGCACCAATGAGAAGCAGAAACATGTTCCCAGGCCTACATGGTAGAGACAGACTAACTTTCAACAGTACAGATTAACATCTCTTATAAAGGCAGTGTTGGGAAATACGTGTAGGAATATGTAAACTTGATCCTAGGAGAAAGCTGTAGACTAGAGAAGAAGGAAGCGCATATTTAGAAGTCAGGGAAGAATTCTTGGACGAGGTGTATTTGACCACTGCAAGAGAGAACTGTCCCAAAGAGCAGAGTGAACTGGCATCCAAGCAGCCAACACCGAGCACCCAGGCTGCAGGGGTAACTGAACTGGTGTTCAGGCAGCCTTGGGTTCAACCCTCAGCACTAGAGAAAGGAGGCATGGGGGCATAAACCCGTCATCCCAGCACTGGGATCAGGAGTTCAAGGTCAGTCTGGGTACCAAAGAAATGCAAGCTTGGCAGCGCTTCTCAGTCATCCAAACCTGGCTCCCATGTGCCAGCCAAGCAGCTGGAGGCAGCAACACAGATACCTTCAACTCCAGCCACAGCAAGGCTAGGAAACGATGGGGGGTGGGGGGAGGGTGTGCTTTCTCTCTCTCTCTCTCTCTCTCTCTCTCTCTCTCTCTCTCTCTCTCTCTCTCTCTCTCTCTCTCTCTCCCGCCCTACCAAGATGAGAAGACAGGATTTTTCAGGCTGAATGGGTGTTCCGACTCAGAAGCTGTCAACCTGCTCCCTTTAACTCGCAGCCATTTCCGCAGAAGAACCTTTTCACATGCTAATTGGTTTTCCAATTTTAACCTACTTGAACAGCAAAACAGTGCCCTCTTGACCAGGTTGCTTAGAGCTGCAACATTTTTTTCCCATCTCCTCTGCAATCTGCCTGTTGGTTGGCTCATCTCAGTAGGGTCGGGATGTTGGTGTTAGGAGCACTCACATCGACCACCTTCCTACAGGACTGATGGGGATCTCGAAACCAACACTGGAGTGTGAAGTGCGGTCCTACCAGCACCTCGATGATGACCCTGCAGGACGCTCCTGTGCTGCTAATTCAGGACAAGTGCCTAGCACTCGCGCTCTGTGCTCTGTCTGCAAAGTGTATGCTGTGACCTTGGGCTACCAGGGAGTAAAATCAATAAACTTCAACCACATTGAGGGCCACAGACTCAGCTCGGTTGGAAGAGTCCTTGCCTACTGGGCAAGCACCCCCAGCACCACCTGAAGCAGATACTGCATCATGCAACTACTGGCAATCCCAGCATTCTATATGCGTGAGATTCTGTCTCAAAACTGCAACAAAACCACAAACAAAACAAAGACATTTAAGGCACTGCAACACTTCCACTAACAGTCTTAAGACCAAGGAAAGAGCAGGCACTCAATGCAAGTTCACCAGATCATTATTTGTTTGTTTTGTTTGTTTGTTTACTTTTTTATTTCCAATTCTAGGTCCAGTACAACACAAGGCAGATAAGCGTATGGAAAAAAAAAATGTAGAAACTTAGAAACTATTGCTTACATCTTCCCAATGCACACCCAACAGGCCAGGAATTACTCATCCTAAGACACCAGGCCAACACCACTCCCTGGCACAGCATGCGGACACATCCTGACTATACTTTTCCTTTTGTACACTAGTGACTCAGATAACAAATACACACTTTTCTTTTCCACTTGCAGACTTTCAATAGGGTCCAATTATGTAACCCTGGCTTGCCTAGGCATCACTATGTAGACCAGGCTGGCCTGTAGCCGTCCTCCTGCCTCTCCCTACCAAGGGCTGACATTAAAAGTATACACAACTGTGCAGGCTACACGTATTTACCACTATCTTAACTAATTCAAATGCCTCAGAGGACTAGCAGCTGCAGCCCTGCAGGGGTGAGTCTCAGAAAGGGAATCTGCTAGAACAGTAAGTCTCCTTGGCAAAAGAATCCAGGCGCTACAAACACCAGAAAAGGGGATAGTGCCGTAGACCAAGCAGAAGCTGAAGGCATGCAGTTCTAAAGTCAACAAGAAAATAGGTCGGGTCAGAAGCCAGGAGACCAGCCGTGGCATTGAGTTCTCAACAAGGAGTTGGTTGTGCCCAGAGAAAAGGATCAGTGTTGGTGCGATAAGAGGGCCTGCTTCTTGGAGGGTCAGGCAGATGGCCATGTGGCAGTATTTCCAGTGGTGATGTGCAAGCGAGCTGCAAGAATCTGTGCTTGGTGTCTGTCTGTCTGCCGAGCACCTTGGAGCCAGCCTCCTACAGTATCCGGAGCAGCAACGTTCAACAGCATCCATCAGACTTGGAGACTACAGTGACAGGTCTCCTCCAGTAGGAGAAACAACCCTCCCTGAAGACTAAATAAAGCTTTTTATACACGGGCACCAGAAAGCAAATAGGCCGTGCAGCGGAGAATGACATAGGTGCCCAGCCTCTCTGCTTGCCTGCAAACCTGCAGCCGGAAAGAGGAGGGGAGGGGGGGATCCTTTCTGCGCCAATGAACTTTGAAACCAGCAAACAACACTTTGGGCACCATGCCACGGTCATATCCTCCAAACAAATGCAGTCCACTTGTCCTAACCGGGTGTGCATTTCCTGTCATGCAGAGCATCTCCAGTTAAGTGAGCCTAAAATTAAGAGTTCAGTGCTTTGACGTGAAAAACCCCTCACAGATCTGGATGGAAGGACAGGACAAATCAGTGACTAATGGATGATGACACACAAGGGGCCTGATTTAAACAAAAGTCTCATCCGCCTTTAATACCCAGACATAGCTTTTTCTAGATTAGCTTCAAAGACTCCATTAACATAAATAGCCACCATTTCTTATAATACTTCCCCTCAGTTCAGCTAAGACAGGCGATGCGTATATATGCACATACCCTTATAGGACAAAATGAGCCTTCAAAGCTTCATCTTGAAAATGTTATTAATTTATTGTATTTTAAGTGTATGTATGTGTGTGCTTGAGTGTGTGTATGTGTATCAGTGTGAAGGAGCTTTTGAAGGTCAGAAGAGGCCATTGGGCCTCTGGGAGTCAAGCGTAATGGATGGCCACCATATGGGTGCTGAGAGCCACCTAGGTCCTCTTTAAGAGCATCAAGTGACCTTAGCCACTGAGACCTCCCTTCAGCTGCTGGTTTCACTGAGCTCAGTATCAACAGAACTGGCTTAATTTCAACTCACACTCCACACTCTCCTACTCCCAACTCTAAGAGGCTCCATAATACATGGAAAGGGGACCATAAATAATTCTGGGTTTGCCATACATATGAAATTAATTATCAGCATATGGAAAATGTAATAAAATATTAAGGGTACCTAAATAATGACTAGTCTCTGCATGGTTTAGGATGACAGCTGTCTCCACAGCAGTCCAACAGAAAGGAAAAAATGAGGGGTCTAAGTCCAAAGACTCAGCAAAATAATGCCTATCTTTTAAGTTAGAGGTTAACCACCTTAAAACTTGAAATTAAGGCAAATTATTCAAAAAGTTACCATTTCTGTAGAAATTTCTTTTGGAATCAGTAAGAGTTTCAAAATCAGGGATGCCAGCAGCAGAAGAAAATGGGCGCCAACATAGGAAAAAGGGGATTGAAAGGTTTGTCCCGAGAACCAATAAATATGCCCAGAAATTCTCGTGAGAAAGCAAAGTCAAATACTCACTTACCCTCTGTGGGCGGCAGTTCAGTAACTAAAGCACACTTGCTCCCAGAGCAGCTGAGCAGCCAAGAAATGTGGACCCCGATGTTTGTATTCTTCCTTTATTTGTTTGTAGTTTACTTTTGCTTAGCTTTGGGGTTTATTCTTGTTGTTGTTAGTTTGTTTATCTGCTTGTTTATTTTTGTTTTCTCAAGATAGGGTTTCTCTGGACAGCAGGTGACCAGGCTGGCCTTGAACTCAGAGGTTCTCTTGCCTCTGCCTTTCAGTTGATAGGATTAAAGGTGTTTGCCACCTCCACCCACTTGCTTAGCTCTGCTGTAACAGCATGCCACTAACACTCAAAGCTTTTAATTCTGGTAAGAAAAGGAAATTTTTACCTGTGAGAACTTAGAGCTTTACATTGTTAGATTCGTAGCAAAGGTTAAGCAGAACACCAAAGTTATTTATTACCCATGGTCATGGGGAGGGGATAAAGGGAGAGAGATAATTTTCCGTTTTGTATAATTTTGATTTTGCTTCAAGGAGGCTGACTCTGTAAGACTGCTTTGAAGACACTTTAAAAGTTACTGTGTTATTAGAAGTTAGATTTGAGGCAAAAAGTTTGTTCAAATGAAGTGCTCCTCCAACTTGAGAGCGATTCCACCGGCATGGCCACTCTCATCCCCGCTGGGCTCACGGTCCACGTTTCAATTCCTCTGCTTTACACAGAGAGCCTGACCTGACTAGGATGTCACCTCACCCAACCGTAGAACTAGGCTATGACTCATCTTCCTCCACCAAACAATGCGAGAGCTGGGACAGTGTTAAAAAAACTACTTAGAGTTGCTGGCTCACTGAGCTGTAGAAATGAAGGTCAAAGTGTTGAGACGGGAATGAGGGGGGTACCGGACCCAGATCCTATCACATTTCCACACAGTCAATCACAGCGCTTTCCAACAAGTCCTGAACTTGCTGATGGTGGAAACAGGAAGCACCTGGTGCCCTCCAGGCAAGGGTCAGAGAAGTGACATGAAAAAATAAAACAGATGCACGATCAGCCGCCCAAGCAGCACTCAGGTGATGCCAAAGAAGAAAACACCACAAGAGGATGGGGCACAGAAACCTAAGCTTGAACATTTTGCAAGTACCATATGCGATATGTTTGATTCCCTATTCCTAGACACGAAACAGCAAGCCAAATCCATTATCAACCGATTTAAGTGTTAATCAGTCACATGACTTACTCTTTTTATTTACCTGGTGCTATTATAAAACACGCAAATCCTAAACACCATCCCCTGGGGAATTCTGTCTGAGAGACCTAGTCACCGAGATTCGGTGATTCACACAGCTCGTGGCAGGAGTACGTGGGGTCCAGGACTCCAAACAGTATCTCAGTATCTCTTTCCTTTGCTGGGTCTTACTAACGGTCTTACTAAGTACCTTAGGTTAGTCTGGAACTCAGAGACCCACTTGTTTCTGACTCTGCCTCTTGAACACTGGGATCAAAGAGGCCTGTGCCACTGTGCTGTTCTTGGACTTCCTATGTTCCTCAAGTTGCAGTGACCCCAGTCACAAAATTATTCTGTTGCTGCCTCGTAATTGTAAGTTTTCTGTTACGAATCTTCATGTAAATATCTGATAATCAGGATATCTGGGCTGTGACTGCTGAGAAAGGATCGTTCAACAATACTCCTCCCTCTTCCCCCGCAAAGCGGGTCACAATCCACAAGTTGACACACGCTGCTCCAGTGTCTTCTTGAATACATCTCCCCTGCCTTTCTTCTCCAAGATTAACCAGCATTCTTGCGCCTTTGTAACTGATAGGCTGTTGCCTGGTTTGCAGAACCACTGGCCCCTTTCTCTAGAGCCGTGAAGGTTACAGACACTGCCCATCATGGCAGCCACTCTGCTCTCACGTCTGTGCTCCTCAAGATGAGTGAGTACCTCCTAAATCAGGGAGCCCAAATACATGGAGACGACCATGGATGTGGTAAGTCCGGCAGCCCGGATACGTGTGGAGATGACCAAGTTCCACCCTCCTAGCCAGCACCAGAGTTCATCCCTTGCCCCATTTAGGCAATTTGTAGACTCTTAGCACCTCCCAGAGTAGAGCCTGTACAGGGTGATTAAATGTTAACTAAATACAGGAAAGAGTGAAAAGAATTAAAAAAAGACCTCAACAGCCAAGAGGAACCCAAAACTTTCACGCTGACAACCCAAACACCAGAATGAGCCACTGCTCAGGAGAACTGCCTAGCAATGTTTCCAAATCTCCCTCCACTCTCTCCTCCCTGCTCTCTCTCTCTCTCTCTCTCTCTCTCTCTCTCTCTCTCTCTCTCTCTCACACACACACACACACACACACACACACCCAGCTCCTGATGAAATCCTTATTTCTTAAGCTCCCAATTCACCTTGCTTCACTAGAACATTCTAGTGAGTCAACCAATCCCTGTGACCTTGTCGTTGGGTTTCTCCCTCAACAGGCAGTCTCCCACACCACACCCTGAACATCAATAGGCAGGGGAAAGTAAGCCTCGGCCTCCCCAAGGAACTAACTCTCAGGCTCTCTCCACAGCACTATGGATTCTTGCTTCCTGCCCACACGGTGGGGAACTGGGGTACTGGGGGGATAATGCCTTCTTCTTGTCCATCTAGGGTAGAGCTGCCAGTTCAGTTGCGGCAAAAGACATTGTGCCCCTATGCCAATCCACACGGCTCCACTGGAGAGCTACAGAA